>NC_090389.1:47499384-47811896 GCF_036365525.1 Heterodontus francisci
CTCTGTCTGTCTGTCACTCTATCTGTCTCTCTATCTCTCTCTCTCTTTGTCTATCTGTCTGACTCTCACTCTGGCTGTCTGTCTCTGTCTGTCTCTCTATCTCTCTCTCTTTGTCTCTGTCTCTGTCTCTCTGTCTGTCTGTCTGATTCTCGCTCTGGCTGTCTCTGTCTGTCTCTCTATCTCTCTTTTTTTTTCTCCTACTCTATCTGTCTGTGACTGTCTGTCTGTCTGTCTCTCACTGTCTCTCTCTCTCTCCGTCTCTCTCTGTCATTTGGTCACAGAGTCATAGTTATACTGCACAGAAACAGGCCCTTTGACCCATCGTGTCTGTGCTCGCCATTAAGCACATATCTATTCTAATCCCATTTTCCAGCACTTGGCCTGTAGCCTTGTATGCTATGGCATTATTTGTGCTCAGCTAGATACTACTTAAATGTCATTAGTAATCCCGCTTCTACCACTCCTTCAGACTGTGTCTGTCTCTCTCTTTTTGTCGGTCTGTCTGTCACTCTCTTTCTCTGTCTGTGTGTGTGTGTGTGTCTCTCTCTCTATCTCTTTGTGTGTTTCTATCTCTTTCTCTGTCTTTGTGTGTGTGTATCTCTCTCTATCTTTCTCCCTCTCTCTCTTTGTCTCTGTCTCTCTCCCTCTCGCTGTCTCTCCCTCTCGCTGTCTCTATGTCTCTCCCTCTCTCTCTTCGTCTCTGTGTCTCTCCCTCTCTCTCTTTGTCTGTGTGTGTCTCTCCCTCTCTCTCTTTGTCTCTGTCTGTGTGTGTGTCTCTCTCTCTCATACAGTCATAGGGTCATAGTTATACAGCACAGAAACAGACCCTTTGACCCTTCGTGTCTGTGCCGGCCATCAAGCACCTATCGATTCTAATCCCATTTTCCAGCACTTGACCTGTAGCCTTGTATGCTAAAGCGTTTCAAGTGCTCATCTAGATACTACTTAAATGCTATGAGTAATCCCGCCTCTACCACCCCTTCAGTCTGTCTCTGTCTCTCTTTGTCTGTGTGTGTGTGTGTGCGTGTGTGTCTCTCTCTCTCTCTCTCTCCATTTCATCTTGCAAGCTTCAAATCCTGCCTGTTGACTGACCACCTTTGCATACTCCGGCTTTCAACAGAAACTCCGTTGGAGGAAATCATCCACATCGCTGTCTCCAAGAGACTCACCGAACCAGTCAACTACCTCGTCAAACTAAAATCCTCAGGACCACCAAATTCAGCTCGAAGCCAGCTGAATCACCAAACCCCACAGACTGTATACCCCTTTTTTCTGTGGACTCTAACTCAACCAATTTGTAACCTATTTTTGTGTGTGTGAGTGATAGTGTGTAGTTTATTTTCAATGGTTTGGTTTTGGTACAATAATGCTAACCTCTTGTTTTTTTGTTAAACTCGGGAAAACTTGTCCAATTGGTTCTTATGTTCATAGCAAGGAAGTAATCAAACACCTACTGATTTGGCCAGCACATCCACTTTAAGAAATAATGAAACCAGTTGTGGTCAAACAAGGAGAGGGAAGCCCTTCGACCCCTCCTCACTTGACCGTAACTTTGGCCAGAACACCAGGAATAATTCCTCTGCTGTTCTTTGAAATAGTTCATTGGGATCTTTTACACCCACCTTCAGAGGGCAGATAGTGTCTCAGTTTAATGTTTCATTCAAATGACCACACCTCTGACAGTGCAGCACTCCCTTTGTACTACAATAAATTGTCAGCCTGACGTTTTGTGCTCAGAAACCTAGAACCTTCTGACTCAGAGGCAGGAGCGCTACCAACTGAGCTCCGGAGTTCTTGCTAGTCTGTAACAAAAATATTGTTTAACCTCAACATTGGAGCATAAATTATTTTAGACCTTCCCACCAGCCATCTCATGAGTGAGAATGCAGCTTCTGCATTATTTATTGCTGAATTATAGACAATCATGAATTATTAATTTTTACTCACTAGGTACCACATTCAGGTTGACCTCAGTCATTTCAGGTGAGAGTTAAAGTTGACAGAGAAAGCAGTCTTATGTTCAGTCAATCTAGATGGACTTGACTATATATTTTCATTCATCTGTTTCCATGCTTTGCATCAGCAACATACAGACGCCAGTACCCTAACTTCCCCAAGACTCTTGCAACATTACCCAAAGGAAACAGCAATTTGGAGCCAACTTCCTATGTTCCTATGTTTGGCAAATTCAACCACCTATATCAAGTGATCTGAAGTGTAGATGGTAGATAGCCTCCTCGTATATACCAGTAGAAATATGCAATTATTATTCCAAACCATCACCATGTCAAGTAACACACACAGCATTGCATATGTTTTTGCTTGGTTGTGAATCATTTACTGTAGAGTATTCAAATCTCATGGAATTCACCATATCAGAGCATTTTAAAACTATTCAGAAAACTTCTCAATTATTTCCTGAAAGTCTTTATTGGCCACAAAGAAAATTACACACTAGCAACATCTGCAGTATTCCAACAGGAAAAGAGCAGTTTTGTGGCCTAATGTTCAAATTAGTTATCATGTATTTGGAACATAGGAATCTGCCAAG
Source organism: Heterodontus francisci (assembly GCF_036365525.1). Lineage (NCBI taxonomy): Eukaryota > Metazoa > Chordata > Chondrichthyes > Heterodontiformes > Heterodontidae > Heterodontus > Heterodontus francisci. The sequence goes on from NC_090389.1 coordinate 47,501,936, forward strand.
CAGTTCTTGATGATTAAAGCCATATTAACTAACAGCATCTGAAGACTTTTTTAAACATCTTCTGACTTGTGCCTCGAGTTTAACTTCATTCCAAAACTAATTGGCCTGTATTATCCAGTTTTGCAATTGTTTCATTTGGCATCTACTAGTGAGAATTGCATCCACAGTTTCAATAGTGTGAACACAATAGATTAATCAAGGGCAGATATATGGTGTCACCTGATTTTTCCTTGTTTTTGGAATGAGTAGCGACTGGGCCTTACTACTGAACTGCCAATGCATTTTGTGGTGTTAATGTGGCTAGAGGGGTGCCTGAATGGTCCAGGCAGCAAAGAATAGGGAGGTCTGAAAAGGGAAGTCTAATCTTTTTGTAGCTTCTCCTTGGATCATCAGTCTTATAGGCCTTCTGGCTACTTATTTTCCCTTGGTTTGCAGTTGTGTTCCTGTCCTGTTTCCTATTGTAAGGAAGAAGGCCAGGAGCAGGGCCTGGCCTATGAATATGACTGGGCTATGCAAATGACCCATCCCGCCATTTTGTGCAGTCTGAGGTTTGAACAGGTGTGGTGCTCCATAGTTGATCTGCACCAGTCTAGTGCCCAGGCAAAGGGAGGCAAGATATTGGAACCATTGTAGAATAAATTCATACAATCTGCTCTTAATTCAGTTTCCATGTGCAAATGAAGAGATGATTCATTTTTTTACACTAAATTCACAAATTATTAAACTGCATTCAAATTGTTGAACAACTCTTTTTTTTTAATGTAAATAGAACTCCAAATTATCAGGATTAGACTTTATTTGGAGCTCCATGACAGGTACTTGATGTGCATTAACATACTCTCATCTGTTTATCTGGATACTTTAATTTGGACATGTCACACTGAACTGAGGTTTTGCCCCCTCATGGAAACACTTGCTGTTCACATCACTGGGAACTAATTTTTTCCTGATGGTTAACAATTTCAAAATACAGTTTCACAATGTCACTGTCACATTTCAAGATTATTTGATCTATTTTTCCACGGAAAGGATTTATGAAAGAAGTTAATTTTAAATGCCATATTTCCAACAAAGTGTATTACAAACATACGAACATATGAACTATGAGCAGGAGTAGGCCACTCGACCCTTCAACTGCTCTGTCATTCAATAAGTTGATGGTTGAACTGATTACTCCACATTTCCATCTACCCCCGATAACCTTCCACCGCCTTGCTTATCCAAGAATCTATCTACCTCTGCCTTAAAAATATTCAAAGACTCTGCTTCTGCCTTTTGAGGAAGAGAATTCCAAAGACTCACGACCCTCTGAGAACAAAATTCGCCACATCTCTGTCTTAAATGGGCGACCCCTTATTTTTAAACAGTGACCCCTAGTTCTAGATTCTCTTAAAGGGGAAACATCATTTCCACATCCACCCTGTCAAGAGCCCTCAGGATCTTATATTCACACAGGAAATTTTTTTTAAGAAAAAGAACTGAGATAATTGTGGATAAAATGCTAATTTCCCCAAAGAATGTAAACAATAGAAATTCTTTAGCTTCTCTTGGTAATCAATTAACACCCCATACCTATTGTGTTGTGCAGTTTCTGATCCTGGGTGTCTAGCAGAGGTTGCCTGGAAGGTTTTCCCTTCCAGCCGTGAGCACAAGAAATATAAAAAAAAATTGAGATAAAGACATGGGGGCTGAATTTCCAGGCCCTGTTGTGGTCAGCAACAGAAGCGGACAGGGCCTGAAAATTATGAGGCGGGCCAGCATGCCAGTTTCCCGACCCCATTCCAATTGGCTGACACAGGTTCGGGGCCCAGCAAGACCACCTTCCTCCAGGAGGTGGGCAGGCAATTAAGCTTGTTAAAAATCTTGTTAAGGGTAAGAAATAGAGATCGACTGGGATTTTCCAGTCTGCCTCCAGTTTCCTGATGCAATAGGACAGTGTAACTACCTGAAGATGGGCACCCAGTGGCAGGCTGGGGTACCAGCCCTCCCTGCCTAGGTGGGGGCGCAGCCAAAAGCCACCATTGGTGTGAAATTAAATATTTTAGCAAAACCTATCTAGCCTCATTTAATAAATATTTTCTAAGGCTACCGTTAAAAGTTTTGGAGAGGTATGTGGAGATATACATGAAAGATATAAATATCTGGTTCTGATCACAGACATTGGGCGGAATCTTCCCACCACTGCAGACTGGGAGGAATCTTGTAAATTTGTGTGTCAGGTCAGCTATCCAACGTATTCCTACCTCCCAGCGATCTTGCCAGAGGTGGGGTCAAAGTGACTGTGGCTACCCTCCCAGCAGTGGCAGGTAGTAAATTAGGCCCATTAAGGAGTGAAATGGGGATGTGTCTAGGAGCCTCCGGGATTTTCCTGATGACAGATGCTGGCCCCCCGCCCCCCCCTCACAATGAGGTTGGAACCTGGCAGGCAAGTGTAGGCAGCCTAGTGGCAGCAGGCCGGGGGCATCATTGACGTCTCCTTTAAATCAGCTGCTGCCGGGCACCCCCCCCACCAACCCCCTCCCAGGACCACTTTGATCATCAAGCCACATCCGTGGCTGCAGCCCATCCTGTGGAGGGGTTCCCCTCCACAATGATGACCCGGTAGCTGATTTTTTAAAAATATCATAATTCTTCAGAGGGCACCTCCATCTTGTGCATCCTTCCGGTCTCTTGCCTGCCTCAGCAGCGCCCACCTCTCCCGGTGGGACTGTCAGCATGCCATCACAGCGGGCCCTCCCATTGCAGCTGCCAGTTCCCTGGTCCGCCTGCCATACTTAATTGAAGAGCACTCCGGGAGGGGACTTCTTAATCGGCTGCCTCCAGGAAGATCGCGGCGGTAGCCATCACCATTTGTCCCCGCTGACAGAAACATTTCAAAGACTGGAAAATTCCGGCCACTATTGTTGTATCCCCGAGTTACGCTATTGTAAATTAGATACTGAGCAGCCCGACACACTCCTGAATATAAAAAGCTCAGACTTTTGAAGGTGAAAGAATGCCTAAGGGAAGGCACTAAACTCTGTTCGCATATATGTGGTTGTGCTTGATGTGAGTAATATAAGTTTTTCAATGATTACGTTATTGTGATCTTGTAATTGACAACAGTCAGAATGCCAGCCAAAGAATGTTACATCAGAGAAGGCAGCCAAGATGGTACAATCTCTTATCCTGGAAAGGCTGGGCTGACGGAATATTTTGTGTTGGGAAAATAATCCCTTGCCCACCATTTTTTCTTTTAATGTCTGTTTTAATCTCTCTTTGTCTCCTATATCAGAGGAATTTCTCTCAAAACACTGCCAAAGGTTGATTGCTTTGTGTGTATTGAATTGGAACCACTGCACCAACATTCTTTCAATCTGCCCAATAAATCTGTGGTGGTTTTTGTTTGCTTGTAAAGAGAGGAAACAACTCTTGCCCAGTATTCTGATTAGAAATCATATTTCCTCAAAAATGTGTTCTTCCCTCTCTACTGTGTTTAAACTATTTAGCAATGTAGCTGTAGTAATGTCAAGTGCAACATTTATCGTATGTCCTCTGCATTCTGGGCTATGTCAAAATTTTCACAGAACAAAACACCCTATGACAGAGGCTGCTAACACCAGCATTTCCTTGTCTTGGGTGGGGGGTTGGGTGGATAGGGAAGTAAATCTGAACTCAAGAAAGATTAGGTATTATTTATGCTGTTTCTGTCTTCACTCCCATGCTGAGTGTTCTCAAACCAAACATGCAGGACAGCGGGAACTTTTGATTATCCATTAAATGCCAGTATCATCCTGGTATGGCCCTTCCATTATGATGAGTATCAATTAAACTTGCATTTATATAATGCCAATCTAACTTATTGACAGTCTATTGCGACCTGGCTAGGTGAGCAGTGAGAGGCAGTTGATCACATTCGGAAAGAGGTGTGCTAACCAATAAGCTGTATTTGGAATATTGTGCAAAAGTTTGGGTCTGCTATGGGGAGCATGCTCACCTGAGGGACCTCTGCAGCAGGAACATCTGGTTATAGGCAATGGAAAGGAAAGTGGAGAAGGGAGGGTGGTGGTGATGGATCCAATAAGTTCTGTTTTACACTATCGCCAAAAGTTAAATTACCCCCAGGCACTTTTGAGTGAGGATTACTGACTCGTGCTCAGGATACGTTTGAAATAAATGTTGATTTATTACCAAGTAGAGGATTGTCCCATTTGTATTCTTCCTTATTCCTTTGTTTAAAATTGAGTGTTGTCCCCACAATTCCTCCCTCTACTCAATGACTTGTAAAGGGATGGTTTGTGGCAGGAATGATGAGCTACTACACATTAACGATTGCATCCTGATCATGTCTGGAGTGCTATTGCTGCACATAGACATGTGTGGTCAAAGGTGCGAGCCTACATGTGCATTATTTAAACACGGGCTGGATTTTCCGGTCAGCAGCAAAGCAATAGTGCTCGCCACTGACCTTTGAAGAAAGCTGCCCACAAAGATATAGAGATCTCTGTGGCGTGTATTCTCCCCTTTCTTGATGGAAGTTTAAATCTGGAACCAAAGTAATTCAAGGGCATAGCCGGGTGTCCAGCAGCATTGATGTCAGCAGGCAGGGTAAGCAGCTAATTACATTGAAGTATTCTCACAGCCAGCAAACCGGGAAGTTAAAAGCACTGATTCTCACCTCTTATAATTTAAATTTTCAGATAGTGAAATAAATGATTGGATTAATATGGAACCTGAAATGCCATAAACTTAAAAATCCCTATTTTAAAATATTTTATGGAGAAATTTGACATTCCATAAGAACATAGGAAGATAGGAACATGAGTAGATCATTCAGTCCCTCGAGCCTGTCCCACCATTCAGTAAGATCGTGGCTGATCCGCGGCCGAACTCCATATACCTGCTTTTGGCCCATATCCCTTAATATATTTGCTTAACAAAAATCTATCTATCTCAGATTTAAAATTAACAACTGTTCTAGATTCAACTGCTGTTTGTGGGAGAGAATTCCAAACCTCTACCACCCTTTGCGTGAAGAATTGCTTCCTAACATCTCTCCTGAACGGTCTAGTCCTAAATTTTAGACTATTCTCCCTAGTTTTAGAATCTCCAATCAGTGGAAATAGTTTATCTTTCTTTAGCCTGTCTTTTCCTGTTAATATCTTGAAGACTTCAATCAGATCACCCCTTAACCTTCTAAATTCTAGCGAAAACAGGCCTAATTTGTGTATTCTCTCCTCGTAACTTAACCCCTGTAGTCCAGGTATCATTCTTATAAACCTACATTGCACTCCCTCCAAGGCCAATGCATCCTTCTTAAGGTGTGGTGCCCAGAACTGCTCATAGTACTCCAAGTGGGGTCTAACCAGGGTTTTGTATAGCTGCAGCATAACCTCTGTGTCTTTATACTCCAATTCTCTAGGTATAAAGGCTAGCATTCCATTAGCCTTTGATTATTTTCTGCACTTGCTCGTGACATTTTAAAGATCTATGCACCTGAACCCCAAGTCTCTTTGGACATCCACTGTACTTAACCTTTTCCCATTTAGGAAATACCCTGCTCCATCCTTTTTTGGTCCAAAATGGATAATCTCACACTTGCCCACATTGAAATCCATCTGCCACAGTTTTTCCCACTCACCTAGTCTGTCAATATCTCTTTGCAATTTTATACTATCATCTGGACTGTCTACAATGCCGCTTAACCTTGTATCATCAGCAAATTTGGATATATGACTTACTATGACATCATCCAAGTCGTTAATGAATAATGTGAATAATTGAGGCCCCAGCACAGATCTCTGCGGGACACCAATTGGAGTACTTACCCATTATCCCCACTCTCTGTCGCCTACCACTCAACCAACTTCCTAACCATGTCAATAATTTGCCCACAATATTTGCTCCACAAATATAAGCTTTTCAGAGCAAGAGAGGATGTTTTGCAGTAAATGTGAATTTAGAACATGATTAAAGACCCAATTAGACTTCCTTCAACAACAGGTAACTTTTTCAAGGGTTTTGACAGCAAGACTAACAGCGTAAATGAAGAAATTTTCAACAATTCATTCTTTGCTTAGGCATTGCCTTCTGTGGGGGCATCTCTGGAGTCGTGTCGAATCACCAACAGCATCTTCTGGATTTCTGTTCTGTGCATATGTGGAGTCCCGAAGTTGCTGTCAGCATCAGTGGAGTAATGAGGGCGAACGCTGACAGCTTTACCATCATTATTGCCACAAAATCCGGAACCATGTAATTTACCATGAGTGGCATTTAAAATGTGACATCAAAGTAAACACACAATTTTAAACACGTGAAGCTAGGAAACGAAAGTCACAGTAAGCTTACCATCCTACTTATTCCTGATGTTTATCTGTTACAAAGTTTGACTCATTAAATATTAATCTGTTTTCTTGGAACAGAAAACGGCTTTTAAGTTTTTACAGAATCTGAGAGATTCATCATACGTTGATTATTATTAATGCAGGATTAATGCTTGTCAGTATAAATGTCCTCTGAAACACAATGACTCAATAGATTATAAAGATAATACACCTGTGTCTATCCTTAAGAGATTTTCAATGAAAATAAAACATCGTTGGTTATTTTATAGCTGTACTTCTTTGAGAATGACATAAATTTTACATTCTAAACTTCCTGGAGGGGAAAAAAGATGTAACTTTATTTTTTATTGTTTAGCAATGAAGTTACCTCCCTATAGAGCTTTATATCACTTGACTGATGAGGATGATATAACAGAGAAATAAAATCAGAAGGATTAGTTACATACAGGGAAAAGACTAAAGTTAGGGGTTAGGTTTAATAAAATTTTTTTAAAGGGTTGAAATGCATGCATTGCAATGTGTAAATGTAGGAAATAAACTGGGAGAACTGAAAGCAACTTTTACAAGAAGATCTAGATTTTATAGCATGAGCAGAAACCTGACTGAAAATTGGACAAGAAATGAAAATGAACATACTGATATTTTGGAGCGATTTAAAGAAAAAATCTCAAATGGAGGCAGAGGTAATATTGATTGAGATGATTGATGTAGACAAGGATGGTGTATATGGTGGAGCACAAAGACAAAAAAAAGGCTGTTTAGATCAATAAAGATGCATTATTGACTTCCAAATTATAGGAAGGGAATGGAAGGGAAAATCAATCGGATAGATATGAGTGGGAATAACAAAATTATTATTCTGGGAGAATTTAATGATGCACTAATCATTTTGGAGAAAAATGGAATTTCTAAAATGTGTACAGAACTTCTTCCTCCAGCAACATGATGTTTGGCCTACAAGGGCAGAAACCATCTGGTTATTAGTAATAGAATCGATCAGGTGAATCAACTAAATATGAGTGAGCACCTAATGAGTTGTCACAACAGTACCGTAAGGTTTAAAAAGATAATTTTGTTTTCTTGCCAGGAGTGGGTTTAGGGTGGGAGGGGGACTGAGTGAATGCAAAATGCATTTGCTGGCTGAGATTTTAGGCCTCAGGTATTTTAACTTCAGGGCCTGATTTAAATTTGACAAGTGTGTTTCCCACCTGAACACGTTGGGAATGGAAATCCAACCCACTTTCTGGGCATAATTTCTGGCAGCCTTCCAGAGGCCTACCTAAAGTGAGAATGCACCTCAAGAGAGGTTATATTCACTTTACTGACAGTGCTGTCTTTTAGTGCTGCAATCAGCAAGATTAGCTGGAAGCAAGTCCTCAGGTTCTCTGGAGTTTCCTGGGAGCAAACTGTTTCCAGCAGTTGAGGGTTCTAGAATGAGAGGTTGTAGACATAAGATTAAAGGCTGTGTTTGCTGACAACACAACCAATAGGTGGCGCAGTATTTGCAAATGCAGCCTCTTCCACTAAAACGTTACTGTCTGCGACATTCCTGACAGCTGCCAGAATTAAAGATGGCACTGCTCAATTTATCACAAAATAAATTCAACCCAAAAATCCCCTCAAAGGTTGACATCACCGCCTCCATCCCACCTCCAACAGTTCGATCGTTCTCTGCGCGATGCCCGATAAGCAAGGCGATCCGCGTGGGGTGGTGGGAAGATGTAGGAGCGAGTGGCCGAGAGGAGGGAAGTGGCGCAGCCTAGAGCTAGCATCTGGAGGTTGGGTGGGGGTGGGAGGCCAAGTGGGGTGCGAGCGGCCAGAGAGCGGGAAGCGCGGAGCAGGGAACAATCGGCCGAGGGGAGTGGGGGAGTGTGGCGAGATCTGGAGCAAGCAGCTGAGGTGGCGGGGAGTGGGGGGGGGAGGTTGGAGGAGAAAGCATCAAGGCCTGGAGCAAGTGGCTGAGGGGGAGAGCGGCCAGTGGGGCCAGAGCGAGTAGCTGAGTAGGGGGAAGCGGGTGATGAGTAGCTGATGACTTTTTGCCACACATGCACCAATTAATCCTGGCAAGATGTAGGCTATGCATGCACAACATTTCACTGAGCAGGAGACCGTTTGCGTATGTGCGCAGCTTGGAGCACTTTGATGATGTCAATGGGTTGCTGCATTGTCAGGAGTCACTTTGAAGATTAAATGCAAGTGATTTAGTAGAGAAAGCAAAAAAAAATTCCAAATGTCGTGGGAATTATGGTTGAGAAGTCAAGATTGAAGATTAGATTGGATAAATGGATGATGAAAAAGAGGTTAAAAGAATATATTTACAAGGTGGACAAATGTGATTCGAACTATTTGTTTGCAAGGAGTACAAACACTGTCGTGGGATGGCTGGGCCAATGTTGGTACTTTCCTATATTTGAGAATCCGGTGTAAACATTTTGCACTTAACTGTAAGATAGTTTGTTTTAACTGAAGTCTTTGAAGACTATAAAAGCATTACTGGACTGCACCTTCTCTACACACAATGCAACATGTAGGCTTTCCAGTTAGATAAACACTGCCTACATAACCAACAGTGCAATATGGTGGAGCAAGTTGGGGCCAAGGATGTGCACTAGGGCCTATGCCTTAGTGTTAATAAGTGTGATGTTGGACATTTTGAAGCGTCTAAACCTACTCATGAAAGCGATGCTTGTAGAGAGAAGTTTCATGGGGCACTTGAGAACTTACGACTGCTAGCAAAGTGTCCAACGGATGATGTAGCTTTAAAACTTGACTTACTAACTTGATAGAATTTTTTGAGGAAGTAACAAGGAGGATTTATGAGGGTAGTGCAGTGGATCTGGTCTACATAGACTTTAGTAAGGCATTCAACAAGGTCCCACATGGCAGGCTGGTCAGAAAAATAAAAGCCCATGGGATACAGGAGAATGTGGCAAGTTGGATCCAAAATTGGCTCAGTGACAGGCAACACAGGGTAATGGTCGACGGACGTTTTGGTGAATGGAAAGCTGTTTCCAGTGGCGTTCCACAGGGCTCAGTGTTGGGTCCCTTGCAGTTTGTGGTATATAATAATGATTTGGACTTAAATGTGGGAGACGTGATTGGGAAATTTGTAGATGACACAAAAATTGGCCGTGTAGTTAATAGTGAAGAGGATAGCTGTAGATTCCAGAATGATATCAATGGTTTGGTTGAGTGGGCGGAAAAGTGGCAAATCAAATTCAATCCAGAGAAGTGTGAGGTAATCCATTTGGGGTGGGCAAACAAAGCAAGGGAATACACAATAAATGGAAGGACATTGAGAGGGGTAGAAGATGTGAGAGACCTTGGAGTGCATGTCCACAGGTCCCTGAAGGTGGCAGGACAGGTAGATAGAATGGTGAAGAAGGCATTATGGAATACTTTCCTTCATTGGCCGAAGTATAGAATACAAAAGCAGGGATGTAATGCTGGAACTGTATAAACTGCTGGTTAGGCCACAGTTGGAACATTGCATACAGTTCTGGTCACCACATTACAGGAAGGACATAATTGCTGTGGAGAGAGTATAGAGGAGATTCACAAGAATGTTGCCAGGGCTTGAAAGTTGCAGCTATGAGGAAAGATTGGATTGGCTAGGGTTGTTTTTCGTAGAACAGAGGAGGCTGAGGGATGACTTAATTGAGGTGTACAAAATTATGATGGGCCTAGATAGAGTGGACAGGAAGGACCTGTTTCCCCTAGCGGAAAGGCCAATTACCAGGGGCCACAGATTTAAGGTGATTGGTAGGTGGCACAGTGGCGCAGTGGTTAGCACCGCAGCCTCACAGCTCCAGCGACCTGAGTTCGGTTCTGGGTACTGCCTGTGTGGATTTTGCAAGTTCTCCCTGTGACCGTGTGGGTTTCTGCCGGGTGCTCCGGTTTCCTCCCACAGCCAAAGACTTGCAGGTTGATAGGTAAATTGGCCATTGTAAATTGCCCCTATTATAGGTAGGTGGTTGAAGAATTGAGGGAAGGTGGCGATGTGGTAGGGAATATGGAGTTAATGTTGGATTTGTATAAATGGGTGGTTGTTGATCGGCACAGACTCAGTGGGCTGAAGGGCCTGTTTCAGTGCTGTATCTCTCTATGACTCTATGGTCAAAGGATTAGAGGGGACATGAGGAAAAGCTTTTTTACCCAGAGGGTGGTGGGTGTCTGGAATTCACTGCCTGGATCAGTGGTGGAGGCGGAAACCTTCAACTCATTTAAAAGTACCTGGACATGCACCTGAAGTGCTGTAACCAGCAAGGCTACGGACCAGGTGCTGGAAGGTGGGATTAGATTGGGCGGCTAGTTTTTTCAGCCAGCACAGACATGATGGACTGAATGGCCTCCTTCGGTGCTGTAACTTTTCTATGGTTCGAAAATCACCCTCTATGTATGGCATATGTGTTCGTTGTGAATATAATCCAATCTCAGTGTGACTGTTCAGATATTGTTTGCCATACACTTTTCATAATCTTTTAGAATTCAAACTAATTCAAGTACAAAAGGCATCAAAGCAGAATTGCAGTCCCATGGAATGACTGAAGCCTTGAGATTTGGGTGTATGAAGATTAACATATTGAATTCTAATGTCTAAGTTTTAATGGAGACGTTGACTGGTTTGAAATAAAAGTTAAGGCCTCTTAACAGTGAACAAAAGAATGTAAAATAAATGTTGATTTTAAAACCTCATAATCTTTCTAATATGATTAGTTTGGGATAAGGCTCAATAATAGTCTTATGCCAGACTTCTATATCTTTCTAAATATTGTAACCACATTAAATTAAAATACTCCTAATGCTTTAAAAGAGAAGCAGAAAAATCCCTTTATCTATCGCTATCTTTTCAATAGGAGCCAGCCACCCTTTTATCTACTACAGAGTCTGGAGCTTGTATTACCAGCAACACAGCATTGAGTCTGCTTCTTGCTAGAGCACTTCTCAATGGCTGAGATGCTCCATAAAAATTAATGATTGGTGTGACAGAAAGGGAAGAACCTTTTCCTGATACTTCCCCTCATGTTTCTGACTGGACTACAGTTGCTATAAACATACTGAATCCCTGCGGGTTGTGTCACTCAAATGAGAATATCTGGGGTCCCCCAATCACATTCCCCCACCACCTCTGCAGGCAAAAACAACTTGGTGATATTCCAATGCCAGCTACACTTAAATCTATTCATATTCAAAATAATGTATAAAAGGAAAAAGACATCATGATATTGAAATAGCACGATGACCAACTTTATAAATTGTCTATTTAAAAACAAGATAAAACCTTAAATCTCTGCCACTTTATAAAGCAAATTCTTGGGGGAATAAAAGTGTTTTAGAATGTTGCATCTGAATAATTGCTCATGAAGTCACAGTTGGTATGTATTAGTGGTGAGGTGAATAGAAAGTGAAAGACCCCAAGGAAAGTCTCTTTGTTTTTGGAATCTGACAACAACTGTAAAAGATAATTTTATCTATCTCATCAAGCCAATAAATTTTATTAGAACGAAGTGTTCTCTAGCTGGGGGTCAGAGGAAGTTTCTCTGAACACTAGAGACTTTTTTAAAATCCACCATTTGGCGTCCATCTTGAACTGACAACTCATATCTTTTATATCTATATGACAATTCTTTCTTTTTGCCACTTCTCAGACTCAAAAATAAGTCTAAGAATTATAGTTGAAAGTATCCCACATTTAAACATAGCTTGGAGCTGCTGAGAAGGTTTTTAGCTTGTTTTAACTTGGTTGCTTGTGATTTGCTTTGGCTCTTGAGAAGATGGGAATCAGTGCTGGCAGGAAACACAGGAACAATAACTCAATCAGGTGTGTTAAAATAAATTTGCCTTGATTAAAATAAGTTTGATTATGATTAAGGGCGAGAAAGAAGCAGTATAGATGGTGCTGTATGAAAATATTCCACGTCTTGTGTAATGGCAAGCTATATATTTTAGTTTATTACTAGTAGAACATCTGTAGCTTTGTTCACACTATATCATACAAACAGCTTCTTTACCTGCTGTACTCACCCCATCCTGCCTCTGCACTTGCTTATGAACTGTCCAATCGCTAACTTTTTCCAGTTCTGATGAAAGGTCATCAGCCTGAAATGTTAACTTACTTTCTCTCTCCACAGATAACTTGCTGAGTATTTCCAGTATTTTCTGTTTTTATTTCTTTGATCTGTGTTTGTTGTCTTGTGGCTGTTTTTTCTGTCTACCTGTCCTATTTTTGTTTATGCATTTGTCTTGTCTTTGGAATAACTTACACTTTTTTTCTTGGTGTATGCTTTCTTTTGCAGATCTGATTTTTTTAAAATCTGATTTTTTTTAAAATTCTGAGTCAGAGGAAACCACTTATTGGTGGAAATCAGGTTTCAATTCATGGGGCAGAATTTTCAGCACCCCACCCCTGTCCGGGGTCTGGGGTAGAGGGAAATACCAGTAATGATGCCAGCAATGTGCATGAGGGGGATGGGGAGGGGGGGACAGCAATCCTTCCTGCCTCCTGATTGAGACTAATTAAAGTATTTAAGCAGCTCATTAAGAGCTTGTTAGAGCTGGAAGTTGAAATTTTGACAGGTGCACGGTTTACACATGGGCTGAATTTTACACTGCCGCAGCGGGTTGGATGGTGGTGTGAGGGTGATGTAAAATTGAGCGGCAGGCTCTGGGAGGCCTACCCGCCCTGCTCCCGCCTCTGGACAAGTTTACGGCAGTCGGGTGTGGGCGGGAAATGGCTCGCCCACCCAAGGTCAATCAAGGCCCTTAAGTAGCCACTTAAAGGCCACTTAAACGTCCTCACCCGCCTCCACAGGTATTTTACCCATGGCAAGCGGATGTGCTGGGGAGGTGAAAGGACACCCAACAATAGGTGGGTGGGAAGGTATGGCAGTCAGTCACTGAGTGCCCGATTGAAGGCCGCCCTTGCCTCCCAACCCACCCCCGTGACCCAAGACACACCCCTCCCCCCAAACGACCACTCTAGCCTCACCAGGGAAGGACCGATCTCCCTGGTGCACCATGCCCCTACTTATCTTCCCTCCTCGATCCATGGCGTGGCTGGGCTGCAGTCCCAGCAGTGGCCACCGCTCCCAGTGGCGCTGCTGGGACTAAGAGCTGCCGGCCCGCTGATTAGCCGGCAGCTCACTGAGACAGGACCTCCTCCCTCAAGTGGGTGGAAGTCCCACCTTGGGACAATTAAAGCCTGGGGACCCGTAAAATACAGGCCAGGCTAGGCGGAAGCGTGTTCACCACCGACTTTCACGTCAGAGTCTGGTTCCCGTCCATCTGCCGTAAAATTCCAGCCATGCTGTATGTTGCTGACGAGCTGGTACAGAGTGGGGAGCTAGTCATGGCTGTTCCAGGGATTTCTCCTACCCCATAAGAAGGTGAGCAGGGCAAAGGGGGGCTCAGTCTTTGGAAAAGGAGGTGACCTTGGCACTAACCAGGTTGTGGAGAGAGTGGGCACTCAGCACTCAGGCAGTGAATGGGGTTGTAACCCACCCCTGGCATTGCAGGGGTCAGAAGAGCAGGGGGCAAGACTACTAATCACAGTAGGGCAGCCATCTGTCCAAAAGGAACGCTTGAGTTGGCAATGGGGGCGTGACTGTCAGATTTTGGGCCCAGTGATGATGAGGGGCAACACCCTCCGCAGGAAGGGTGTAACCCGAACAGCAGGAGGACCAGGATCTGCCACAGAAGACAGAGCTACCTGGAGATGACAGAGACCCAGTGCCACACGAGACTGTAACTCTCTAGGCACATGGTCACAGACTTCTCAGCACTAGTCGCCACGCCCTGCTTTGCATCAATACTGAGTGGGGATGTGAGTGCATCCTGAAAGTGTGTAGAAAAATACATGTAAACCACAAAGGAAGCTAGATATGTTTCAAAATAGGCACGAGAGTTAACTCCTGTACTGAGCTGTTTATCAGATAGTGAGGGGAACTTCCCAGCAGCTGAAGTGCAAAGATTGGAATTTTCTTATTCCTGACTAAATTTCACTTTATCTTCCTATAAATTAGTTGTCCTGAGACATTAAAATGTGGTGCTAAATTTGTGCAGCATTAATACACTGTCACTCAGGCAGTAGTGCACCATACTACCACACATCATTGCTGCACCATTGTACCATGCTATCATTGATTTTTATTGCTGCTTAATCACAAAGGTAGATCTGACTACAGTTTCAGGAGGCCCAATTGTCAGATGTCCGAAGTAGAAGAGGAGCATCTTGTGATACTACTGGTGTTGAGGTGAGCAGGAACTGTGCACCTGAAGAACATACCTGTCACGTCCATCTTGTTACTTGGCCTGTCAGTCAACCAACCCAGGGTTCTCATTTGCAACTTGAGATGTCAGTGGCAGAATTCTTCTTGTCTCCCTTTCCTGTTCCCCCCACTTTCCAGTCTTAGACACATACCAACATTGTATTTTTTATCCATAATACTCATCATGTTTTTGAAAAAAGCTTAGTGTTTTAATAATATATGCAATATATTAAGAAAAAACTGTTTCATGGAACAAAAACATCATTTTCATCACAGGAAACTTCAACTATCCCAGACTCTGAAATGGGCCAAATTGAAGGGCAGCTGCAGATGAGGAAATATACTGGATTAACTGCAAATTTTCTATTAAAGTTATGATAAGGGAATTCCAGGATGAGAATAATACAGAGGCTATTCCAACCATGATGCTGATATTCTATTCCCATACTACAGAGGAGCAGATGTCCTCCAAGCACCGAGAGAACACAAACTCAGTTCAGAGGAGGTATGTGAGCTGTGTGCTTGACCCAGAAGGCTTACACTGCTCAGTGGTACATTCTTCAGTAGTACATTATTTGGATGTCCCAGGAATTTGCCCATTGCACAATGCCAATGCTTTCTCCTTTGAAACACGGAACAAAGCTCATTCTTGCAGACACATAGCTATTGAAAGAAATTTCAAAACTTTAATTTCCAAGCTTTCAAGAAGATTGGTCCTGATATTGAGGCTGTTTTAATTTGTACTATTGCTTCTTTGTGTTGGACAAATTTCCCTCTTGTTCAGTCTTTGCTGCTGCACTGCTATCATTCCAAACACTTTGTCTAATACTTCCAGGAAGGCTGCACTCCTTGTTCACCAGCCATCAGCAGGTTTATGTCACCTTAACTCAGCACCACACACAACAGAGCATGCTTAGTTTCAAATACCAACACCAACAGGAAGCGCATTAAGAAGAAGCATCTGCACATTTTTTTGTTCCTGCCCAGGTACTCCCATTGTTCCTTTTGCCCACTCTCTCTGCTTTAAACTGCCAGTGTAGGGTGCAAATCACATTGGGAATGCACGAACTACATTTAAATGAAGGGCTAGTGAGATGATCCCTCAAGTGTTGCAGTGCTCGTTGCAAGCAATTGTTTTTAATTAACAATTCATTGACAAATTTGTGCAGTATCCAGATCAAAGTTTGAGGCCTTCAATCTGAATTTGAGTGCGTAAAACTGGACTGCAGTTTTGCTTATGTTGATTTTGCTTTCGTAAAATGAAAAGAACTTTGAATTCATAGGACATAATGAATTCAATGCTAATTTTAGGACTGAAAATGCCCCGTTGCTTCAGAAAATGTAATTTTATATTTCTGAAGTCTTACTTTTATTCCCCAAAGATTGTATATGTAACACTGCAGCAACCAGCTAGGTTCAAGTTCCATGAAATTGATGTGGGCGGCCCCCAAACAAAACTGAACATCACAATCTTGGCCAACTCCTCCTCTCCTACGTCTGGGTTGCAAAAAAAAACCTCAAAACCTGAAATAAATTTCTTGCAGCCTGATGGTAGCTTTGTTGCTTAAAATTGGGTTCAATGTGCACTAATTTAGTATGAGACCCAATGGTGCACTTGCGGGAATTCCCTGTACCCTTTCCAAATAACAAAGTTTCCACCATTCACAGCCAATAAAAGAATTAATAAAGTTTTTTCCAGTCATTTTCAAGTTAATTGCAGTAAAATATGGTGGGTTCTAGAAATTCCATGAAGCCCTACCTGAAAATTGAGTTCCTGTCTCATTAATGTGCTTTATCTAATGCTACAGCGCAACCACAACACATTAATATATCTCTGGATATACTACCTAATCTAAAATATCCCTTACATGGTTCATCATGAAATATTTTGATGATAATTAGTAAAATTGCCGTAGGCTTAAGATACTACATCAACAAAATATTAAAATAAATATTTCCAAATGTTGCCTGATGCTATCTTTGTCCATGCAGTATCTTTTTTTTCTGTATCAAAGTTTCTTTATACTCCAAGTTTGTCAGTAAGATATTAATCAGCACATGGGGATCTGAATTCTCATAAATAAAATGTTTTGATGTGCAGCCATGTAAAAATGAAACTTCACTGACAAATTCATCTCAGAAACGAATGTGTCTTCTAACAATTGTACTTTCGCTGGTTGATGTATTAGCTGATAGGCTCATCACTTAATATACTTCTGTCAAGTGGCATGTAGAAATTTCAGATGCATTCACAACACAGCATAATAAATGAGTTTGATATTAAAGCATGATGATTCCTCAAATGAGCATGCTAAGAACACTTTTTATTTGGTGAATTGTATTCAAAGTTTAGAAAAATAACTTGTTTTTTTTATTTCAGTCTGAGGGCAGTCATAAATCCTGGTCCAAGTATGATTATTGCGAATATTGATCTGTGCTCCATTTCCCACCCCTTGGCCAAAGTAGAAGTTAAACCTGTTGTGCCTGTTTTAGGGGTGTGCAATGAGCACAAGGGCCAACTCCACTTCTAAGGACTAATATCCTGTACCAAAAGAATGGCTTTATCAGGCGTCTGTGGTGACCACCTAAAATAGGCATTAAGCCCCTTAGATGGATTAATTTAAGGCTTCCTCATTAATATTCAATTTTGCAGAGCGTTGCCAAGCCTGCTCCCTCTGGATTCTTTAGTGGGGTGATTAGCATCAAAAGTTAAGTATTGTCTTTTTAAAAAAATATATAATTGCTGTGAAGCTACGAGGAGCAACCACTCCTCCAAACACCCCTGATCCTGCTCCATACTATTTCTGGGAGGTAGCTTCAGACTGCTGATGGAGAGGAAGGCAGCCCAAAATTAATTTCTTTAAATGAGCAAGCTGCCTGTAGAGATGCAACAATTAACATTGAGGAATATTACAGGCTATGACACTAAGGGGTATAAATTAGACAATACCTGGTTTCTGGGTTGAAGACAGTGATGTGGCTGCAGTGTGTGTCTGAACTGGAAGGCCGAAGTCAGCCCAAAATTAAGCCTTGGGCTTCCCAGTTCAAGCACACTTTGCAGCTGCAACACCACCTTCACCACAGAAACTGGCCATTGACTAATTAATACCCCTTAATGTCTGGGCTGGAATATGGCAATAAGCTGTAATTACTGATCATTACTAATTTTCCAACCTTTTGGAGCTGCCACAATTTGCCAAAGGCAGGCAGGTGGGATTGCCAAACCTTGTAGGTTGTCTGAGAGTCTCCCAGAATCTAGGGTTGATCTAGAGAAAAATGGAATTTTGACTGTACACCACAGACAGAGGGGAAATATTGCCACAAAGAGGGTGAGATCCAGCCAATAAGTGGGAAGGCAGGAAATGTCCTGCACAGGTCGGGGGAGGAGAGTTGATAAATTAACCTTTGACCCTGCATAATTTGAATTCTCCCCTCTATTTAAATTATCCATGTAGCATCCTGAAAAGGGGTTTGGCCCAGATTAGTCATGGAGCAACTGTTGACAGGAAGGAACAGGGTGCAGGGCAGGATAACCAACAAAGGCAAAGGATGAGTGCAGTGAAAAGTGATGGACGCAAATGATGGAAGGGGACAAAATAGGAAATTTGATTGGAAAATGGAGAATATGAGAAGAACACAGGGAGTGTGAGGGTAAAAGGATTTGGAACAGAGAAAGATTCTTTGCTGGTAGAGAAAAAAAAGTTCAGCAGTAACACAAAAACAGCTCTTAATTGAATTACCCTGATTTGCTTTGATTATATATTGTTACAAGTCATCTCACTAAAATCTTTGTATTCCACAAAACAAAAAGACTGAAATATTTTTTGCGGTTCCTGTTAAATGCACATGATCAAACATCATGTGATCAAATGTCACATGATTAAACCACCAGGAATGCATCCAATCAGAGTTGGCAATCCTACAGACAGGTGTAGGTGGGAGGTGTGGCTTCATTACCAGTCCTCGATGACTCCTCATTTGAAATCCAGCCCATTCAGAAAAATTTGATTTTCTTTTTTCAAACACGAACAAAATAAGATCTGTTGACTATTATTATTGGAGCAGAGCAGTGTGTGGATATGAGATCAGCTTGGCTCAAAACCCTAAAAATAATTGGGTTCAGTCCTCTGCTGTACACACCACAGATGTCATGGACTAAATTCAAAATTCTGGAAGTGTTTTGCTCTGTATGCCTAGGGAGGACCTTGCCTGTGCACGTGCAAAGCCAGGTTTACAGAAGCCTTTCTGTTCCTGAATTCAGACTTTGAAAGGTTGATTATAATATCTCATGGTGGATTCAGTGTAAAATCTCAGCCTAAAAGTGCCATTGTGGATTGATCACCCATGATAGGAACTGTCCAATTTCCATTTCCATTGGGGAAACAGGCGGTTTCTACCATGGGTGGTTAATTTACCATGGCAGTTTTACGCTGAGCGGACAGGTGGAAGGAAGGTGGAAGACCAGACTGCCTACTCAGAAGCTGGACAGTTTGCCTATGACTCCATCTTAAGTTCCTGTGCAGGCTAAGCACAAGTCAGTCCCATTAAGTTACTGTGCGTGCATGGCTATGCAGAAGAATTAAAGGGCCCAGGCACTTAAATAGGCAGTGCACAATAGAAAGAAAAAAAGAGGGAATGTTGGCCATAGGGTCAGATAATAATTCAGGAGCAATATTTGGTGCAAAACCCAGAAGACATTTTAGCATGTCAGGTTGTGCAATTTCAATAGGGCTGCCTCATCATCATATTACTTCCAGGTTTGGCATTGAATGTGCGACTGTGGGCAGGGTGTGGACCCACATGACGTGATCGCAACTGCAGCGTTTAAATCGAAGGATGGAATTTGGAGGAATTAGGAGCTGCAGCAAAGTGAAGAAGTGTTGTAATGGATTCAGGTGGGTTGTGGGACGTACAAAGATTTAATGACTCATCCCTTGTTGGGTGCAGTGAGGAGCGAGAGAGAGATACTCTTTCACATCAATGGGAGGATGAAACCCGCTGACACGAAGAAGGCTTGTCTGACGGTGGCCCAGCAGGTCAGCAGCAACAGTGTAGTGCCACAATCTTGGGATTCAGTGCAGGAAGCACTTTTAATGACCTAACTATGTCAGGAAAGGTGAGTACAGTTACACATTCATCTAAACCTTTTGTGTTATGTCACCCACCTCTAGCTCCAGCAACCACCCCCCCCCCCCCCCACTCTGCCTTGTCAAACCTACTCCATCACATAATTCCTTACTCCAACTTACATTGCAAACACATCCATCATTCTCTTTCTGAGCACATCCTCGTCTATCCATTTGACACAGGTCCTCTCCCTGATGGTCATCCATACAAAATGCACTACATCTATCAGGTGAACACATGACATTTCATTCACTCATAGGTTTGTTCTTTCCCCTGTTGCAGGAGGAGAGCACAGAACAAAAGGGAAAGAATGGGAGCTGGTCCTGCAGATTTCCTGGTTGACAGCTGCAGAGGTGGAAGTAACAGATTAGTGGCATGTCAGCATCACTGACCATTAGAGATGGAGAGATTGGAACTTCGTAGTGACCTGGTGACAGAATTAATCATCAGCGGCCCACACGTCATTCAACACTCAGTCATGTTGACTTGATTTCAGTAGTGAGTTGAAACGATTCTCTTCATAATGCTAAGTTGCAACATTCTTACCTTGCCAGTATTAATTTATATCCTTTCTCTCAGTCAGCAGAGTTTTGGATGAGCTCAAGTTTATATCAGGTGGAAGATAGAAGGCTGGCTAGGAGAGCATTGTTCAAGGTTTCAGCAGCAGATGAATTGAGGCAGGGCTGGATTCAGGCAACATTACAGAAGGGTCACTGACCCGAAACGTTAACTCTGCTTCTCTTTCCACAGATGCTGCCAGATCTGCTGAGTGGTTCTAGCATTTCTTGTTTTTATTACAGAAGTGGAAATGGGCACTCGTGGTAATGCAATGGATTCATGGTCAGAGCTCAACTTGGGCTTGAATATGACACCGAGTTTGTGAATGGTCTTTTCAGCCTCAGACAATTGCTGGGGAGAGAGATTTATTCAGTGACTAGGGAATGGAGTTTGTGGCGGGCATTGAAGACAATGACTTTGGTCTTCATGTGTGCAGCAGCAGTTGGTGGAACTCGCAGACAACAATTCCTCAGAGGAGCTGAGTCCTTCTGAGGGTGCACAGGACTCTTGCTTACCTTGCACTAGCTCAGATACTCGCACTTCACTGAGTTCAGGTAGGTAGTTAGTTGGGTTTTCACTTGGGGACTCACTTCACAAGTTAGCATAAGCAGACAGTGGTGCAGAGGGAGCAATGGAGAATCTGCCTTGAAGGGTGCAGCCCTGTCCAAGTTCTGCTCAACTGGACATGTACACAGGAGGCCATTGGTGACCAGGATAATCATTGAGGGCCAGTCGAAAATCTGCAATATAATTGGCAGTCCTTCCATGCACACTGTCCGCAATTGCAGAGAGAATGGAGGAGTCCAGCTCAAGCATTAGTAAGTTGATGTCACAGACCAACACTGCTTTTCTAATTTCCATTACTGGATCACAGAAATTTCCTCCAAATAAACATTGGGAAGCCCAAAGTCAGTGTCTTCGGTCCCTGTCACAAACTTCATTCACTAGTCACTGACTCCATCCCTCTCCCTGGAAAGTTGTTGTACTGACTAATTGAACTTTGCAGCTTTAAGGGAGTCCCTAACATCCCGGGCAGCAATGTAAGCAGCTGGTATTGCGGTGAGGGCACCATCTTCATCCTCCAGCTCTTCTTTGTCCCTCCTCTTTATTGGAATCATCTGCAGATGATGTGTGCTCTGCGCCTTGTTCCTCCTGCAGTTCTATTCCTAGTTGCTGCACAGTGTTGTGCAAACCACAGTGCACGACAAACCTTCTGGACACCCTCGCTGGCGAATACTGAAGGACGCCTCCAGATCAGTCCAGGCACCTGAAGTGTATCTTGAGCATGTTGGTTGCTTGCTCAGTGGCACATCTGGTGGTGATATGGCTGTCATTATCCTGCTGTTGGGTTTCACTGGTGGGGTTCATGGATGTCATCAGCCAAGTTTGAAGGGGGTATTCTTTGTCTTTTAGCAGCCACCCCTTAGGTCTGTTTTCAGGTTCAAAGAGGTCAGGTTGCGCACCAACTGAACATTGCTGAAGTGGAATCCCTTCTAATTGACAAATACTCCTGGTTGATCTGGGAGTACATGGATTGGCATGTGTACAGTCATTGACGTCCTGCACTTTTAAGAAGCCAGCCACAGATGCAAACCTAGGCACCCGCTTCTACCGACTAGAATCATCACAGTGAAGTTGGCATAATTGGTAGCCCTGGCAAACAATCAATCTGTTATTTGTCTTGTGCATTTATGTGTAGCTGACTGAATATGATTCCGAGAGCACCTTGAAATGATTCAGCAACAAAAATGTTGAGGCCAGTGGTCACTTTTTCACAGCCACTGGTAATGCATGGTCACCAGCTCTAGCAAGTAGCAGGTCTTCTCTAGGAGGTTGCAGATGTCTGCCATTACCTGATGTGCTGTTCCGTGAGATCAAGGAATCTGAACCCTGTCACAGACAATGCTTTCTACAAACCCAACCCTTCTACAGCTCCCCTTTCTGTTGACTATCTGCAGGTCCATTGTTAATGATGATGGTCATCTTGCTCCTCGTCCAAGGTCCAATCAGTGCTTCTCAACGCAAGTATTCTCAATAAACATTTTCCTATTGGGAGGTAAGAAAGTAGCTGTGAGTACTGTGTTTATTGATGTCTGTATTTGTGACTTTTAATTAACCTCATAGATTGAAAGTCTTCTCACCTTCCTTTCAATGGCAAGTTTTAGGAAGCCCGGGAAACCCATGGATATGATGTTAATTTACATGTTGATCAAAATCTTGTTTAAAAATAACACATTTAAACATAATCATTAACTCGCCTCTCTGTGGGGGATAGTTATGCACGTGCAGACAAACATGTCTGAGTTAGACCCGGTGCCTTTTAAAATGCTAATAATGAATTTAACATCTAATTCGTAGAATCAGACAAGGAGATGTCATTTTGCAGCTTGCTGTGTGTTAGATATCTATTTCCAATTGTCACTGGAAAGTAATGGATTTGCTTATGTGTATGTTATTTAAGAGTTAGTTGATCCCATGCCAGTTCTCAGCCATAATTGTGAGATGAGCCATGTAAACACTTTCTTGGTAGCCTTTTTTCAAGAAATATTACAAAGTAAGAAAGGCATTTGGAAACCTGACAAGGGGTACATTAATACTTGAGTTCATTCGGCCTCAATGATGAAAATCACTTTGTTGTAGCAACAGTGGTTTTAAAAAGAATTTTCTGTCTCGTGGCTTTCAAAATGTGAACTTAATTAATTGTTTAATTACTTCATTGTGTTTCCTGACAAAGAGCAGATTTGTGTACCTCAGTTTTCCACAGCTTTTCAACTTTACACAGTTGGAAGTTGCCTGTATAGAATAAACTATGCTTCTTTTAAATGTTCTACCATGTATTTCGGACATGGCCCCATTTAGGAAAACAAAAATACATCTAAAAGCCTGGCTTTAAGCTATTAATTGCAAAATCTGAACATTTTTTCTAAAAAAAAACTTTCTTCCTTCAATTTTGTTGCTTTCACTTTTCCTCTCCTGAAGGTAGTGGCGTGTTGGGGCATTTCTTGATAGGCAACAAAAGCCCATTACTATAGCACCCAACTTGCCATTTTTTATCTCTTTAGCTGGACAGTGAATGTCAGTCAGACTTTCATGCCTGAGAGCTACCACAGTTGAGCCTGAGCTGGTCATCACTGGGCATCCACAATATACACTTTCCTCAAAGTGCATTGGATAGTGTCAGAGGGTGAACCTTGTCTACATTTCATCTCCATGTCGAGGCAAATTATTTCCCTCCCACAGCTGTACTTGTAATTCACTCACAAGCCCTGTCACTTGTGATTTTTTTTTTATTGTTAATGATTGAGACTCGGATAAGAAAGTTTATATTCCTCAAGTGAATCTGAGAAGTAAAAATCTTCTGCTTATGAGTGTTTGTAATACTGCCTCTACATCTAACAGTACATTAACAGTGATCAATATTGGAAATGGGCCAACGGCCACCCCCTGCGCCATAAGCTCTCTGTTTCTATGTCCTGGTTTGTGTGGCTTGGCAGCAAGCTTTGAGTTCAAATAATAAAGTGACAGTATATAAGAATGCTATATTTTGGGTGCAAAACTATGCTATATGATATACAGCATAGCAGAGATTCACACCTCCTGTACCACTACGGAAAACTTAGGTTAAGTGAAACGAAATCCAGACTTCAGCAATTCTGGACAGCCCAGCTGCAAACAAATCCCTCAGTTCCCACGTGCTACTTAAAGTGATAGGGTGCTACTTTCCTTTATTAGTATGAAACAAGTAATACATAGTGGAAAGATCAACCACTTTGTGCATTTAGAATTACCCTGAAATTCTCGTACAGGCCTTGGGTTTATAAAATATCGAGTGAAACAGCGTGGGTGGGCAGTTAAAATCAGCCAGGTGACTTAATAAACCCGGAAGCTGCCGGGAGCTGACCTGCCCCAATTTTAACATGCTCCACTGAGCAGACAGCAAGGACACCCGCCCAAAGGAGGCGGGATCCTCTGTAACATGTGTACGTTGGGTCTCAAGGGCATCAATGGGGTCTGACTGCAGTTTTTACTAGGAAGTAGTATTAAGGTTCCTGGCAGGCCCACCTACCATGGGCATGTGTCGGCCAAGAAGCCCAAAAAGCTAAGTTTTGATATTTAATTTTTTTTGTCCTTGTTGGAACAAGTTTCACCAGGCCCTGTCAGGAAAGCTCAGGTCTTCTCCACTGCAATCGGAGGCAATCTCCATAAGACAGTCCAGCAGCTGTTCCTGCCACTTACTAATTTCAATAGATTCTGAAAATTTCTGCTTCCCTTTTTTAAAACCTTAAAACATGAGATTATAATTTATTGTTGGCAAAAATCAAGGAGGATTAATCAGGGTGTTTTTTACAGTGTGGTCTCCTCTACATTGGGGAGACCAAGCGCAGACTGGGTGACCGCTTTGCGGAACATCTCCGCTCAGTCCGCAAGCAGGACCCTGAGCTTCCGGATGCTTGCCATTTCAACACTCCCCCCTGCTCTCATGCTCACATCTCTGTCCTGGGATTGCTGCAGTGTTCCAGTGAACATCAACGCAAGCTCGAGGAACAGCATCTCATCTACCGATTAGGCACACTACAGCCTGCCGGACTGAACATTGAGTTCAATAATTTCAGAGCATGACAGCCCCCCACTTTACTTTCATTTTTAGTCATTTTTAGTTATTTTTTCTTCCTTTTTTTTTGCATTCCTTTTTACATTTTTTACAATCTTTTTTTGCATTTATTTCATTTCATCTTAGTTTGTTCAGTTTGCTTACCCACTGTTTTTTTCAGGTTGTTTTTCTTCAGGTTTGCACTTGCTGATGTTCAATATTCAGTATATTCACACCTAATCTGTACTGATGCTTTGTCTTTCAACACACCATTAACATATTGTTTGCCTTTGCTCCGTGACCTTTTGGTCAGCTTTGTGGCCTGGTCCAATCTGCACCTTCTCCTTTGTTATCTCTTGCCCAACCCCCACCTCACTTGTTTATAATCTGTGACTTTTCTAATATTTGTCAGTTCCGAAGAAGGGTCACTGACCCGAAACGTTAACTCTGCTTCTCTTTCCACAGATGCTGCCAGACCTGCTGAGTGAATCCAGCATTTCTTGTTTTTGTTTCAGATTTCCAGCATTCGCAGTATTTTGCTTTTATTTTAGTGTTTAATTCACTGCCACTTCTCTTCCAGGAATGCCTACCTTGAAGAAGTTCTGCTCTTCTCTCCGACGGGATTTTCGTTTGTCTCTTTTACCTTGTTCACCTTCATTGCTTTCTATTTCCCTCCTGGTGTTTGATAAGGTATCTACCAAAACTCGTTTTCACAGCCACATCTCCTTCCTCAGTGACTGTCTCTGGCTCCGACTGATTCCACGTGGATTCCAACTGCAGTTTCACCCATCATGCTTTGAAACCATCCAGGATCACAGGTATCTCCGAGAAATACAACGTTCCTCGGACTGCTACTCTCGCCGCATCCTGAGATCCACACTCAGTGCTATGCGCCGCCATATGCACACACTGGACCTCTCTCTCCAGCAGCACCGTCTCACCTTATCTCAAATCTGTTCTACTCCGCAGTTTCATCTCATCTTACGTCTCATCCGACGCATTAACAAAAAACTTTTTTTCTTCCTTTCAGGTGTTAAGGAACGCAAGCTCCAGCAGCTGATGGGGACTAATGCCCCTCCAGATCCTCCTTCCGCTTCACTTCCCTCTGACCCCACCCCTTCTGATCTGACCCCTTGCCGTGTATTCACTATACCCTCTGACCTCCCCTCTCTGATGCTGAGCGTTCTGTACTCAGCAAAGGTCTCAGTTTTATCCCCTTACGCCCCCACCTCAATGAATTTCGCGTTCGGCATGACGTTGAGCTCTTCTTCCGTCGCCTCCGCCTCCGGGCTCACTTCTTTGACCAGGAGTCCTCCCCCCGACCAGCAGACCCATTCACCCGCCTCCAGCATTCTCCCTCTACCTGGACCCCTCACCCTGGCCTCTTACCCGCTCTTGATCTCTTCATTGAAAACTGTCGGCGAGACATTGGTCGTCTCAATTTCTCTGCCCCCCTCACTCACTCTAACCTGTTCCCCTCTGAACTTGAGGCACTCCGTTCTCTCAGGTCTAACCCCGACATGGTCATCAAACCTGCAGATAAGGGTGGTGCTGTTGTTGTATGGCGTACCGACCTCTACCTTGCAGAAGCTCAACGCCAACTCACAGACACCTCTTCCTACCTCCCTCTGGACCATGACCCCACCACCGAACATCAAGCCACCGTCCAAAGGACTGTCACTGACCTCATCTGCTCTGGAGAGGCTGTTTACAGGTAAAGTCTGGCAAGTGGGAGGCTTTTAAAAGTGAGATAGGAAGAGTTCAGGGCCGGCATGTTCCTGTTAGATGGAAGGGCAAGGCTAGCAAGTTTAGGGAACCTTGGAAGTCGAGGGATATTGAGGGTCTGGTCAGGACAAAGAAGGAGGCATATATCAGGTATAGGCAGCTGGGATCAAGCGAGTCCCTCGAGGAGTATAGGGGATGTAGGACTGCACTTAAGAAGGAAATTAGGAGGGTGAAAAGGGGCCATGAGATTTCCCTGGCCGATAAGATAAAGGAGAATCCTAAAAGATTCTATAAGTATATTAAGACTAAAAGGATAGCTAGGGAGAAAGTAGGTCCCCTTAAGGATCAGTGTGGTAATCTATGTGTGGAGCTACAGGAAATGGGCGAGGTCATAAATGAATGCTTCTCGTCTGTATTTACCGTGGAGAAGGTCATGGAAGCTAGTGAGTTCAAGGGAGGGAACAGCGATATCCTGGAGCATATCAACATTGCAAAGGAGGAGGTGTTGGAGGCTTTGAAGTGCATTAAGGTGGATAAATCCCCAGGGCCTGACCAGGTGTATCCTAGGATGCTATGGGAAGCAAGGGAGGAAATTGCTGGGGCCCTGGCAGAGATTTTTGTATCATCGTTAGCCACGGGTGAGGTACCGGAAGACTGGAGGATAGCTAATGCTGTGCCTTTATTTAAGAAGGGCAGCAGGGATAAGCCAGGGAGCTACAGGCTGGTGAGCCTTACATCAGTGGTGGGAAAGTTATTGGAAGGGATTCTGAGAGACAGGATTTATATGCATTTGGAAAGGCATGGTCTGATTAGGGATAGTCAGCATGGCTTTGTGCGTGGGAAATCATGTCTCATGAATTTGATTGAGTTTTTCGAGGAGGTGACCAAGAGGATTGACGAGGGCAGGGCGATGGACATTGTCTACATGGACTTTAGCAAGGCCTTTGACAAGGTCCTGCATGGTAGGCTGGTCCAGAAGGTTCGAACACATGGGATCCAGGGTGAGCTAGCCAATTGGATACAAAATTGGCTTGGTGATAGGAGGCAAAGGGTGGTAGTGGAGGGTTGTTTTTCAGATTGGAGGCCGGTGACCAGTGGTGTGCCGCAGGGATCGGTGCTGGCCCTCTGTTGTTTGTCATATATATTAATGACTTGGATGTAACTGTTGGGGGCATGATTAGTAAGTTTGCAGATGACACCAAAATTGGTGGTATAGTGGACAGTGAACAAGGTTGTCTAAGGTTACAACAGGATATAGATCAACTGGGAAAGTGGACAAAGGATTGGCAAATGGAATTTAACGCAGGCAAGTGCAAAGTGATGCATTTTGGGAAGTTAAACCAGGGCAGGACATATACAGTGAATGGCAGGGCCCTGGGGAGTGTTGTTGAGCAGAGAGATCTTGGGGTGCAAGTACATAGTTCCCTGAAAGTGGCAACAGAGGTAGACAGCATGGTGAAGAAGGCATATGGCATGCTTGCCTTCATCGGCCGAGGCATTGAGTACAAGAGTTGGCACGTCATGTTACAGTTGTACATAACGTTGGTTAGGCCGCATTTGGAGTACTGTGTACAATTCTGGTCGCCGCACTACAGGAAAGATGTGATTAAGCTAGAGAGGGTGCAGAAAAGATTCACAAGGATGTTGCCTGGTTTGGAGGGCTTGAGTTATAAAGAGAGATTGGATCGGCTGGGTTTGTTTTCCCTGGAGCGAAGGAGGCTGAGCAGGGACATGATAGAGGTATATAAAATTATGAGAGGCATAGATAGGGTGAATTATCAGAGTCTGTTTCCCATGGTAGGGGTGACTAAAACTAGAGGGAATAGATTTAAGGTGAGAGGGAGGAGGTTTAAAGGGGATCAAAGGGGTAAATTTTTCACACAAAGAATAGTGGGTATCTAGAATGAGCTGCCTGAGGAGGTGGTGGAGGCAGGAACAGTAGCAACATTTAAGAGGCGTCTGGACAGGTACTTGAATGAGTAAGGCATAGAGGGATATGGAATTAATGCAGACAGGTGGGATTAGTATCGATAGGAATTATGGTCGGCATGGACGCGGTGGGCCGAAGGGCCTGTTTCTATGCTGTACAACTCTATACCAAAGTGTTAACTGTATTTCATTGCAATTCATCTCATTTTATATGATGTATTGAAATATGATTTAAATATAAATTCAATGACAAGCCAATGTCATAAAATCCTAGTTTGCTTTCATATACAATAGTAAAATGCAGAGTGATGGAGGGTGATATGATTTTCCATGAAATCAGTGCACATTTACTCTAAGGTCATATTCAGCTTGGTTTGTAAACACTTCAACAACCTGTTACCAACATACCAAAATGAGTGAGTGGTTCAATTGATTATTCAAATTGTGCTAGTACTCCGAAACTGGAGTATTAACGTTTGTGACACGAATTGCTGGTGCCAAGTCCTAACAGTTTGCCAAAGTATTGAGAAATAAAATAGGAATGAGAGAAATGGCTGAGGTGAAGAGATTTCAGGTCAGTTCAAGTTACACCTAAAGTGAAGCCAAACCAATCTGTTAGAATTTATGTGCCCAGTACATAGATTCGTTTTAATTATATGAATACTTTATTTTAAATGAAAATGGTGATAAATGAAGCTTTGATCTAATCCAAAACAGTAAATACTTTTTTCATTGGGATGGTCTTCTCTTATCTCACTTAGGCAGTCCCTTGCGAACAAGGATGACTTTCTTCCACTCCAGGGTTGTAGGCCTTGTGGGTCCTTGAATAGTCTAATTCTGGATCCAACAGGTGGGGCAGGTGGTGTTTGGTGAGGACAGTGAATGGGATGCTCGAATTTCCAAATGCTCCTTCCGCTGTTTGCACTTGGTCATTGCTGGGCATGTCGACATTGTTCAAACTGGCTGGCACCGTCCCAGATGCTTTTTCATTTTGGGCGGTCTCGGGCAACAGATTCCCACGAATTAGGGAAGATGTCACATTCAGGGAGGCTTTAAGGACATCCTTGTAGCGTTTCCTCTGCCCTCGTGGTAGCCTCTTGCCATGACGGATCTTGGAGTGGGGTGGTCGATCAAAACAGACAGGAAATTTCCCAGTTTGGCACTGATCTTGCTGATGTCAGCTGAGGCCAGGATAAGGACATTATAATGCTATGTGCCCCTTGGCTACTACATAGGAGAAAGCACCCAGAATTCCCACTTCTAATGGTCCCCTCAGAAAGTGTGCACGTGTATGTGTGTGTATATGGATCATCAGGTGCAGAAAGGATCAGGTTTGACTCTTAATGTTCCCAACAGTTGAATATTATACTGACAATCATTATCACATGTGAAAATTGGCACTTGGGCTAGTGACCAGAGCTTGCTTGCACCCACAGAACTTTATCGCAGCATGAGTCACTGCTTCTGGAGAGAGGAAAATAAGAAAAGAAAACAGCTTACAAAGACTGTTGTTTTATACTGTACCAGACAGAATCACCCCAGAAATGCATTAGGTGTATTTCAATATATTCAGTATGAAGGCAGGCAGAAAAATGGAAAAGCAAAATACAAGAGATACATTGCCAGGAGCTGCTCAATGACTCTCATCTTCAAATCCCAAATGAATATTAAAGCATATCCAAATCCATCACTCAACTGGTTAAAAAAATAACCATTTCTATTACGTAATTTAATTTCCCTCTTCAGTGAAGTTTAGCTCACTGTGATTGAAACCTACATCTGACAGTGAGGGTTGAGCTGAATAAATGAAATGCCATAATGTTGCGTAGGATGTGAAATGGTCACATATTTGTTTGTGCTATTACAACCAAAATCACTGATTTGCTGAAAAGGCGAGATACCTTTCCAAATAGTAATTGGTCATATCCCTAAACAAACAGCTGAATCACTGGTCTCAACCACTATGCACTGAAGCTGTTGTATGAGTGGAAGTTTGGAAGGCTGCTTCTTTGAAATTGGCTGATGATGGAATCCAGTGATCAAGAAGGCTGCTTCCAAAACTGAAAGTGGAACCAGAGATAGCCATGTTAGCTTTACAGTTCTAAGGGGAAAAATCACATTAAACACATGTCTGTTTCAATGCCTTCTGAGCCCAAACTGGAGTCACAGAATCCCACTGTTACCAATCAGGTTTTAAACGTTGTTTATTCCTCAAAAATTCTATCAGGCTATTCATCCATGGGCACCCTGACATCATGAACAGGCGAGAGCAAGTCAGATTACAATATGATCAAACTATTTCATGTATTTTCACAGTATGATGCCCATGAAATGCTAAAAAGGTTAATACATTGTCTTGGATCTGAGCTGTATTTGGACTTGAATATCTCTTGGGAATTGTCCTGAGTACAGGTCAGCATTCGCTGGAGTGAAACACCAACAAAAGCACATTTATGTCTGACATCAATCCATGAACAAAATTCTGATAGCACTTTCCTTTTTCTGCATTGAATAACATGCTTCAATTTATAAAGTATCTCTTTAACGCATCCCCAACACAGGATCATACGTTTATAATCAAGGTTAAATGCTGAAGGCCCAAGGCTACTTGGAGCTAGTGCATATAAAAAACTTGAGAGTGTGCCTACAATTTTCTTTACGTTTTGTGTGCATGAGTCCCTGCCAGCAGTGTGTGGCTTCACAAAATTTACCTTTTAGTATTCTTAACCGAATCAAATCACAGGAACAAAGGCATGTACCCTTCCTTAGAGAATACTGATTTTTTAAAAAATATGCCATTAAATATGTTTCAGCATATGAAATTAACATATGTCACTGATGCTCTTTCATCATGCCATGTAGTACATTTCCTTTTGAATGGAACCAGCTGAACAAAGAGCTACCTGATTCTACAGACTGGCAAAGTACCCACAGGTGGAAGGAACAATCAAAACTCCATGCAAGAATCTGGTCAATTTCATGTGCTGGAAAGGCTTGCAGTTGATTTATGTGTAGCCAGTGTATGATGCTTCTCACTTTATCCTGCATGTTAATGCCTGCTACCTTGGAAGCTGTGTTTTCCATGTGCCTGGATGACTCAAAACCATGTATCTGGATAGCTAATTGAAAATCATGGCTATCCCCTGCAGTCATGACTTACTTCCGCAGAAAGAGGGTAAGAACAGATAATATGAGGTCTCCAGCACTATATGAATGCACGATAAGCGTGTTGCATGCCTGCTTAAATCTGCACAGCAAGATCCTCCAGAATTATTGTAGCTTTCTGTGCCTACATAACATTGTTATGAAGAGAGGCTTGCTGCTTCCGGAAGCTGGAGACAATGATGAAATAATTGGTGGGTGGGGAGGGGGGTGTTGTTGGGGGACAGGGAAACATGAGAAGGCTACACATGAAGTAGAGAATGTAGGATAGGACAAGGCAGAGAAAGGACTCTACAACCTCCTGCCATGTTCTTTCAACGAATCTAAGTCGACATATCAAATGTGCAGGAGGGAGGGTTTTGGTTTCCTGGATAATTGGGGCTCTTTCTGGGGTAGGTGGAACCTCTACAAACAGGATGGTCTTCACCTGAACCAGAGGGGTACCAATATCCTGGGGGGGGGAGATTTGCTAGTGCTCTTCGGGGGGGTTTAAACTAATTCAGCAGGGGAATGGGAACCTAAAATGTAGTGCCAGTGTACAGGATGTTGAGAGTAGTGAGGTCAGGGATAAGGTTACAAGGACGCAAGAGGGCACTGGCAAGCAAGAACCTGGTTTAAAGTGTGTCTACTTCAACGCCAGGAGCATCTGGAATAAGGTGGGTGAGCTTGCAGCATGGGTTGGTACCTGGGATCTCGATGTAGTGGCCATTTCGGAGACATGGGTGGAGCAGGGGCAGGAATGGATGTTGCAGGTTCCGGGATTTAGATGTTTCAGTAAGAACAGAGAAGATGGTAAAAGAGGGGGGGGGTGTGGCATTGTTAATCAAGGAGTGTATTACAGCGACAGAAAGGACGTTTGAGGACACGTCTACGGAGGTAGTATGGGCCGAGGTTAGAAACAGGAGAGGTGAGGTCTTTTATAGAGTCTTTTATAGACCTCCAAATAGTTCCAGAGATGTAGAGGAAAGGATAGCGAAGATGATTCTCGACAGGGGCGAGAGTAACAGGGTAGTTGTCATGGGGGACTTTAACTTTCCAAATATCGACTGGAAATACTATAGTTCGAGTACTTTAGATGAGTCAGTTTTTGTCCAGTGTGTGCAGGAGGGTTTTCTGACACAGTATGTAGACAGGCCAACCAGGGGCGATGCCACATTGGATTTGGTACTGGGTAATGAACCCAGCCAGGTGTTAGATTTAGATGTAGGTGAGCACTTTGGTGATAGTGATCACAATTCGGTTAGGTTTACCTTAGCGATGGGCAGGGACAGGTATATACCGCAGGGCAAAAATTATAGCTGGGGGAAAGGAAATTATGATGCGATTAGGCAAGATTTAGGATGCGTAGGATGGGGAAGGAAACTGCAGGGGATGGGAACAATCGAAATGTGGAGCTTATTCAAGGAGCAGCTACTGCGTGTCCTTGATAAGTATGTACCTGTCAGGCAGGGAGGAAGTTGTCGAGCGAGGGAGCCGTGGTTTACTGAAGAAGTTGAAGCGCTTGTCAAGAGGAAGAAGAAGGCTTATGTTAGGATGAGACGTGAAGGCTCAGTTAGGGCACTTGAGAGTTACAAGCTAGCCAGGAAGGATCTAAAGGGAGAGCTAAGACGAGCAAGGAGAGGACACGAGAAGTCATTGGCGGATAGGATCAGGGAAAACCCTAAGGCTTTCTATAGGTATATCAGGAATAAAAGAATGACTAGAGTTAGATTAGGGCCAATCAAGGATAGTAGTGGGAAGTTGTGTGTGGAATCAGAGGAGGTAGGGGAAGTGTTAAATGAATATTTTGCGTCAGTATTTACAGTAGAGAAAGAAAATGTTGTCGAGGAGAATACTGAGATTCAGGCTACTAGGCTAGATGGGATTGAGGTTCACAAGGAGGAGGTGTTATCAATTTTGGAAAGTGTGAAAATAGATAAGTCCCCTGGGCCAGATGGGATTTATCCTAGGATTCTCTGGGAAGCTAGGGAGGAGATTGCAGAGCCTTTGTCCTTGATCTTTATGTCGTCATTGTCGACAGGAATAGTGCCGGAAGACTGGAGGATAGCAAATGTTGTCCCCTTGTTTAAGAAGGGGAGTAGAGACAGCCCTGGTAATTATAGACCTGTGAGCCTTACTTCGGTTGTGGGTAAAATGTTGGAAAAGGTTATAAGAGACAGGATTTATAATCATCTTGAAAAGAATAAGTTCATTAGCGATAGTCAGCACGGTTTTGTGACGGGTAGGTCGTGCCTCACAAACCTTATTGAGTTTTTCGAGAAGGTGACCAAACAGGTGGATGAGGGTAAAGCAGTGGATGTGGTGTATATGGATTTCAGTAAGGCGTTTGATAAGGTTCCCCATGGTAGGCTATTGCAGAAAATACGGAAGTATGGGGTTGAAGGTGATTTAGAGCTTTGGATCAGAAATTGGCTAGCTGAAAGAAGACAGAGGGTGGTGGTTGATGGCAAATGTTCATCCTGGAGTTTAGTTGCTAGTGGTGTACCGCAAGGCTCTGTTTTGGGGCCACTGCTGTTTGTCATTTTTATAAATGACCTGGAAGAGGGTGTAGAAGGGTGGGTTAGTAAATTTGCGGATGACACTAAGGTCGGTGGAGTTGTGGATAGTGCCGAAGGATGTTGTCGGGTCCAGAGGGACATAGATAGGCTGCAGAGCTGGGCTGAGAGATGACAAATGGAGTTTAATGCGGAAAAGTGTGAGGTGATTCACTTTAGAAGGAGTAACAGGAATGCAGAGTACTGGGCTAATGGGAAGATTCTTGGTAGTGTAGATGAACAGAGAGATCTTGGTGTCCAGGTACATAAATCCCTGAAAGTTGCTACCCAGGTTAATAGGGCTGTTAAGAAGGCATATGGTGTGTTAGCTTTTATTAGTAGGGGGATCGAGTTTCGGAGCCACGAGGTCATGCTGCAGCTGTACAAAACTCTGGTGAGACCGCACCTGGAGTATTGCGTGCAGTTCTGGTCACCGCATTATAGGAAGGATGTGGAAGCTATGGAAAGGGTGCAGAGGAGATTTACTAGGATGTTGCCTGGTATGGAGGGAAGGTCTTACGAGGAAAGGCTGAGGGACTTGAGGTTGTTTTCTTTGGAGAGAAGGAGGAGGAGAGGTGACTTAATAGAGACATATAAGATAATCAGAGGGTTAGATAGGGTGGATAGTGAGAGTCTTTTTCCTCGGATCATGATGGCAAACACGAGGGGACATAGCTTTAAGTTGAGGGGTGATAGATATAGGACAGATGTCAGAGGTAGTTTCTTTACTCAGAGAGTAGTAGGGGCGTGGAACGCCCTGCCTGCAGCAGTAGTAGACTCGCCAACTTTAAGAGCATTTAAGTGGTCATTGGATAGACATATGGATGAAAATGGAATAGGGTAGGTCAGATGGTTTCACAGGTCGGCGCAACATCGAGGGCCGAAGGGCCTGTACTGCGCTGTAATGTTCTAATTCTAATTCTAATTCTAAATAAAGTCACTTTAGAGCTGTCTGTTGTCTTTTCTCGACCCCCCCCCCCCCCACCACCACTACCCTCTCCCCACACACCCTCACAAAGTCCCTCATGTTGTCAAAGTCTTTTGCTTACTTACTTCCCAGGACAGAAGTCTAAATTTCACCTGCCATCAACCAATATCTACCAGCTAGAAGAAAATTCAACCCCTTTAGTGTTTATATTTTCATCTTTTTCTAAACAGTTTTATTTAGCCTCTGAATCACTTACATTGTCTGCCATTGTTACTAGTTTAAGCACTGTTTTGTTCAAATTCCATTTCATTTCTTTTCTCTATTTGTTGTTCACATTATCATTACAAGCATCATTCTAATCTGAAACTGTTGAGATGTCCATGCACAGACCTTGATGTATTCATTCTCAAATGTTGACTTCTGTCTGTTCTTGGGAATCTTTCTGTTAAGTGCAGACACATATTTCTTTCAAATTACTATCTGAATGCAAAAATATAGAATAGAATTTCAAACTCCTTTTAAAAACCAAACAGGAATGTTAAGATTGTTTTATCTGTTTTAGTGCTGTGGTTCTCTTGATGTTTGTGAGACTGATTGTTGTCTCGGTAACACTGTGGAATAGATAGTGGAGGCAGACAGAGAGACGAGGTGGTGTCAATTAACTAGTCTGTGCCGGTTAGGATGTTTCATCTAAATCCCACTAAATTAAAGGGCTCTTTGTAGCCTGTTGTAATTCTTCCTTATCCTAAGAATGACTCCTTATCTGTCAAAAGTGTATTTCATTCCTACTGTAATTTTTTTAATTCTTTCATGGGATGTGGGTGTCGCTGGATAGGCCAGCATTTATTGCCCATCCATAATTGCCCTTGAAAAGGAGGTGGTGAGCTGCCTTCTTGAACCGCTGCAGTCCATGTGAGGTAGGTAAACCCGCAGTGCTGTTAGGAAGGGAGTTCCAGGATTTTGACCCAGCAACAGTGAAGGAATGGTGATATCGCTCCAAGTCAGGATGGTGTGTGACTTGGAGGGGAACTTGCAGGTGGTGGTGTTCCCATGCATTTGCTGCCCTTGTCCTTCTAGTTGGTAGAGGTCGTGGGTTTGGAAGGTGTTGTCTAAGGAGCCTTCGTGCGTTCCTGCAGTGCATCTTGTAGATGGTACACACTGCTGCCAGTGTGCGACGGTGGGGGAGGGAGCGACTGTTGAAGGTGGTGGATGGGTGCCAATCAAGCGGGCTGCTTTGTCCTGGATGGTGTCGAGCTTCTTGAGTATTGTTTGAGCTGCACCCATCCAGGCAAGTGGACAGTATTCCATCACACTCCTGACTTGTCCCTTGTAGATGGTGGACAGGCTTTGAAGTCAGGAGATCAGTTACTCACTGCAGGATTCCTAGCCTCTGACATGCTCTTGTAGCCACGGTATTTATATGGCTACTCCAGTTCAGTTTCTGGTCAATGGTAGCTGATAGTGGGAGATTCAGCAATGGTAATGCCATTGAAAGTCAAGGGGAGATGGTTAGATTCTCTCTTGTTGGAGATGGTCATTGCCTGGCACTTCTGTGGTGCGAATGTTAATTGTCACCTATCAGCCCAAGCCTGGATATTGTCCAGAACTTGCTGCATTTCTACACAGACTGCTTCAGTATCTGAGGAGTCACGAATGATGCTGAACATCAGCGAACATCCCCCCTTTTGCCCTTATGATTGAAGGAAGGTCATTGATGAAGCAGCTGAAAATGGTTGGGCCTAGGACACTACCCTGAGGAACTCCTGCAGTGATGTCCTGGAGCTCGGATGATTGACCTCCAATGAGAACAACCATCTTCCTTTGCGCTAGGTATGACTCCAACCAGGGGAGCGTTTTCCCCCGATTCCCATTGACTTCAGTTTTGCTAGGGCTCCTTAATGCCATACACGGTCAAATGCTGCCTTGATGTTAAGGGCAGTCATTCTCACCTCACCTCTTGAGTTCAGCTCTTTTGTTTGTGTTTGAACCAAGGCTGTAATGAGGTCAGGAGCTGAGTGGCCCTGGCGGAACCCAAACTGAGCGTCACTGAGCAGGTATTGCTAAGCAAGTGCTGCTTGATGGCACTGTTGATGACACCTTCCATCACTTTACTGATGATTGAAAGTAGACTGATGGGGTGTTAATTGACTGGGTTGGACTCGTCCTGCTTTTTGTGTACAGGACATACCTGGGCAATTTTTCACATTGCCAGGTAGATGCCAGTGTTGTAGCTGTACTGGAACAGCTTGGCTAGGGGCGTGGCAAGTTCTGGAGCACAGGTCTTCAGTACTATTGCCGGAATATTGTCAGGGCCCATAGCCTTTGCAGTATCCAGTGCCTTCAGTCGTTTCTTGATATCACGTGGAATGAATTGAATTGGCTGAAGTCTGGCACCTGTGATGCTGGGGACTTCAGGAGGAGGCAGAGATGGATCATCAACTCGACACTTCTGGCTGAAGATTGTTGCAAATGCTTCTGCTTTATCTTTCACACTGATGTGCTGGGCTCCCCCATCATTACTGATGGGGATATTTGTGGAGCCACCTCCTCCAGTTAGTTGTTTGATTGTCCATAACCATTCATGGCTGGATGTAGCAGGACTGCAGAGCTTAGATCTGATCCATTTGTTATGGGATTGCTTAGCTCTGTCTATCGCATGCTGCTTACGCAGTTTGGCACGCAAGTAGTCCTCTGTTGTCGCTTCACCAGGTTGACACCTCATTTTGAGGTATGCCTGGTGCTACTCCTGGCATGCCCTCCTGCATTCTTCATTGAACCAGGGTTGGTCTCCTGGCTTGTTGGTAATGGTAGAGTGGGGGATATGCTTGGCCATGAGGTTATAGATTGTGGTTGAGTACAGTTCTGCTGCTGTTGATGGCCCACAGTGCCTCATGGATGCCCAGTTTTGCATTGCTAGATCTGTTCGAAATCTATCCAATTTAGCACGGTGGTAGTGCCACACAACACAATGGATGGTATCCTCAATGTGAAAGCAGGACTTCGTCTCCACAAGGACTGTGTGGTGGTCACTCCTACCAGTACTGTCATGGACAGATGCATCTGAGGCAGGCAGATTGGTGAGGACAAGGTCAAGGTCAAGTATGTTTTTCCCTCGTGTTGGTTCCCTCACCACCTGCTGCAGACCCACTCTCGCAGCTATGTCCTTTAGGACTTGGCCAGTAGTGGTGCTACTGAGCCACTCTTGGTGATGGACATTGAAGTCCCCCACCTAGATTACATTCTGTGCCCTTGCCACCCTCAGTGCTTCCTCCAAGTGGTGTTCAACATGGAGGAGTACTGACTCATCAGCTGAGGGAGGGTGATAGGTGGTAATCAGCAGGAGTTTTCCTTGACCATATTTGACCTGATGCCCTGAGACTTCATGGGGTCCAGAATCGATGTTGAGGACTCCCAGGGCAACTCCTTCCCTACTGTAGACCACTGTGCCGCCACCTCTGCTGGGTCTGTCCTGCTGGTGAGACAGGACATACCCGGGGATAGTGATGGCAGTGTCTGGGACATTGTCTGTAAGGCATGATTCCGTGAGTATGACTTTGTTAGGCTTTTGCTTGACTAGTCTGTGGGACAGCTCTCCCAACTTTGGCACAAGCCCCCAGATGTTAGGAAGGACGATTTTGCAAGGTCGACAGGGCTGGGTTTGCCTTTGTCGTTTCCGGTACCTGGATCGAAGCCGGGTGGTCTGTCCAGTTTTATTCCTTTTTATTGACTTCGTCGCAGTTAGATACAACTGAGTGGCTTGCTAGGCCATTTCAGAAGGCATATAAGAGTCAACCACATTGCTGTGGGTCTGGAGTCATATGTAGGCCAGACCAGGTAAGGACAGCAGATTTCCTTCCCTGAAGGACATTAGTGAACCAGATGGGTTTTTACAACAATCGACAATGGTTTCATTGCCATCATTCGACTAGCTTTTAATTCCAGATTCATTAATTGAATTCAAATTTCACCTTTTGCTGTGGCGGTATTCGAACCCATGTCCCCAGAGCAATACCCTGGGTCTCAGGTTTACTAGTCCAGTGACAATACCACTTGGCTACCACCTCCCCTTTAATAAAACAACAGCTAATCTATTGTATAATTTGATGGATTGTGTATAGTGGGTGTGTGATAGATAGTACCTTTCAAAACTGTCACACCTGAATTAAGGGCCTCAGAGACATATCAGCCTAGAAATTAGTCTGGGCCCACATTTGGGCCCAAATTCGGCATGGTGCACAAAATGAGAGGCCAGAGAATTGATGGAAACTGATTCTCAGGTCTCATCAATATACTTGGTGTGAGTTGTTGGTGCCTGTCACACCTTCACAGGCAGCTCGCCTGAGTAAAGACATCAATACTGATTTTCCTGCCTCACTGGATCAAATAAATGCCAGGAGGGGTCCTGGAGCTTGCTTCTAAGGGGAGCCAATTGCCACTCCTGTGCAGTCAGGGGAGCATTCCTGCTCCTGCTTACTCCACAGGATGGATTTTTCAACAACTTTTTTTTTATACTCACTTGGATTTGGTGGTCAAGAGGGCCACTGAAGAATCAGGCCAAGAATGTGCATAAGAAGTTGACTGGAAAACATGAAAGTGAGGCTCATGACAGGGGATGCCCCAAGTTGCTGAATAACTTGCTTCCTAGGATTCTCCTGACCCAGATCTGCTTGTAACCAAGGTGGTCTGGTGAGGCAGCCACGATGGCTTTTCTGCTCAGTCCTCAGGTTAAAAATTGCAGTTGGGGCTGATGACATCATTGGAGCCTAATCTGTATATTTAAAGCATGACACTACTGCAGGTTAAAATGATATCCCACAGGAAGGCCACAGGATTGGAGGGGCTAAGTTGTTGCCCTGATTTGAACTAGGAAACCAGGTGTGTGGACAAGGTTACAATTAAGCCTGTAGTTTCTTTTTTACATGACTTACTGGACTTTGTTTCACAGTTCATCTTACTGTAGGGAGGAGTATCTAGGTTTGTTGACCAAAATGGTCATTGAGCTGATGAGTTGTCCATTATCTCAACTGGTATATTTTTGTTTACTCATTCGGGGGATGTAGGCATCACTAGCTAGGCCAGCATTTATTGCCCATCTCTAATTGACCTTGAGAAGGTGGTGGTGAGCTGCCTTCTTGAACCGCTGCAGTCCTTGGGGTGTCGGTACACCCACAGTGCTGTCAGGAAGGGAGTTCCAGGATTTTGACCCAGCGACAGTGAAGGAACAGCGATATAGTTTCAAGTCAGGATGGTGTGAGGCTTGGCGGGGAACTTGCAGGTGGTGGTGTTCCCATGCATCTGCTGCCCTTGCCCTTCTAGGTGGTAGAGGTCGCAGATTTGAAAGGTGCTGTCAAAGGAGCCTTGGTGCATTGCTGCAGTGCAAATTGTAGATGGTACACACTGCTGCCACTGTGCGTCGGTGGTGGAGGAAGTGAATATTGAAGGTGGTGGGTGGGGTGCCAATTAAGCAGGCTGATTTGGCCTGGATGGTGTTGAGCTTCTTGAGTGTTGTTGGAGCTGCACCCATCCAGGCAAATGGAGAGTATTCCATCACACTCCTGACTTGTGCCTTGTAGATGGTGGACAGGCTTTGGGAGAGTCAGGAGGTGAGTTACTCACTGCAGAATTCCCAGCCTCTGACCTACTCTCGTACATGGCTGGTCCAGTTTAGTTTCTGGTCAATGGTGACCCCCAGGATGTTAGTGGGGGATTCAGTGATGGTAATGCCCTTGAACGTCAAGGGAATGGTTAGATTCTGTCTTGTTTTAGATGGTCATTGCCTGGCACTTGTGTGGCACAAATGTTACTTGCCACTTATCAGCTGAAGCCTGGATGTTGTCCAGGTCTTGCTGCGTTTGGACATGGGCTGCTTCAGTATCTGAGTATCTTTACTAGTTAAGAGAGTGTCTCCCCTGGAAGGACACGAGATTCTCACAAAAAAGGAGAGTAACAATAATATATTGCTTTGGAACCATTCACGGAACCATTCAATTCCCCGCACGACCACTTGCTCCAGACAGTAAGGTAAGGGTCTGTGTCTGCTTTTTCTAGGAATTCTAATAATATTCTCTGCCTTGCCATTTGACTATAGACACCACAATGAGCTGGTGACAAGCCTGAACTCATTGTTTCACAAAACTGCTGAAAGTGCTTTGAATTAAATGGTGGTCTATTGCCTGACAACTTTGTTTGGATTTCTATGACAAGCAAAATGAGCTTTAATCTTAGGTATGTATCCTTTCCCATTTTTTAATCAGAGTAATAATCAGAACATAAGAGAGTTTCTTCTACCTACTGCAAACAGATCACACCCTATTTTCTCCCAGGGCCTTTCAGACATGTGCTGCCTGATATGTGATCCAATTACTGTTAGGATCAGAATTACTGGCATGTAATATACTTTGATATATATGTCTCCACATTCTTGTTCATGAGAGGCCAGTAAATCATTTTTCGCTCTGTGAAGACCACCCTGGATTCTAATAAGGCCATTTTCTGTACATTGGTATGATGTGTTAATTTTAACTTCCAAAAATGGGTGGGTTTGGATTGGGTGGGAAGCGAAAATGTTTTTTAAAAAAACTCAAGCCAGAACCCAACCTGCCTCAAATCTGCCCACTTCTGGTTTTAACAGAGGCGGGACAGGAGGGTGGCCAACCAGCCTGCTTGCAGGAAGAGGGTCACTCATTTAAATACTTTAATGAGGCTGCCTCAGACTTTATCTGTGTTTCAGGCTTAATGCTGGGAAGCCAGGTTTTCCAGATCTCAGGAAACCCAGCAGCTAAAGGTGGGGGGTGGGGGGGGGGGGGGGGGTGGGGGTGGTGGGGTGGTGGTTGGGGCGGTGGTTGGGGCAGAGGCTGCTACATGGAATGGATAAATGCTTTTCTAGCACTGCTTGTGGGCCAGGAGGAGCAGGAGTATTTTCCACCCCCTGCCCACCAAGCAAACACATAAAACTCCCCAGCGATCGGACCTCCCTCCCCTTGATCACCAATTGCAGCCTCCCCCCCCCCCACCTCCTGTGAACACCAACTCTTCCCTGACAACCCATCTCTGCACCAATCTCAACCCCTGGTCTTTCTCCACACCCCCTTACAATCACCCCAACTTTCCAAACCACTCTGTACCATCCACCACCACCCCAGGAAGCCTGGCTGCTCTTTTAGGGTATTGTGACATAAAGATTAAAGAGATCAGGGAGAATTTAACTTTCCCACTCTCACATCACCTTTAGAAACCTCATAAAAGTTGCACCTTGTTCAATCAGGTGGAACTGGATTTTTAACGGCGATGTGATTGGTAAAATTTGATGAACAACAGTACTGGCCCGGAAAAAGTAATTTTATAATCATGGAGCAGTGTTAAATGATTAATTAGTAGACCTTTTTAAGCTAATACTTTTTAAATAATTTTTTAAAGGATTTTTAAAAACTATCTTAGCTTCTACCTTCACCCCATGTGTATGTTCCAGTCTTCAGTTTGATCTATAAAAATGTTTAAATGTGATTTTATTTTACTGCTTTTTATTTCTTATTTGGGTGTCTGTGAAAATCCTTAGGTGTGATTGGCTGCTTGGACAACCTGATGACATCACTCCAGCTCCACACTGTGAATGCCCAGTAAAGAATGCTGCAATCACTTGCAGTATAACTGTACGGCAATAGAGGTGAAATTCTCCCCAGAGATAACAAGCTCTCTCCGCAAGGCTTACTTCGTGGTCAGTGGTGAGCGCCCTTGCTTCCCCACTGACCGCAAACTCCGAGCCATTGTTATCCTCGATTGACAACTTCCTCCGCCGTAAATGACAGTTCGCATTTCTATCTTGGCCTAATCTCTGGTGTCCATTTATATCCGCAACAGTCTCTCAAATCTAACTCAATAAAACTTAAATTTAAGCATTGTAAATGTTTCTATTCATTAATGACGAATAATTTAACCTGACTCTCTGTGGATTTGTATGTCTATCACCAATTAAGTGTCGCAGGAACTAACACAGTTAAGAATATGTCTTAATTATTGACTTTGCTACCTGCCATGAATATACTATAGTCAAACTTGACAGAAAATCCCAGAATAAAATTACTCTTGCTGCTGTAGATTACGTAGACTCTCTCTTCCTAAAACATTTATCAATTATTCAGTACTCTATTCAAACAAAATGCATGGCATTTTGCATCATCTATCACAGAGTCACCAATAGTTTGGAACACCCCACCTTTCCTGGATTTCTTTTGTTACA
This sequence comes from Heterodontus francisci, assembly GCF_036365525.1. NCBI lineage: Eukaryota > Metazoa > Chordata > Chondrichthyes > Heterodontiformes > Heterodontidae > Heterodontus > Heterodontus francisci. The sequence goes on from NC_090389.1 coordinate 47,545,316, forward strand.
TGTCCCTGCCGTTTCCTACTCTATTCTCCCAAAATTAAGCATTCACTTATGCATTACGTATTCCTGCTGAATGCATTATTTGTCATGAAGGGAGTATAACATGTTCCCAGTGCAGTATAATGCACATAGTAGACTAGCATATGATCCCGCGTCCACAAAACCTCCCTTCAAAATTACATTTCCAGATTACATGTACATTGTCACATCCTGTCTTTATGCACTGGAAGTACACACCCCTTGTGAACATTTAGACATCCTCTTGCTAGTTTGCTCAATGTGAAACCATATATGTAATCATTATTTAGCAAAGTACCACTCTTGGGACATCACATTCACCTCCAAGTCGTCCAAGCGGGCAAGTTTGGATTTGACTCAAATCTTCTGTGTTCAGTCTCCATTCTAAAAGATGTTAAAATTGACCAACTTTAAAAGGTGCATTGCAGGTATACCAATTTTGGTTTAGTTACCTAACTCATTTTATCACGGTTAAAATTTCAACAGTGCATTGATTAATGCTTCTATATTCTGCTGTTGATTATATAATTATGCAAATTAAGATTGATTCCAGTAGCTCGTGACTCCAGAGATACTGTTGTGTCATAATTGTTGTTAATGTTGATACCCATGATGTAGGGCAAGTAGCATCAATAAATTTAATATCAGCAAAGCTGGTGTACATGTCATTCAAAACTCCTGCTCAATCCTAGCATCCTTAGTATTCCCATCCTTTATTATTCTGTTCCTAAACTGACAAAATACAACATTGCTAGAAGTACTGTTGTAACATACATATGTAAAGACATCGAAAGCATAAATTTAATCAAAAATTCATATAATACACAAGAACTAGGAGCAGGAGTAGGCAATTCAGCTCCTCGAGCCTGCTCCGCCATTCAATACGATCATGGCTGATCTCATTTCAGCCTCAATTCCACTTTCCTGCCTGTTCTCCATAACCCTTCAATCCATTTCTAATTAAAAATCTGTCTATCTCCTCCTTAAATTTACCCAATGTTCCGGTATCCACCGCACACTGGGGTAGTGAATTCCACAGATTCATGACCCTTTGAGAGAAGTAATTTCTCCTCACCTCTGTTTTAAATCTGCTACCCCTTATCCTAAAACTGTGACCTCTCATTCTAGATTGCCCCACAAGAGGAAACATCCTCTCTACGTCTACTTTGTCAATCCCCTTAATCATCTTATTTACCTCAATTAGATCTCCTCTCATTCTTCTAAACTCCAGAGAGTAAAGGCCTAAACTGCTCAATCTCTCTTCATAAGACAAGCCCCCCTCCTCTGAACTGCCTACAATGCAACTACATCCTTTCTCAAGTAAGGGGACCAAAACTGTACGTAATACTCCAAGTGCAGTCTCACCAATGCCTAGTACAGTTGCAGCGACACTTCCCTACTTTTATACTCTATTCCTTTAGCAATAGATGCCAAAATTCCATTTGCCTTCCTTATCACCTGCTGTACCTGCAAACTAGTTTTCTGCGATTCATGCACGAGGACACCCAGATCCCTCTGCACCGAAGCACTCTGAAGTTTCTCTCCATTTAGATAATAATTTGACTTTCTATTCTTCCGACCAAAATGGATAACCTCACACTTATCCATGTTAAACTCCATCTGCCAAATTTTGGCCCATTTATCTAATCTATCCATATCCATTTGTAGATTTTTTATTTCTTTATTGCAGCTTACTGTCCCACCTATTTTAGAGTCATCTGCAAATTTGGCTATATTGCCTTCTATCCCTGCATCCAAATCATTTATATAGATTGTAAATAGTTGGGGCCCGAGGACCGAACCCTGTGGCACCCCACTAGTTACATCTTGCCAACCAGAAAAAGACCCATTTATCCCAACTCTTTGTCTTCTGTTGGTTAGCTAATCCTCTATCCAAGCTAATAAATTGCTCCTAACCCCATGTGATCTTACCTTGTGTATTAACCTTTTGTGCGGCACCTTATCAAATGCCTTCTGGAAGTCCAGATAAACTAAATCTACAGGATCTCCATTATCCACTTTGCTTGTTACAGCTTCAAAGAACTCTAGCAAATCAGTCAAACATGATTTACCCTTCATAAAACCATGCTGACTCTGATGGATTGCATTTTGACTTTCTAAATGTCCTGTTATTATTTCCTTAATAATAGATGCTAACAATTTCCCAACAACAGATGTTAAACTAACTGGTCTATAGTTTCCTACTTTCTGTCTCCCTCCCTTTTTGAATAAGGGGGTTACATAAGTTTTATTCCAATCCACTGGAACCTTTCCCGTATCCAGAGAATTTTGGAATATTATAACCAATGGATCCACTATCTCCACTGCCACTTCCTTTAAGTCCCTAGGATGTAGGCCATCAGGCCCTGGGGACTTGTCTGCCTTCAACCCCAATAGTTTGCTCAGTACTTTTTCCCTCGTGATGATGATTGTTCTAAGTTCCTCCCTTTCTATAACCTCTGCATTAGCTGGTACTATTGGGATTGTACTAGTGTCCTCCACCATGAAAACTGAGGCAAAATACTGATTTAGTGTCTCTGTCATTTCTGTGTTTCCTTCTATTAACTCCCCAGTCTCATCCTCCAATGGACCAACATTCACACTCTTCCCTTTTATATACTTACAGAAGCTTTTGCTATCCGTTTTTATATTTTGCGCTAGTTTTCTTTCATAATTTACCTTTGCTCTTTTTATTACTTTTTTAGTAACCCTTTGTTGATCTTTAAAAGTTTCCCAATCTTCCAGCCTGCCACTGGCCTTTGCAATATGGTATGCCTTAGTTTTTGTCTTTATGTTATCCTTAACTTCCTTGCATAGCCATGGATGATTTTTCCCCCACCTAGAATCTTTCTTCCTCTCTGGAATATATTTTAGTTGGGATAAATTGAATATCTCCTTAAACATCTGCCACTGCTCGTCAACTGTCCTACCTTGTAGACTTCCTGCCCAGTCCACTAGGGCCAAATCTGTCCTCATGCCTATTTAATTTCCTTTGTTTAACTCCAGACCGCTCATGTGGGACTCCAGCTTCTCACCCTTAAACTGAATTTGAAATTCTAGCATGTTATGGTCACTTTTCCCGAGAGGATCCTTAACAATCCCTAACAATTTATTAATCCCACCACATTACACAACACCAAATCTAGAATAGCCTGCTCCTTGGTTGGTTCCACAACATATTACTCCAAAAAACAATCTCTAATACATTAAATGAACTCTCCCTCGAGGCTACCCTTGCCAATTTGACTAATCCAGTCTATATGCATATGAAATTCACCCATGATTATTGCCAACCTTTTTTACAAGCTTCGTGCATTCAGATACAGAGCCTTTAAGTTTGTTCTATTATTAAATTTCCCTACTCTTGTACGATTCCTTGGTACAATATGCTGTTCACACATTCTGTCCCTTCCTTTTATTTTCTGGTAACAATCAACCTCATCACTAACCTGCACACCTACCTTCTCCTTTAACTTCCTGTTTTTCCATGCGACTGAACCCTCCCCCCCCACTATTTATTTTAAAGCCCTATCTACAGTCCTAGTTACAAGATTCACCAGGACTCTGGTCCCAGCATGATTCAGGTGTAGCCCATCCCATTGGAACAGTTCCCTCCTTCCCCAGTACTGGTGCCAATGTCCCATGAATTCAAACCCATTTCTCCCACACCAATCTTTGAGCCACACATTTATCTCTTTAATCTTATTGACCCTTTGCCAATTTGCTCGAGGCTCAGGTAGTAATCCGGAGATTATTACCTTTTTGGTTCTTCTTTTTAATTTAGCCCCTAGCTGCTCATATTCCCTCAGCAGAACCTCTAACCTCGTTCTACCTATATCGTTGGTACCGACGTGGACCATGACAACTGGATCTTTCCCCTCCCACTCCAAGTTCCTTTGCAGCCCAGATGAGATATCCGGAACCTTGACACCAGGTAGGCAACAGAGCCTTTGGGACTCTCGATCCTGGCCACAGAGAACAGTGTCTATGCCCCTAACTATACTATCCCCGATTACGACTACATTTCTCTTTTCTCCCCCCACTTGAATGGCTCGCTGTACCACGATGCTGTGGTCAGTTTGCTCATCCTCCCTACAGTCCCTGCTCTCGTCCACACAGGGAGCAAGAATCTCGAACCTGTTGGACAAGGACAATGGCTGAGTCTCCTGCAGCACTACCTCCTGGATCCCTCTGCCTGTCTCACTCGTAGTCACACCATCCTGTCCCTGACCACTGGCCAAATTCAAGTTAGTTAATCTAAGGGTGTGACTGCCTCCTGAAACTGGTCACTCATCCCATGCAGAAACATGGTTGCAAACCCTGAGGGTAGAGTTTCCACAAATAATATCAGCACAATCGGGCGGAATCAGCCAAACTAGTGCAAAACAGGCATAGAATTATATAGTCGTAACACCACAAAAAGAGGCCATTCAGCCCATCAAGTTCATGCTGGCTCTCTGTAGAGCAATCCAGTCAGTCTCACTCCCTGGCTCCATCCCCATAGCCCTGTAAGTTTATTTCCCTCTAGTGCCCATCCAATTTCCTTTTGAAATTATTCATCATCTCTGCTTTCACCACTGTCATAGGCAGTGAGTTCCAGGTCATTACCACTAATTGCAAAAAAAGGTTCTTCCTCATATCCCCTGCATCTCTTGCTCAAAACCTTAAATCTGTGTCCCCTAGTCCTTGAGTTAATAGGAACAACTTTACTTTGTTTACCTTATCTAAACCTGTCGTAAACTTGTACACCTCTATCAGATCTCCCCTGAATCTCTTTTGCTTCAAGGAAAACAACCCCAGCTTCTTCAACCTAACCTTGTAGCTAAAATCCTTCATACCTGGAACTTTTCTGGTAAATCTCCTCTGCACCCTCTCCTGGACCCTCACATCCTTCCTGAAGTGTGGTGACCAGAACTAGATGCAATACTCTAGTTGTGGCCTAATCAAAGCTTTATAAAGGCTCAGCAAAACTTCCCTGCTTTTGTACTCAATACCTGTATTTATGAAGCCCAAGATTCCATATGCTTTACTACTCTCTCAATATATCCTGCCACCTTCAAGGATCTATGCCCATGAAACCCCAAGTCCCTCTGCCCCTGTACATTCTTTAGAACTGTACCATTTAGTCCATATTGCCTCTCCCTATCCCAAAATGCATCACTTCACATTTCTCTGTATTAAATTTCATCTGCCACTTGTCTGCCCGTTCTGCTAGCCTATCTATGTCCTGTTGCAGTCCATTGGTATTATCCTCACTGTCTGCGACCTCTCCAAATTTAGTGTCATCATCAAATTTTGAAATTTTACTCTGTATTCCAATACCCAAGTCATTAATGTAAAAAAAGCAGTGATCTTAGCACCGAACCTTGGAACACTACTGTCTACTATTCTCCAGTCTGAAAAACAACCATTTATCGTGACTCACTGTTTTCAGTTCTTAAGCTAATTTTTTTATCTCCAAGCTGACACTGACCCTCCTATTCCATGAGCCTCAATTTTGTTAATCAGCCTTTTATGTGGTACTTTGTCAAACGCTTTCCTAAAATCAATATAGACAACATCCATTGCTTTCCCTTCATCCACCTTCTCTGTTACTTCATCAAAAAATTCAGTTAGATTAGTCAAGCACAATCTGCTTTTTACAAGTCTGTGCTTGCTATCCCTAATTAACTCTAAACCTCTCCAAGTCCCTATTGACTTGTTTTCCCTGATTATTGTTCCTAAAACCTTACCCACCACAGATGTTAAATTGACTAGCTTGTAGGAATGTCCTTACACCCTTTCTTGAATAAGTGTGTCACATTTGCCACTCACCAATCTTCTAGCACCTTACTTGTATCTAGGAAAGATTGGAAGATTATGGCATATTAAATGTAGGTAAGTTATGCTCAAGACCACTTACATTCATGTTTTCTGTGATCTTCTACTCTGGTTCAAGATTCAATTTACCCGAATTGTGCCGCGCCCATAAAACTGGCTACGTCCCGAGGGTGAAATTGTGAGATTTCTGTTGATTGCGTTGGTTCGGGAAGGCTCTTCAAGTTGCATTCATTAGGCACTGGAGGAATGCTTTTAAAGTTTTTTCAAATCAAAAAGTATTTGATTAACTAAGAAACTGACTATTATACACAAATTATGCTATTAAATGGTTCAATACGGTTCTTGAAAGTCATTTTGATTATTTTAAATCAGTTTACTCATAGGTGGAGAACCGGATACACTTAACAAAAATCAACATTTTTTTGAATGACAAACTCACATTTTCAGCTGTAGTAAATAAAACTGTCCCAGGTACCATTCTTAAGTACATTAAGGAATATTTATAAATGGAAAGAAAAAAATGAAACCATTATGTTCAGTTACTATTTTAAGTTTATGATTTGCAGATGAATTTTAAAAGAAACTTGAAGTGTAACCTAATCAGCCCAATTTCTAATCCATTTTGGGCAGAATGTCCTGATTGCGCCCAAAGCAGAAACTCTACCCCCTACATTCCATCGTTCCATCCTGTAATGTATAGTCCAATAATATTTTGGATCAAATAGTAACATTGTTGGTAGATTAGGTATGTACACATTTACCTCATTGAACAGTGATTTGCACTCTATTGTTGATGTAGTTACACAGTATGAATTTACTGGAAGTGCATAAATCCATTAATCATTAGTGAATCAAGCCCAATACTGGAAAAGTATTGTTCTAACAGGAAGTTCTTTATTGAAAAAAAAGTTCTAATTCTCACAATTCCTGATGGCTTCTGTGGGAGTACAGTTCAACACCTAATGACAGACTTCCTATACATCACCCTGGAACCATTCTTTATGAATGAGCTTAGTTAGTGAATAAGTTATTCAACTGCAGCAGGCATCATGTCTCAGTCCCCACCTTGTCCATATATTGCACTTTCTAGCAAGTGCTCATTAGATCAGTCATGAGAACCCTGGCAAAATAAATTTGGAACTATCTGTACAAGTCTGTACTACACTATAAGGCATCAGTCAGCCTGACAGAAATACATTACAATTTGAAAAAGAATCTGTAAAAAGTTACTGAAATTCTTTTTTATCTTTGGGAATCTTGCTGCTGTCTTTTGTCTTTACTTTCTCACCTAATTCATGTCACAAAGTTTTGATTATTGTAAGACGTGCACAAACTGCAATGAATTGTATTTTTCCTAACCTGTGGATCTGCTATTATAGAAAGTTTTTTTTAAGTATTAACAGCTGATGGCTTGTTTTGTTTATACATCACAAGCTGTCAAAATAAATCATACAAAATATACCATCACAAAATGTTTAACAAAGACTTGTTTTCAATAGTCACTGCTAATAAATTATCAACCGATAATGGAGTTTACTTGGATGTACAATTTTCAGATTTACTGGTACCAGAATAATGTCATCGACAACCAAGGTGCTGACACCTGTAGGCTACTTTGCACTGCTGGAAGGTCAATGATGCTGTGCCTAAGTATATCCCAGCTGATTAAAGTACGCAGAGCCTAAAAAAAGTTTTAGTTGGCATTCGTTTTATAGTTCATAATTTTACAATAGAGTTTTTGTGCAATATTACTATAAAAGGGAATCAAGAGATAGGATCAGAAAGTAGAGTTGAGGTAGATTAGACATGACCTTATGGAATGTATCCTATTTCTGCCCCCATTTCTTATGTTGTTAAAATGCCATCCAAATAATGTCCGATGGAATTTTTAAGATATTATGCAGCATATTTCGAATATCGTGAAAACAGTTTTAAATGTTCTTTGTTAAGTAAATTATTCACAAAGAGTTCAATGTTGATTAATTGAATCTAGAGGAAACTGTTTAATAGAAACTTTGGAAATTATTTTCACAAGTTTGCACATATTTTATACAAACTGTGCCTTGATTTTCTTTTCTGCAAGTATTTATTATTATGTGAAAGGACATGTGCATATCATATGGGGTGAATACTTTGGAATATCATTTTTTTGCATTACGGCAAAGTTTGAACTTCTCAGAGAAGTCATTGGATTATGAAGAAATGATGTCACCTTGAAGGAAAGAATCCAAATGATGGTATAATATGTTTTGGTAATTGCTGTTGCTTTAGTTTATAACAGGTACTAAGAATACTCAAAATAGAAATTGCTGGAAATGCACAACTGGTCAAATAGCTATTATAGAGAGAGATAAGTGAACATCTTGAGTGTAACCATTCATTTGAATGTTATGGGCAGGTTAGAGAAGTCTTTTCATGCTTAAAGCAAACAAACAAGGGGAGGGACAAACAACAGGTAGAAATCAATAAATCTTTTCTTCTTTGGCCTCCTTATCTCGAGAGACAATGGGTAAGCGCCTGGAGGTGGTCAATGGTTTGTGAAGCAGCGCCTGGAGTGGCTATAAAGGCCAATTCTAGAGTGACAGGCTCTTCCACAGGTGCTGCAGAGAATTTTGTCTGTCGGGGCTGTTACACAGTTGGCTCTCCCCTTGCGCCTCTGTCTTTTTCCTGCCAACTACTAAGTCTCTTCAACTCGCCACACTTTAGCCCCGCCTTTATGGCTGCCCGCCAGCTCTGGCGGACGCTGGCAACTGACTCCCACGACTTGTGATCAATGTCACAGGATTTCATGTCGCGTTTGCAGATGTCTTTAAAGCGGAGACATGGACGGCCGGTGGGTCTGATACCAGTGGCGAGCACGCTGTACAATGTGTCTTTGGGGATCCTGCCATCTTCCATGCGGCTCACATGGCCAAGCCATCTCAAGCACCGCAGACTCAGTAGTGTGTATAAGCTGGGGATGTTGGCCGCCTCGAGGACTTCTGTGTTGGAGATACGGTCCTGCCACCTGATGCCAAGTATTCTCCGGAGGCAGCGAAGATGGAATGAATTGAGACGTCGCTCTTGGCTGACATACGTTGTCCAGGCCCCGCTGCCATAGAGCAAGGTACTGAGGACACAGGCCTGATACACTCAGACTTTTGTGTTCCGTGTCAATGAGCCATTTTCCCACACTCTCTTGGCCAGTCTGGACATAGCAGTGGAAGCCTTTCCCATGCGCTTGTTGATTTCTGCATCTAGAGACAGGTTACTGGTGATAGTTGAGCCTAGATAGGTGAACTCTTGAACCACTTCCAGAGCGTGGTCGCCAATATTGATGGATGGAGCATTTCTGACGTCCTGCCCCATGATGTTCGTTTTCTTGAGGCTAATGGTTAGGCCAAATTCATTGCAGGCAGTCGCAAACCTGTCGATGAGACTCTGCAGGCACTCTTCAGTGTGAGATGTTAAAGCAGCATCGTCAGCAAAGCGGAGTTCCCTGATGAGGACTTTCCGTACTTTGGACTTCGCTCTGCACCAAATATAGGGTGATGCTGAGGGAGGAATATCCCTATTCGGTTGAGTATTTATAATGAACTGTTGGTCTTGCTGAGGCCATCACATCTAGCCATTTTCTATGGTAAAAACTTCATGTGCTACAAGTTACAGCTCCAGGCCTGGGCAAAATCAGGTAGACGTCTGGAATCAATATATGTCTGGGTGAGGTGGGGGAGGATTCCGTTTGCGGAAGGGGGGTTGAATCCAGTGAGGCAGCAGCCCACTAAAAGAATGTAAAATCTCGGCTTTTCTGTTATAAGACCTGCTCTTCTGAAGTTGGAGAGTAAGGAGCACTGTTGAGTCAAATTAGAGGGAGGTTTACCTTAAAGCCAGCCCACGTTATGAATGCTTCATGTTGACACTGGATGACGAGGCAATATTGTTCCTTTCCCAGCACAGACATCCCTTACTTCGCTGAGGTGAACAAAAATTACAACTGGCATATAATTTAAAACAAGATGCAGCCTGGCCTTAGTTATAAAGAACACCAATCTTCCTCCATCCTCTCTTTGTCTTACCAGTGAATGGTAAATACAAGGGCAACTTCTACTAACTTACATCACGTTCTGCAAATATCATTAACTTTCCATCAACAACTGATATTTGCAGCTTCATTGAGATTCTTTATGCAAACTAGTCAACTATAGGAATTATTCCCCTTGTGACATATTTCTTGCTGACGCTACATTCATAGGTTTTAACAAAATATTTCAAAGATCTGGGGGAGATTTTCAAGTAGTGCACAAAATGGGCACAAAGTTGATAGAGTGGCTGCTTTGCCTGCCATGCCAGCATAAAGCCTGAACCATTTTGATGCATGGAATTCAATATCATGTGACTGGTGAGCTGCGGGCATTATTTGAGTGCCCTGCTTAGCTCGCCAGGGTTTTGGAGGGTGGGAACATATCTAGCATCCAATTGTCAGCCAGCCAGCTGGTTGGGACTGGGTATGAGCAGGAGGTAATCATGGGATGAGGTGATGTGGGGTAGGGGTTGGGGGGTGTTTGAATAGGTTGGCAGTGGGATGGAGTTTTTTGGGGGCTTGTGGAGAAGCATTCCTGCATCAAACACTGAAAGCTTCCTGAGCCATTCTTTTTTGAGTGAATGCCAGTGGTCAGTGAAAGGGCCTCTAGTTAGGCTGCTCAACTCTTGGTACAACTGGGCGGATTGTACACAGGGTGCTTATACCTGGAAATTGTAATGGTGGTCGTAAAACCAACATAGGATTCCAATTTGCATATTTAAGCAGGCTCCTGACTGATTCAGGCATGTGACGGCTTGTCCATTTACAGGGTTGCCTGAATCAGGCAGGGTTCTGGCACTAATGGAACAGTAGAGGTATACCCTTCAAATTTCAGTCAATCTTTTGATTGCTACATCTCTTCAGTCTACTGTATAAATAACTTTGGTAACTTCATTTTCAGTTTATCAATCCACTTCAGGATTAACAAGACAACTTTTTGATTTGTTCTGAAGAGAGGGCTCTAGAAATTTTGTTCCATTGAAAACAATGGGCTGAATTTTACCATCCCCTCGACACCGTGGGTCATGGCCGGGAGGCCCATAAAATTCAGCGGGGAGAGGCCCGCCTCGACCCTCAACGTTGAGAAGGGCCCGCTGCATATTACCGGTGGCGGCGGGACCTTGGTGCGGCACGCTGATAAAATTCAGCCCAATTTCACTCACATTCTTATAAATATAACCAATAGTTGTGCCTTCGGAAATAACACATTCTGACAAAATAATTTTATCTTTTCACTGCAGTGAAGAATAACTTTGAGAACCGTCTTATGATAGTCTCACCTGAACGCAATCATCTCCTTTTATCACCAGTTATTACAGTGTAGGGCTAGCTGGTTGTTCCAAAGAAAAAGAGAATGTGATGAATTTACATCTCAAATTTACATAAAATAACGTTGGAGAAATGAAATGATATTGATAATGATGCCAAGATTGCTCGCATACACAGAGTCCGTCAGAATATCTGTCACAAAACTATCAATAATATTAATCCACCTCAAGAAATGACTCTACAGGAATGATTGAAGTCTGCTGCTAAGGCTGCAGCGAACCAGATGAATCCTGGTTGGAGCAGGCCCCTTTCCTGTTTTGCTCATCCCAAAGCAATTTCTGCCTGGAGACAGAAAATGGCTCTTAGATGCCTCAGTTACATAGGTGAGGAGTGTGTTTAAGGTGGTTGTTGGTGATGGCTGAAAAATGGCCAGATCCAATTTTGTGTTGGATGTTTTTCAGGCTTCTGTGGGTCATAGGATGTTGGTCCTGAAAGTTGGACTTAGCTTTATCTGTTTTATGCGTGTAATACAGGTATAGTGAGATCCAACTTTGACCTCATAATCTAGATTGGTACTTCAGTGCAGTACTGAGTGAGTGCTGCATTTTCAGAAGTGCTGGCTTAGAAGTTGGATTGCACCCAATTTGGAACACAATCCTGGTGCAGCGCATATTGCTGTGCCTAATGAGTCTGGCAGCAGGACCACAGCAAACTGAACTACTGACCTCATTAGGATAGTACCGGCGAGCTGCAGGTGCCAGTCGTGACCCCAGAGGCAACTTGCTAGTCACAGGAGAGCTTCAGGGGTTTCTGGGAGGGGAAGCAATTGGGAGGCACACGGTTGTAATGTGGAGCCAGGAGGTGTACATCTGTTCTCTTGGCTCCACAGTAAAGTTCCAAAGAAGGGTCACTGACCCAAAACGTTAACTCTGCTTCTCTTTCCACAGATGCTGCCAGACCTGCTGAGTGGTTCCAGCATTTCTTGTTTTTATTACCACAATAAAATAAGTCATCCCTTTAAGGCCTGCTGGTTTGGCTGTTTTGCACCATGCGAGCTTTTAGCAGTTACAAATGAATTTCACAAAGTGGCCTGAAACAGGTGTTAAAGCCCTGATTTGCATATGCAATAGACCTGACACCACTTTCAGGTACGGCTCCTGAGCACCTATTGAGCTGCCAATTCAATATGGCATGTGACGTAACAGTGGTGCAGAATGATTGCATGCAGGTTGCACTTCACAACCAATTAATTATTTTTGAACTGCAGTCACTGTTGTTATGTAGGAAAATGTAATAGCCAATTGGACACAGCAGACCATAACTATGTTCCCAGGGGTAAGTGGGAAATGGGTTGGTGATTTGGCTGGGTCCCCTCGTGAGAACACTGTGTAGGCAAGATAATCTGCACCCTTATAAGATCATAATAAGATCATAAGAAATAGGAGCAGAAGCAGGCCATTAAGCCCCTTGAGCCTACTCCCCCATTCAATAAAATCATGCCTGATCTGATTGTTGTAATGAGAATATTTTTATGTTGTCTGATGCAACATAAATGAGATGCTTGGAGTTCAGTTGATTGGAGATCTCAAACAGGTAACAAGTAATAACAGTGCAGAACTATCTATTTACAGGACTTGCCTCTTGGTGTTACAGTTACAGAGTGACTCTAGCTCTGAGTCACATGTCTACATCCTGGTACTTAGCTCATTAGCATACTATGATCTTAAAGGGATATCACTCTTAAAGGCAATCACACAACAATTGTGGCCTTAACTCCACTTTCTTGCCTGCCCCCGATAACCCTTGACTCTCTTGAGGTTAACCTGGTTTTTTTACTTCTAACAGACTCTTGGGCTTCTGAAACCAGCTCTGCTTTGTCAGCTTCCAATTCTTCCATTTCTACCTGCCTCACCCCCCATCTTCTTCAGCTATTCACACTGTTGTTTTTCACATATCTTTTGTTTCTTTGATTTATCTCATTTTGCTGCCTATTGTCTTATGCTCATACCACTTCTGCCTATTCTGCTGGTTTCCACTTTAGCAATTTACAGAACATTCTTTATCTTTTCTTGTGTGAGCAATCAGTCATGAACGGCAAAATTCCACTCCGTAGCCATGTCATGCATAACTTTGGAGGGGCTGTTATGACCATGTGCGAATGTACGCAGAGTAGGCAGATCGTGAGGTCAGTCAGCATGTAACACTGATTTGATGCCAGCTCTGTCATTTTCATCCTCACCATTTCAGCTAACACCCCCTCTTAAACACGTACAGCTGAATATATGCTCAGCAGCCAGAAGGACCCCCTTCTACCAGTGCTACTTAAAGGGATCATCAACTATTTTTTCTGATTGATTTCTATTGACTCTGTCTGGGTTTGTAGAACTGCTGTTGGTAAATCAACAGGAGTGGTGCTGTACTTGGTGAAGGCCTTGGTTCTGTCTTCAAGGGCTGAATTCTTCTAGCCCAATGGTGACAGGCTTGGAGGCAGGGGTCCAGGAAAATCTAGGTGATCCACATTGGGACAGCTTCCTGTTGCATTTCCACCTCCAGGGAACTTTTCTGGGGCGTGCTGGGAAACAGATTGGCTTCTACTCCACGGAGGCAGGCAGGAAATTGTTAAGGCCACAAATCGGGGTGATTTTGTGGCCTTACTGGCATTTTGCTGGTGGCAGAGCAGTCCGCTCTCTCTCCCCCCAGCCCCCCACCCTACCTCCCCCAAAGGCTGCATGCCACAAAGAGAGGGCTGCGTTTATAAAAAGCCGCAGCCGGGTCCAAGATCAATGTAGCGGAGGGGTTTCCTCTCCACTCCGCCTGACACACTGGCCTAGATCCTGGTTTTTTATTCACTGATTATCAGGTTAGCAAGGGTGCCTTCATACTGAGGCACCCTTGCGATCCCCGACCTGTCTCAACACCACCCACCTCTCCCAGTAGACTGTCGAGGCTCCGGGGTTGCTGATCCTCTGAGCCTGCAGTATCAAAAGCCCACCCGTCATCCTCAATTGGATGGTGAGCTTGGAGGTCAATTAAGAGGCTTGCTCCAGGAAGATTGCTCTGTTGGTCTCACTGTTAGAAAGTGTGGGCTCGAGACCCCCATTTTCTCCTGACAGGATCCCCAAGCCTGTGGGAGAATCCAGCCCCAAGAATTCTGGTGAGACCACTTGCTCCCAGTCATGGGTGCTGTAGTTATCACCCCCTTGGGCTACAGCATGACAGGGAAATTGAGCAGAGGCAGCACAGGGGAGAACAAGCTACTTGCAGAGGGAGAAGGAGGAGGGAGAGAAGGACTCTCAACTAGAGGTCTTATCCAGGCAGGGGCTTCAGGGAGAAATTCTCTTACCTCAACCTCACCGAGGGACAGTGTGTGCGATGACTGTTTTACAAATGAGGCTCTCACTGAAATATACCACCTGTTGCAGGCAGACCTGCAGGCTCAGAGCAAGGCAAGGACTGCACTGCCAGTGGCCATGAACTTTATCACATTGGGAACATTCTGGGCTGGAATAGACGGCATCTTTAATATCTCCCAGTTGCTATATAAGGGAGGTGATTGATGCCCTATGCCATGAAAGGAGAGTACATTGCATTCTCTCTGGCCAGAGAGAAGCAGGCAGATCATGCACTTGGCTTTGCCAAGATAGCGGGCTTCCACATGGTGCAGGTGCCATTGATTGGACACAGGTGGCTTTGTGCGTGTCACATCTAAATGAAGAGATGTACCGCAACTGCAAAGCATTCCAGCCCCTGAATTATTCTGCATCAGTCAGATGTACCATCAGTATTTGAACCACAACATGGGTGTATAGTAGTTTTACGCCAATATGTTTTGCTGAATGATAATTTTCTTTAATGCACTGACTGGAGATCTGAATTTAAAGGAACTACCTGTTCTTTTGAGCAGGACAGAAATACTGCTACCTGGTATGCTTAAATCACTGAATGACTGACATGTGACAAACCCCTGCCCATCTGTAGTTTTCAGCTTGTGTCTTTCTGCAGCAAAGAGAGGAGAAGCAACTGGACTCTGACACGTGCAGACCAAATTGAGGATCTCTCTCTCTCTCTCTTTCTCTCTCTCCATTCCAGCTTGAAAGCTTTTAAATCCTGCCTTTTGACTGACTACCTTTGCATACTCTGGCTACAATCAGAAACCCCATTGGAGGAAATCATCTGCATCGCTGTCTCCAAGAGACCCACCGAATCAGTCATCTACCTCTTCAAAATAAAAGCCTCAGGACCATCGCGTTCAGCTAGAAGCTAGCTGAATCATGAAACGCCACAGACTGGATAGCCCTTTTTTTCTATGGACTCTAATTCAACTAATCTATCTTTCCCACTCTGTAACCTATTTGTGTGTGTGTGAGTGAAAGTTGGCACATTGTTTATTATTTTTATTAGTTCGGTTTAGGTAGAATAAAGTTAACCTCTTTCTTTTTTAAAATCAAATTGTTAACCAATCAAACTGATTGGTCCTTGTTATGATCAGAGAAAGTAAGTAATCAAACACCTACTGAATTGGCCAGTACATCCATTTTAAAAATGAATTAAACATGTCGTGCTCAAACAAGGAGATGGAAAAGAGGGAAGCCCTTCGACCCCTCCTCACTTGACCATAACAGAAATTTGGGGGTTCACGAGTGGGATCAAACACAAAGACAAATGGGAAATTGGAAGCGGGAAACCAAATTGATCCCCAGCAATAATTTAACAACTTCAATACAGGTTTTCTTGTGTTTTCAAAGTTTTAGAGTACTAAAATGTCCACATTCGAGACCAATATCTTCCTAGAACGGAGTGAAGTAACATGGACCAGTTTAAAAGCCCTATCTGTTGAAGAGTTGAGGAATGTAACTGGGCAGTTAGAGATTACTCTTTGTCTGAAAGCTAGGAAACAGGAAATCCTAAAACTTGTGGCCAACCATTTTAAAATTGACACTGATGAACTAGAGTTAGGCATAGCATCTGAAACAGACAAAGTAGCATTAGCTCAGGTACAACTAGAACAGAAGAGACTAGAATTAGAATTTCAGGAAAGAGAGAATGAAAGAGAATTGCAGGAAAGGGAAACAGAAAGAGCTTTCTAGAAGGAGAAGGAGGAAAGGGAGTTAAGGCAGCTCGAACTAATTCGGGGAAGACCCAATACAACCAGTGATGCCAGCGCTAGTGAAGGAGCAGGTGCTGAGCTCTTTAAGTTCTCCCAATTGATACCAAAGTTCAATGAGGGGGATGTGGAAGTATTTTTCATCTGTTTTGAAAAGCTTGCAAAACAGCTGAAGTGGACAGCTGGATACTGTTATTGCAAAGCAAACTAACAGGAAAAGTCCATGAGGTTTATTCACTGTTGCCTGATGAGAGTTCATCAGACTGAGATGACTAAAAATGCTATCCTGGGTACATATGAGCTAGTATCAGAGGCCTACCACCAAAAATTCTGAACACTCCAAAAGCAGTCTGAACAAACGTACTTCGAGTTTGAAAGAGTTAAGCAGCTTGCTTTTGACCAGTGGATATGGGCACTTAAGATAGTACACCTATGAAAACCTCAGAGAAGTGATTCTCCTCAAGGAGTTCAAAAACTCGCTTCCCCTTTCCATAAGAAACCATTTGGAGGAACAAAAGGTTCCAAGAGCCAGGTAGGTTGCAATCCTGACTGATGATTACACACTTATTCACAAGTCCTTGCCCCAAGGGAAACCCTTCCCTAGTCACCTCCAAAAACCTGAAAAGGATAGAAAGTGGGAGTGTGATAGGAGGATGAACAGCCAAGAGCGAGAAAGGAGAGCTGGAAACACAGGGGGCCCTCCTCAGGTCAAAAAAGACTGTGTTGAGAGCAGGAGCGATTCCCGAAAGCCTGTATGTTTCCATTGTAACAAGGCAGATCACCTTCGAGCTGACTACTGGAAGTTATGAGGAAAATCCATAGGTGCACCAGACCAGTGCAGGAAAAGGGGCCCTGATGCAAAGCACAGCAGACCGGGCTATGGCTTTAAATGCAGCAGTAAAACCCAGTTAACCTACTGTTGAGAGTGCAGGAAAACTTAACAAAATCCCTGAGAGTTACCAGGATTTTGTGTCCAGAGAAAAACTGACCCCATATCCCTTGAGTGAGGCGAGTAAGCCCATAGTCATACTTAGAGATACAGAGGACATCCAATCCCATCTGCTGAGAAAAGGCATGACCTTTCCCCCAGAGAGTGCATTGAATGCTGGACTGCTAGTAAACGCTATCAGAGAAAAGTACATGCCCATGCCTTTATACCAGGTGCACCTCAAGAGCGACCTTGTTTCAGGACTGGTAACCATGGGGATTGTCCCTAATTTGCCTGTAGATGGTATCAACCTGCTCCTGGGTAATGATCTGGTGAGGGCGAAAGTGTTAGCTTCGCCAGTGGTTTTAGAGAGACCGAAAGCGGTCAGGGAGACAGAGCAGTTACAGGAAAAGGTCCTTGGCATTTTTCCTGACTGTGTGGTGACTCAGTCCATGGCCAAACAAGCTCCATTGTAGGAGGCTGAACTGGCGCTGCAGACAGATGGCCCTACTGTCTGATTATCTGAAACATTTTTTGTGGTTAGAGGACCTAAACAATGTGTTAAACAGGTCTTCCTTGGTCGAGGCTCAGCAAGCTGACCCAGGGTTAAAAAAGTTAGCACAGACTTCCCTTTAAGAGGTGAATGCTGCTTTTAAGCGGTGCATGCTAGCTTTAAGTGGTAGTCATCTCACACAAACGTGGGCCCCATGCTGAGGCGGCAGCCACTCAACAGCTTGCTAAGCGCTGGGCTACATGTTACCTTCATATAAGTTAGTAGGCAGCGTGAAGTTTGCATGCTGCCTGCGTTGGAAGGAGCAGGCATCGGTTAATTGTGCATCATGGTCCCCACATCCGTTTTCAGCCCTTTTCCAATTTTTCCACTGTAGAATCTTACAGCACAGAAGGAAGCCATTCAGCAGAGGGGCATTTCCCCTTCTCCTTCGCTCTGTTCTGTTCCTTTTTAATTGCTCTTCATTTATAGATTCGGGAACGGTCCCATCAGATTGGAAGTTGGCAAATTTTACACCACTTTTCAAGAAAGGAGGTAGAGAGAAAACAGGGAACTACAGGCCAGTTAGCCTAACATCAGTCATTGGGAAAATGCTGGAATCTATTATTAAGGAAGTCTTAACAATGCACTTAGAAAAGCACAGTATGATTAGAACAAGTCAAGATGGTTTTACTGAAGGGAAATCCTGTTTGACAAGTTTATTAGCGTTTTTTGAGGATGTAGGGTAGATACAGGGGAACCAGTAGATGTAGTACACCTGGATTTCCAAAAGGCACTCGATAAGGTGCCACACAAAAGATTAATTGGCAAGATAAGGGCTCATGGTGTTGGGGGTAATATATTAGCATGGATAGATGATTGGTTAACAAGAAGGAAGCAACAAGTGGGCATTTTCAAGTTGGCAGGCAGTAAATAGTGGAATGCCGCAAGGATCAGAGCTGGGACCTCAGCTATTTATAATCAATATTAATTACTGAGATGAAGAGACAGAGAACAATGTATCTAAGTATGCTGATGATGTAAAGGTAGGTGGAAAGGTAAGCTGTCCGGAGGACAGAGAGAGGCTATAAAGAGATATAGATAGGTTAAGTGAGTTGTCAACAAGATGCAGATGGGGTATAATGTAGGGAAGTGTGAAGTTATGCACTTTGGTCATAAGACTAGAAAAGCAAAATATTTTTAAAAGGTTTGCAACGTGTAAGTGTCGATGTTCAAAGAGTCTTGGATGTACTTGTGTAAGGAATGCAGAAAGTTAACATGCAGATACAAAAAGCAATTAGGAAGGCAAATAGCATGTTGACCTTTGTTGCAAGGGGATTGGAGTACAGGAATAAGGAAGTATTGCTACAATTTTAATTTTTTAAATTTAGAGATACAGCACTGAAACAGGCCCTTCGGCCCACCGAGTCTGTGCCGACCAACAACCACCCATTTATTCTAACCCTACAGTAATCCCATATTCCTTACCTAAACTAGGAGCAATTTACAATGGCCAATTTACCTATCACCTACAAGTCTTTGGCTGTGGGAGGAAACCGGAGCACCTGACGAAAACCCACACGATCACAGGGAGAACTTGCAAACTCCGCACAGGCAGTACCCAGAATCAAACCCGGATCCCTGGAGCTGTGAGGCTGTGGTGCTAACCACTGCGCCACTGTCCCGCCCATAGGGTTTTGGTGAGACCACACCTGGAATACTGTGTGCAGTTTTGGTCTCCACATTTAAAAAAGGATATACTTGCATTAGAGGCAGTGCAGCGAAGGTTCACTATATTGGTCCTTGGGATGAGGGGTTGTCCTGCGATGAGAGACTAAGTAAATTGGGCTTGTATTCTCTGGAGTTTAGAAGAATGTGAGGTGAAGGAGAAGTGATATAATTGAAACATACAAGATTCTGAAGGGGATGGATAGGATAGACATTGAGAGATTATTTCCACTGGTCACAGAATCTAAAACATGGGGGCACAGTCTCTGGATAAGGGGCCGACCATCTAGGACTAGGATGAGAAATTACTTCATTTAGAAGGTTGTGAATCTTAGGAATTCTCTACCCCAGAGGGTGGTGGATGCTCCATCATTGAATACATTTAAGACTGGGATAGACAGATCTTTAGTTTCTCAGGGAGTCGAGGGGTCTGGCGAATGGGCGGGAAAGTGGAGTTGAATCCTAAGATCAGCCATGATCGTTTTGAATGGAGAAGTAGGCTCGATGGGCTGTATGATCTACTCCTGCTCCTATTTCTTGTGTTATTGTAATATCTTCCAATTTTGGCAAATTGTCCACACCTGAGATGTTAACCATTTCTCTCACCACAGCTGCTGTCTGACCTGCTGGGTATTACTAACATTTTCCCGTGACAGTCCTAGTTTATTTGGCTCAGTACTCAACAAACCATCAGGTAGGCTGTTGCTTTAGTACTTTAATACTTCATATCTGAAGTTGAAATAACTATTCTGCACTGTTATTTAATAATTTGTCTTTCATTTTGGAATGAACCCAGGTGTGTTGCCATAAGTGCTGATATGTAAAGTCCAAAAGAATCTGCAACTATTCTTTGTTTTTATTTAGATGTGATGGCATGACCTTAATGCATTTGAAATAAACTAAGGTGACCTGCCCAGTCTTATAAATTGCTTCAGTGATTTCATAAACTGAGTTCAGGTCTTTTGAATTTCCCGAAAGGGTAAACCAACCTGGACAGTCCTCAGCACTTGCTGAGTGATTGTGATGAAACACAGATGTAAAACAGTTATAATTGGGATTGAAGAAAACAACTTTACATTTGAGAAAGTTACAGTATAATATAAGAAGACATAATCATTTATTTTCTCTCTTATAAGCCGAGAAATTACGGTGGGAAGTATTAGTGGTCGAGAGCTCAGTATGTGCAGATGTCCTTTCTCTATTTGTTATTTTAGTGAAGGTATTACATTTAAAATAAGTAGATCAATATCCACATTAAAATAGGCTGAGGAATGTTATACAATTGTGTTCCTTGTTTATTATTATTGCCAGCAGTATCCCTAAACTATAGGCTGTATCACAATTCCATTAGTTTTGGAAACAATAGGGCCTAAATTTGTAATCGGACTTCATTGACAGCTCTCCTAACCGACGGAATTGAGGGGGTTTGGCATCAGTTCAAAGGCAACCAGCACATCTTAAAAGGGAGATGCACTGAGGCTGCTATCCATTTTATTGTGAATAGCACTGAAATGGCAGGCGAGAGAAGTGCTGAAGAGCTCTCCACTTTTCCGATACAACTTTGAAGGTCCTAATGGAGGAGCTCGACAGAAAAAGGGTAGTTATAATTTCACCCAGAGGCAAGAATGGGCAGAGGTGGCAGCATCAGAATCATTGCTCCAAGCACCTGACTACAATGCAGAAAAAAAATCATTGATTTGATAACAGCTGCTGAAGTTAGACTTATAACTCATATTTCTCATTATTCTCTACTTAGACCTACATTACCTGGCATCTCAGCACTCAGAACCATTCTCTCATCCGTTTCCCACCATTCTCCTACAATCACTGCAACACACTACGCTTCACCTCCTACTGCTGCTACTCCTCATAATCACCTCCCTATCCCCTCACACTTATACAATCTTTTACATACCAGCAGCACTGTTCTACCCTGACGTTCACATCTTTGAAACATCTCACTAGGCTAAGAATAAAGCATTTCCTTCTTTCTTGCAGAAGAAACTGATGCACAATCATTGAAGCAGACAGCCACATGAAAAAGTCAAGCATCTATAGACATTCTGTCCCATCAGGAAGAGACAGTCATGGGTTGGAATTTGATGCTACCACCAACCACCCCCCCCACCCCCGCCCCCACACCCGATAGTGGGCTGGGGTGTGGGGGTGGGGCCATAAAATCAGGTAGGATAGCAGGGACAGCATGCCACTTAAGGGCCTCTTCTCGCTGCCCCTGGTAATTTACTAGTGGCGAATGGGCACTTCACCACCTGGGGAGGCCACCCAGTAATAACTGGCAGCTTCCTTGCAGACTGGTGGGGTGGGGGGTGCCCTCTTGATCAGGCACCCTGTGCCCCATGGAGGGCCGCCCCTGCTGGAACATCCCCACTCCTTACCCACTAGCTCGGCCACCACCCCCCCCCCCCCCCCCACCCTTACCGGGGCCTGGCCAATTGGCCCCGGCGAGCCCCAACCCCACTTACTTGTTCCGAGTTTGGTCTCCATGGTGGCTGTTCTCTCTGGGTGCAGTCCAAGCAATGGTCACCGCTCCCGGCAGCACTGCTGGGACTGACGATCTGCCAGCCCTCTGATTGACTGATTGCCTGACCCATGCAAAATGTGGTCGTGGCTTTCAGGGATGGCAGAGAGGAGCTCATCCCCAGCTTTCAAGCTGGTGGGCGGGGCAACCACCTCATTGTGAAACTCTGGCCATCGACTTTGTTAGCAGAGGCATATCAGAAGAGTAAGCGTTCTGGAGAGGCTGGAGGAAAAGTTCAGAAGGGTCATTAGCCAACTTACTCTATCTCATACAAGCACTAGAATAGGTAAGTGAGCTCACTAAACAGGTTCTAGGACAAGGGTGATTTTCAGATGTTTATGTTCAGTATAATCAATTGTCAAATGAAGAGTGGTAAAATATCGGTATAATAACCATCTGCCATTCCTGCTGGTCGTTGATCATCTTCTGAAACCTCAGCTTTCTCACCCTGTTCCTCCTCAACCCCTTCCTTTTCTTCTACATATGAAATTTAGCAAACAAGTCCTTATCCAAGCACATGACTCACATTTTAATAAATTCAAAGCAGGGCTCCTTGCAGGTGGCCATCAGAGCTGCCTAGAAAAAGGCAGAACTAACTTAGAAGTGGTCCTGGTGCCCACGCAAATGTGTCATCCTGCTGCTGAATTTGTCTTAATTGTGCCCATTTCATGCAAGAAAATGATGTAGAACTTAGACCTCCCTAATTGATGCTATCATTTGATTTTGCTTGAATAAGATAACAAGAATATTTCAGGGTAAGTTTCAATGGAGGCCTAATCTTGAATAAAAGATATACAACACAGAGTGGCTAGTCTACTGATTGGGGGTGGTCTGCCTTGTTCATGGTGCACTCAATGTTGAATGCATATATTTGGCATTTTATCATGCTGTGCCAATACTTTACACCCTGCCTAAAAATGAGGCAGGGTAGCTGGGAGTTATAGTTGACTAATGAAATGCCCTGTTCAAGCATCTGTCAAGGAAATGTCACAAATGTGACACAAATGCACCATCAAATTTTACTTAGAAATAATCTTTCTCCAATTAAAACATGGACATTGGGGGTGGGTATTTTTTTCCTGTAGGGTCTTATCCTGGGTATTCTTTTAAGTACAGTGACAGCCTTTGAAAGGGAACACCCACATGGTGAGCGAAATATTCTCTTTATCGAATCAAACATCATTAAAGCATTAGTACTGATCCCTTTTGGCAGCCTTCTGTAAGCACTCAAGAGATAATGTTACTCAGGTAACACTGCCCCATCGGGCTTATTTCGAAAGGCGTGTAGAAGTGAATTATATTAGTGAAATGTATGGCAATGTAAGGTGCTAATTTGTGTTGTGGAATAAAGTGTTCTCTATTTCATGACCTGGTGCATGTATCACCAGCGCACTGTTGTACCAGCAAATTGCGTGCGTTGTTAATCAGCCAAAGGGACATCCAAATGGTAAATTCTGCACTATAAATAGTGAGAGTTCCTGCGGACTTGTCAGGATATGATTCAAACATTGAGGATTCTGTCTCAGAGCAAGAAAGCTACATGAAAGAACATCTTACTGAAACTTAAATAATGGCTGGAATTTGTCGGAGCACAGCATCTGACAACATTCCTGGATAATTAGCTATTTTCTTGCACCCTTCAACCCAACAGTTTTTGCCTTGTAAATTGCTGGAAGTGCAAACTGATAACGGCACAGCCAGGGAATTGGGGCATCTGGGGCACTGGTCAACGAGGATACTGACAGCGTGGCCGGATATTTTCCAAGTCCCAAGTTCTCCCGTAGCCAGAACCATGAGTGGGTCCCAAGCCCACGCTAATGGATGGCAGGACCCCGGCTGGATATTACCAGTGGCGACCAATTAAGAAGCTTCTGCTGGGACCACCATCCAATCGAGAATGGTGGCTCGCCTCTCGCAGCTGATGTCCCAATCAGAGGACCGGCAGCTTGGCCATGCAGCTGATAGAGGTGGCCATAGCTGAGCCTGTAGGAGGAAGAGGCTGCCTCCATTTTGAGGTACCCTCGAAGGTTTTTCATTTACTGTGCCAGGGCCAGGCAGGCAGGCCCCGGCACAAGGAGGGGTAAAATCTCCAGCAGCAGTGGCGGCAGAGCTGTGGGAGTGGCCATTCCCACTGGGGAGGCCCCTTAATGGGCCATGCATTGGACATTAAGGAAGGCACCCACCACCCCGCTTCATGAATCTGCTGGGTAGCCAGCATAAATTATCTGCCGGTCTCCCTTTAGGGTGGGGGCCTGTCCCAAAACTGGAACAATGCCGGCGGGGAGGGAAGTCTCCATTAATTGGTTTAATTGCCGCCCACCTCCAGTTGGCAGGCGTCCCACCACAGCCATTCCTGCCGTACAGAATGTCCTGTGGTGACAGGAAGACGTTGGGCTCCCACCCCCCAACATCTTCCACTGCCATTTTACAAGGCCTCCTGCCTCCCAGCCCATCTCCAGAGGGCTAGTAAAATCCAGCCCTGTATCTCCTTAACCAATGAGATTAAATGGTTGAGAAATGAAGGACTGAGAAGGAGGGTGAATTAGAGTGGGTGAATTCAATGTTAAATCAGAGACAGAAATAGAGGGGAAAAAAGTTTGCACTGAGAGAAAAAAGAGGCAAAGCAAAAGTAAGATAATAAACTTTGAAATTTAAAATCATTAACAACAATTCACTACCTGATTGAAGGAGTTAGGAGGGCTAAAAGGGGTCATGAAAAGTCATTGGCAAACAGGATTAAGGAAAATCCCAAGGCTTTTTATACATATATAAAGAGCAGGAGGGTAACCAGGGGAAGGGTTGGCCCACTCAAGGACAGAGATGGGAATCTACGCGTGGAGCCAGAGGAAATGGGTGAGGTGCTAAATGAGTACTTTGCATCAGTATTCACCAAGGAGAAGGACTTGGTGGATGATGAGCCTAGGGAAGGGAGTGCAGATAGTCTCAGTCATCTCATTATCAAAAAGGAGGAGGTGTTGGGTGTCTTGCAAAGCATTAAGGTAGATAAGTCCCCAGGGCCTGATGGGATCTACCCTAGAATACTGAGGGAGGCAAGAGAAGAAATTGCTGGGGCCTTGACAGAAATCTTTGCATCCTCATTGGCTACAGGTGAGGTCCCAGAGGACTGGAGAATAGCCAATTTTGATCCTTTGTTTAAGAAGGGTGGTAAGGATAATCCAGGAAATTATAGGCTGGTGAGCCTTACATCAGTGGTAGGAAAACTATTAGAGAAGATTCTTCGGGACAGGATTTACTCCCATTTGGAAACAAACAAACTTATTAGCAAGAGACAGCATGGTTTTGTGAAGGGGAGGTCGTGTCTCACTAATTTGATTGAGTTTTTTGAGGAAGTGATGAAGATGATTGATGAGGGAAGGGCAGTGGATGTTGTCTATATGGACTTTAGTAAAGCCTTTGACAAGGTCCCGCATGGCAGACTGGCGCAAACGGTGAAGTCACATGGGATCAGAGGTGAGCTGACAAGATGGATACAGAACTGGCTCAGTCATAGAAGACAGAGGGTAACAGTGGATGGGTGTTTTTCTGAATGGAGGGATGTGACTAGTGGTGTTCCGCAGGGATCAGTGCTGGGACCTTTGCTGTTTGTAGTATATATAAATGATTTGGAAGAAAATGTAGCTGGTCTGATTAGTAAGTTTGCGGACGACACAAAGGTTGGTGGAGTTGCGGATAATGATGAGGATTGTCAGAGGATACAGCAGCATATAGATTGGTTGGAGACTTGGGTGGAGAAATGGCAGATGGAGTTTAATCTGGACAAATGTGAGGTAATGCATTTTGGAAGGTCTAATGCAGGTGGGTGGTACACAGTAAATGGCAGAACCCTTAGGAGTATTGACAGGCAGAGAGATCTGGGCGTACAGGTCCACAGGTCACTGAAAGTGGCAACGCAGGTGGATAAGGTAGTCAAGAAGGCATACGGCATGCTTGCCTTCATCGGTTGGGGCATAGAGTATAAAAATTGGCAAGTCATGTTGCAGCTGTACAGAACCTTAGTTAGGCCACACTTAGAATATTGTGTGCAATTCTGGTCGCCACACTACCAGAAGGATGTGGAGGCTTTGGAGAGGGTACAGAGGAGGTTTACCAGGATGTTGCCTGGTCTGGAGGGCATTAGCTATGAGGAGAGGTTGGAAAAACTCGGATTGTTTTCACTGGAACGACGGAGGTGGAGGGGCGACATGATAGAGGTTTACAAAGTTATGAGCGGCATGGACAGAGTGGATAGTCAGAAGCTTTTTCCCAGGGTGGAAGAGTCAGTTACTAGGGGACATAGGTTTAAGGTGCGAGGGGCAAAGTTTAGAGGGGATGTGCGAGGCAAGTTTTTTACACAGAGGGTGGTGAGTGCCTGGAACTTGCTGCCAGGGGAGGTGGTGGAAGCAGATACGATAACGACGTTTAAGAGACGTCTTGACAAATATATGAATAGGAAGGGAATAGAGGGATATGGGCCCTGGAAGTGCAGAAGGTGTTAGTTTCAGCAGGCATCAAGATCGGCGCAGGCTTGGAGGGCCGAATGGCCTGTTCCTGTGCTGTACTGTTCTTTGTTCTTTGTTCTTTGAATGAGACTCCATACTTTTAGTTCTTCGCTTTCTGGACCAAAAGTTTGATTGGCAGTCATTAACAAATATGACATCATTAAAAGGGTACCTGTGCTATTAATTACTAGAATTAATTTTCTGTGACACATTTAATGGTGAATTTATGAGCAAATGCAGCAACTTAACCAAGATAGGTAGAAAAATAAGTTGTCACCAAATGCAGATAGTGCAGTGGACTGCTGCAGAATTAAGACAATATGACTGCTGCTAGGATACCGGGCATTGACCTGCATAACTCACTGTGTATGGTCACCCACCAGCTGGGCATTGAGGGAGTGGAATTGCTTTCTGTTGTGGTATAGGGCAGAGATGACATGGTGCCGCAAAGTGATTTTTGTGCAGTCAATGGCACCCTGCACCATGTGGAAGCCTGCAATCTTAGCGAAGCCATGTTCTCACTCCACCTGCTTCTCTCTGGCAAGATACAATGAAATGTAATTAGCTCTCAATGAATAGAGAGCAGCAATGAACTCCCTCATGCAACAGTGGACAGCAAACTGCAAGATGCTGCAAATATCTCCAGTTCCAGCCTGGAAGGAGACAGAAAGGTAGGTCGTGCCTCACAAACCTTATTGAGTTTTTCGAGAAGGTGACCAAACAGGTGGATGAGGGTAAAGCCGTGGATGTGGTGTATATGGATTTCAGTAAGGCGTTTGATAAGGTTCCCCACGGTAGGCTATTGCAGAAAATACGCAAGTATGGGGTTGAAGGTGATTTAGAGCTTTGGATCAGAAATTGGCTAGCTGAAAGAAGACAGAGGGTGGTGGTTGATGGCAAATGTTCATCCTGGAGTTTAGTTACTAGTGGTGTACCGCAAGGTTCTGTTTTGGGGCCACTGCTGTTTGTCATTTTTATGAACGACCTGGATGAGGGTGTAGAAGGGTGGGTTAGTAAATTTGCGGATGACACGAAGGTCGGTGGAGTTGTGGATAGTGTCGAAGGGTGTTGTAGGGTACAGAGGGACATAGATAGGCTGCAGAGCTGGGCTGAGAGATGGCAAATGGAGTTTAATGCGGAGAAGTGTGAGGTGATTCACTTTGGAAGGAGTAACAGCAATGCAGAGTACTGGGCTAATGGGAAGATTCTTGGTAGTGTAGATGAGCAGAGAGATCTTGGTATCCAGGTACATAAATCCCTGAAAGTTGCTACCCAGGTTAATAGGGCTGTTAAGAAGGCATATGGTGTGTTAGCCTTTATTAGTAGGGGGATCGAGTTTCAGAGCCACGGGGTCATGATGCAGCTGTACAAAACTCTGGTGAGGCCGCACCTGGAGTATTGCGTGCAGTTCTGGTCACCGCATTATAGGAAGGATGTCGAAGCTTTGGAAAGGGTGCAGAGGAGATTTACTAGGATGTTGCCTGGTATGGAAGGAAGGTCTTACGAGGAAAGGCTGAGGGACTTGGGGTTGTTTTCGTTAGAGAGAAGGAGGAGGAGAGGTGACTTAATAGAGACATACAAGATAATCAGAGGGTTAGATAGGGTGGATAGTGAGAGTCTTTTTCCTCGGATGAGGATGGCAAACACGAGGGGACATAGCTTTAAGTTGAGGGGTGAAAGATATAGGACAGATGTCAGAGGTAGTTTCTTTACGCAGAGAGTAGTAGGGGCGTGGAACGCCCTGCCTGCAACAGTAGTAGACTCGCCAACTTTAAGGGCATTTAAGTGGTCATTGGATAGACATATGGATGTAAATGGAATAGTGTAGGTCAGATGATCGGCGCAACATCGAGGGCCGAAGGGCCTGTACTGCGCTGTAATATTCTAATTCTAATTCTAATTCTAAAGAAGCAAAGATGTTCAGCATTGGCTACCTTCTCAGCCACTGGCAATTCCATCCTCGTCCTGCTCTGAGGTTGCAGTTGTGGCTGCAGCAGGTGGCAGATTTCAGTAAGGACGTCCTTGGTGAAGCACAGACATTGCACACATTGTTCCTCACTGGGGTTCAGGTAGAAGAATTGCTCCCTTAAAGGCATGGGCAGAGATGGCCTCCTTCTGACAGCACTTCTCTGCTTCCTCCTCCTCCCTCTTCCAGCAGCTTGTCCTGCACTGCATGCCTCTTGTTCATTCTCCTTGTTCATACTCTAAAAGGGTACTTGTGCTATTAATTACTAGAATTAATTTTTTGTGACACATTTAATGATGAATGCCTAATAGTGCACACATATCTGGGTGCAACTGGTTTGTGCAGAAGCCTTGAACTCGGCAAAAACTCCTTGAGTACCTGCCACACCACTCCCTGTAGACTTTGGCAATTTGAAACAACTGAAGAAAGCACCAACCAGTTGTAGAATTAAAACAAATGTCTTCTGCTTCATCAATGACCTTCCATTCATCAAGAGATAGAAGTGGGAACATTCATTGATGATTGTACAGTGTTCAGTTCATAACTCCTCAGATAATGAAGCAGTCTGTGCCTGCATGCAGCAAGACCTGGACAACATTTAGGCTTGGGTTGCTAAGTGGCAAGTAACATTCACACTACACAAGTGCCAGGCAATTACCATCTCCAACAAGAGAGAGTCTAACCACCTCCCCGACATTCAATGGCATTACCATCGCTGAATCCCCAACCACCAACATCCTGAGGGTCACCATTGACCTGAAACTTAATTGAACCAGCCACGTAAGTACTGTGGCTGCAAGAGCAGGGCAGAGGCTGGGAATTCTGCATCAATTGACTTACCTTCTGACTCCCCAAAGTCTGTCCGCCATATGCAAATGTGTGATAGAATATTCCCCACTCGCCCGGATGAGTAGAACAACACTCATGAAGCTCGACACCATCCAGGACAAAATAGTTTGCTTGATCGGCACCCATCCACCACCTTAAACATTCACTCACTCCACCACCGACACACAGTGGCAACAATGTGTACCATCTACAAGATGCACTGCAGCAACCCATCAAGGGTTCTGCAACAGAAACTTTCAAACCCATGACGTCTGTCATCTAGAAGAACAAGGCAGCATGCACATGGGGACACCACCTCCTGCAAGTTCCCCTCCAAGTCACACACCATCCTGGCTTGGAGCTATATCTTCATTCTTTTACTGTCCTTGGGTCAAAAACCTAGAACTCCCTACCTAACAGCACTGTGGTTGTACCAATACCACAAGAACTGTAGCAGTTTAAGAAGACAGCTCACCACTACCTTCTCAAGGATAATTAGGGATGAGCAATAAATGCTAGCTTTGCCAGGGCTGCCCACATCCCATGAGCAAATAATAAAAACAAATTAATGAGAAACTAACCTGTAAATAGTTGATCCGTTTAAATAGCCCTGGTAGAAATTTCCTTCCTGCTGCCGAATGTGTGTTCGGCTGTGCGAGGTTAAGAAAGTGTGGTAGTTGGAGCATTGAGCTCCAAAATGGCACTGCAGGTGTCAAGTCAGCATTGCACACTGATCTCATGATCTGCTTGGTCTGCTTGCTCTGCATATTTCTGGTGGCTGTTCACTGCCTGCGCTAACACCTCAGCAATATGCTATCGAACACAACTCACCCCAAAAGTGTACATGCACATCCTGGATGGCATCTGGATACCAAATTGCACCTATATAATGCAAACAACTGGTGCTATCAATGCAAATTTATGTTAGGGGACAATTAACACAGGCCTAGAAGGCCCATACCCAGGAGTTCCCATCCAAATATAGTGCAATGCTCAGGGTTGCACAGAGTGGAGCAGGGAGTCCATGGAAGCCTAAATGGGTTTCACCTTAAATCCAGAGGACATACTTGAGCTGGCTGAGAGCAGAGAGGTAGCACACGGGGCAGCAGTTTTAACGCTGAGAAATTTATACCTTTAACAGATATTGGGTGAGATTCTACCATCTGCAGAACACTCTTTAACAGACTGAGCTCTAATCGCCACAGGAGGTGTAGCCTGACTTCCTCCCCCATCACAGAGCCTCCTCTTGCAGCCTCGCAGTGCTAAAATTCTGTGCCAAGAACGTGTCTTTTGGAGGAAGAGTGTACGTGCTCTGTCTTATGAAGTATACTTTCCACCAAGGTAAAAGAGCCCTAAATGGTCTTGGTGTCCAATGTTCCAGTATTCTTAATCCAGCTCTGTTTTTTGTGTAATGAATGCTTTGGAATTATTCGATTTTAGAAGCTATTTTATGTTTGTGAAGGAAATACAATTTATTTTTAGTAATGGACCAAAACACTATTGGTAATTAAATGTGTGTCAAGTAGAGTTCCCGCTCCCCTCACTGCATCTCTTAAAATTATTTCATGAAGCCTCGGGTGTAGTTCATTCATTTCTTATTCATCTTGGTAAACATGCACAGGCAAAATTTAAAAAATCTCTTTATACCTCATGTTAATTTTTCAAGGGCAATTTTACTGCAGATGGCTTCCTACCCTGCAGAGCCTGCAACCAAGACCGTGTGCTTTGCATGCGTCACATCATCATCTCCTTTACAGCATAATACATTTGGCTATGCAATTCTTATAACTTATAAGAAAAATGATTTTGCATGGTAATGTCTATGAAGTTGTAATCATTTAGCTGTTGTGACAATCAACCAAGCAGAAACACAGCTAGCTGATTAACAGATTAAAACTCGTCTAGTGAAAATTCTAGAGTAATGTAGCAAAAAAGGGAGTCTATTTTTCATCAGCTTTGCAAGTTCTTTGTAGGATAAGATATGTAGGAAAGATCATGGGTATGAAATGTGGTTCCTGTGGCTGTTTAAGCACATGAGAATTGGGTATAAATGTAGAGGAACTGATGCAGAAGCTTCTTGTTGATCATTACATTAAAAAAACAGGATTATGGTTTTAGAGAGTGCACAGGAGCAGAAAAAAGTTGAGCAGACAGCCTTGGACACGTCAGGTGGATGAGAACATGTATGTGATGTGAACATTGGTACAGGATCTAGAAAGTGAGCCACTGGAAATTGAGGATCGGAACCAGTACATGGTCCTATCATTGGAAAGAAAGAAATGGAGTTCGAAAAGTTTTATAGCCTTTTGATAAGAACTTGTCATCCCAACTTTCTTCTTGCATATATTTTGATGAGTGGCTGAGTACAACTTCAAGAGGATAGCAACATTGAATCTTAGTGGTTGATTATCATGATATCATAATACCTCAAGGAACTGTACTAGTCATCTACCACTTTGTGGATAAGGAAAGACTTGTATTTATATAGTGCCTCATTACGCTTTATAATATGACTTACAGTGACTATTGATACAAAGGCACATGCAGCAGCCATTTTGCACACAGCAAAATGCCACAAAGAACAATGTAATGATTGAAAAATTCATCTGCCTTTGTTGGCATGGGCATTAGAGGAATGAATGTTGGGTAGGACGCCCAGGGAACTCCCTGGCTTCTTTCAGGTAACATTCGAGCCACACAATTGCCAGGCAATGATCATATCCAAAAAGAGAGAACCTAATCATCTCCCCATGACATTCAATGTCATTACCATTGCTGAACCCCCCACCATCAACATCCCGGGGGTTACCATTGACCAGAAACCTAACTGGAGTAGCCAAATAAATACTGTGGCAAAAGAGCAGGTCAGAGGCTGGATATTCTGCAGTGCGTAAATCACCTCCTGACTCCCCAAATTCTCCCCACCATCTACAAGGCACAAGTCAGGAGTGTGTTGGAATATTCTCCACTTGCCTGGACGAGTGCAGCTCCAATAACACTCAAGAAGCTTGACACCATCCAGGACAAAGCAGCCCGCTTGATCGGCATCCCATCCACCACCTTAAACGTTCTCTTCCTCCACCACTGGGGCACAGTGACAGAAGTGTGTACCATCTACAAGATGCACTACAGCAACTCACCACGCCTCCTTCGACAGAACCTTCCAAATGCGCAACCTCTACCACCTAGAAGGACAAGGGCAGTAGACGCATGTGAACATCACCATCTGCAATTTCCCCTCTGTGGAGAGGCGGTGGCGTAGTGGTAATGTCACTGAACTCAGAATCCAGAGTCCAGGCTAATGCTCAGCGGACAAGTGTTCGAATCCCACCGCTGAAAATGGTGAAATTTGAATTCAATTAATAAATCTGGAATTAAAAGCTAGTATCATGGTGACTATGAAACCATTGTCAATTGTTAAAAACTCGTCTGATTCACTAATGTCCTTTAGGGAAGGAAATCTGCTGTCCTTACCTGATTCTGCCTATATGTGGCTCCAGACTCACAGCAATGTGGTTGACTCTTAAAATGCCCCCTGAAATAACAATTAGGGATGGGCAATAAATGCTGGCCTAGCCAGTGACACCCACATCCCACAAATAAATTTTTAAAAGTTACACATCATCCTGACTTGGACCTGTATCATCATTCTTTCACTGTCGCTCTGTCAAAAACCTGGAAATCCCTTCTTAAAGCACTGCGGGTGTACCTACACCAGGTGGACTGCAGCGGTCTAATAAGGCAGCTCACCACCACCTTTGCAAGGGCAATTAGGGATGGGCAATAAATGTTGGCCTTGCCAGTGATGCCCACATTCCATGAAAGAAGAAAAAAAGGTTCACCTTTGGATTTGGATTTAGTCATCATTCATAGAGCAGCACTCTGACAATGCAGTATTCTCTCAGTACTGCTTGGAATCGTAACTTAGGTTATAAGCTTAAGATTCTTGAATTGGGCTTGAACCCATACCTTCTAACTTGAAGTCAGGAGTTGTACCAGCTAAGCTAAACTCAGAAATGGTGTTCATTTTGTTGCATATGTTTTAACTAACTAATGAGGGATAAAGCCAAAAAGAATCAGGAACAAATGACTAAATTCAGGGAAACTTGTTTCTGACAGTGTGTACCACCCCAAATTACCTTAAGCCCCAATTTTCACACTTATATGTAGTAAAGTAATCCACTTCTCTTGCCAATGATCTGAATCCTGTTGTACTATTGGTGTCATTTAGGTGTCGAGGTAGAATTAAAAAATAGTGCATAAAGTCGGCAAATATATTTCATTTTGGTTAGCTGGGAAGTGTGGAAATTAATCAATATGTTTAAAAGCCCATATTTGATATGCCTGATATGAAGTGATATGCTTTGTGCTCCTTTTCCAGCAGCACCACCCTACTCTTTAGGGTATTGGCCAGTGAGAATTCCTGCCCTCAGTGACAGCTTTACCCACTTTAGGCCATCTGACCAGTTAATAATCAACAGTGTTCTGGATTAATGTGGACTTGCTTGGTTTCAGCTATTGTATTACTAAATCTGCCGTAGAGAAAGGTACGGGTATGGAGTAGGGAAAGATGA
Source organism: Heterodontus francisci (assembly GCF_036365525.1). Taxonomy (NCBI): domain Eukaryota; kingdom Metazoa; phylum Chordata; class Chondrichthyes; order Heterodontiformes; family Heterodontidae; genus Heterodontus; species Heterodontus francisci. The sequence goes on from NC_090389.1 coordinate 47,579,136, forward strand.
AAATCAGTTAGTTGGGGTCCTGAAAAAGCACCTCTTTGATGAAAAGAGTTGGCTAGACCAACGAACTTCTTTTTATTGGTCTACTGTTATGTTATTCCGTGCTATTTATAATATTAACAGTGTTTTAATTCGACTGCCATGCCAGTAATATTAATGGCACTCACCCAATAATCCTCTGTATCCTTGGCAGAAGGTTGGTAGAAACATCTCAAGAAAAGGGATGAACAGAAATTGCAGAAGGGGATAGAAAACCCTTGTGGAACAAGTTATCCAACTAAAAGTGAAGAGTATATGCTTTGCTGACATCAGCCAGGAGGATTCTTGGAAAGCATATTCACTAGCCAAGCTGTTAGCTGTGTAATTGGTTTTATTCCAGAATACTGTGGCTTTCTTTGCCTTTTTCTGTATTTTCATCTATGTGTTGATTCACATTTAGCAACATTTTGCAGTAAAATGGTGTTCTCTGTTCTTCAGTATTCCCATTGGCAGTATATGTCATTCCATGTTTTATGTATTCCCGATTTTATTGGAAATATATAATCTATGTTCTTCTGAATTTACATATAATCCATCTTCTAACAAATGGAGCCACTTTAAGACTTCTTATCACAAAGGTTTCTTATGGCCTACATGTACTAGTATTTTTGAAACAATGCAACATGGTTTGCATGTTACCTGAGCACAAAAAAACAACCATAATACTGTGGAGTGAAATCACTGACTTGAGGCACATCACGTTTTGGCAAGTAGTCTGACAGCGCATGAAGTCTCAGCCTCACATTGTTTTAGCTTTGCAGTGCAAAGTGAACTTTAAAAAGTAAACGCATAAACCTTTTAGAACTTATTTTAGAACTTTTTTAGATCAGCTAAGAGCTGATGAAACCATGCCTGCACTTCACCTAGTATTAAAAAATGTCTCTGGCATTTGGTTGTCAGTGTGTAGAACAGTACATCTAAGAGCTTTTCATTACCCGAACAGAGGAAATTGTGGAACTGTATAATGTGGTACATGCTCTCAACTGCACACTGCTTCAAGTGGGTATCAGTTTCCAACTAGTACCTGCAGTTTGACAGGGTTTGAAAATCAAGACATCATCTTTGAGATCAGAATTCTCACAGCATTTGTTGGACATTAGATTTAGCAACACGGAGTAGTGGGAATTCCGCTTGCATCCGGCTGGTCTATATTGGACCTAGGAGGGTTTGATGCTGACGCTGGGTGCTTGAAATGGGAAGACTTCCATTCCAGAATATCCCTCATGTTGATGAGCTGAATAATTTTAAAGAATCAAGTATTCCATTGACTATTGAAAAATATAATTAAGTAGAGCTTTAAACAGAATTCATTACTCATGCTGATGAAGCATACACTGATTCCTCTAGAATCTATTGAGTCTTTCTGTTAATACAAGATACGGAACACACAGTCAAACAGAAAATTGTGACCTTTGGCTTATTTAGAGCCAGGTTTTTAGGTAATTATGCAAATATTCTGTTTTTCAGGAGCCAAACATTTTGCATATTATAACAATGTCCACATAATGGTGAATGTCCCATAACAGCATGAAATCCAGCACAAAAATGTCGGGAGATAAGATCTAGTAGTCTTTGAAATGAAATAATTGTTTGTGAGGAGAGTACAGTTTAGTTTGTTAATGCCCAGCTAATTAATAGCAGAGTAAAAATATATTAATGTGTTTTGAAGCTACAGTGAACAGCAGCAATCTTCTGCAGTGAAGGATCTGAACAGATAGATTTAGGAGAACATATCATAACTGTTGATTTACTTAACAATAAGATAGTTATGAAAAGAACAATGGTTAATCTAGCAAAGATGTTCTTTTTGTATGTGCATGTATCGTTTGTATAACCAGAGGAAATTTATATCTGTATTGAAATAGTGCCCTTTGTGTTGTCTTTCTCACTATTAACACAAAGACTCAATAGATTCTATAGGAATCATTGTATGCTTCACCAGCATGAGTATTATAATACCCCTGTTTGCCTTCTCAGCATTTAACCTTCTGAGGAAGCACAAAGGAACTTTTGTCACAGCTGTTAATTGTTAATAAGAAGCAGATGAAATGCTAAACATATGTAATTAATTTTGTTGCTGGTATCAAACTGTTTTGGTTAGCAGGTGGGGCAACTGAGAATAATACAAAATGTGCAGTAATCTTTGACAGATGAAAAGAGTGAGTGAACTGAATGCAAATGTTTAACACCATGTCTACTATGCAATTTGTGTACAGTGTCTGCGATGAGTTTTCCAAACTGAGCAACAAATATAAAACCTAAGCATTTCTAACACACTTGAAAAGTAGGGTTGTTCTCTATTACAGTACATTGCTATATGGACCTTGAGGAACTTTTTTTTATTCATACAGCAGAAATAATCTTATGATGACAGAGTATATCCAGAGAACGCTTGAATATTCTAGCAACAGTAGTATTTTTATATCCTTGTAAAACTATCCTTCCTGTTACCTGACTGGTACACCCGTTATATTTTCTCGTAAAATTTCTCTCCTCCTGTCACATGATGAGAAGCTGCAGGGTAAGTCATGATTTCCATAGCAACTAGATATGCATCTCTATGGCAAATTGAGAGCATCTTTTATGAAAAAGGAAGATATACAAACATGAATAGTAAAAATATGGCTATGACGTTAATGGAAGAAAAGCATTGTCACTGCAAAAGTCTTGGGTGGGAATGGAAGGGAGGAACAAAATTAAACAGAAAGACTTGTATTTACATAGTTCCTTTCACAACCTCAGGATGTCCCAAAGCTCTTTGCAGCCAATGAATCACTTTTGAAGGTTAATCACTGAGGTAATGTAGGAAACGTGGCAGGCAATTTGCACACAGCTAGGTCCCACAAATAGTAAAATAAAAGCGAAATACTGCGGATGCTGGAAATCTGAAACAAAAACAAGAAATGCTGGATTCACTCAGCAGGTCTGGCAGCATCTGTGGTAAGAGAAGCAGAGTTAACGTTTCGGGTCAGTGACCCTTCTTCGGAACCCTTCCGAAGAAGGGTCACTGACCCGAAACGTTAACTCTGCTTCTCTTACCACAGATGCTGCCAGACCTGCTGAGTGAATCCAGCATTTCTTGTTTTTGTCCCACAAATAGTAACGTGGTAATGCCCAGATAATCTGTTTTAGCAATATTAGTTGAGGGATAAACATTGGTCAAGATACTGGGGAGAACTCCCCTGCTGTTTTTTTTTAAAATAGGGCCATGGGGTCTTTTACATCCACCTGAGAGGAAAAACAGGGCCTCAGTTTAAGCTCTCATCGCAGTATTGCACTAAAGTGTCATCTTAGGTTTAAAGCTCTGGAGCAGGGCTTGAACACACAACCTTCTGCTTCAGAGACAACACTGACACCAACTGAGCCACAGATGATTTGAACTGTTCAAAATAAACTATTAATCACACATGCCAGTAATTTCCTCAGGAGTCTTCCCAATCATCTGCTGTAAGTTTGAAGGAACAGCATAAACAGCCTCTTCTTCCATGTCTCCTGGATTGCTGCTGATCCTCTGCTAAAGCTACAGTGGGTAATCAGAGACCCCCTGCAGAAATTCTACCCTATAATGTGTTCTTGTGATAGTTTTGGGGTTAGATTTTTTTTTCTTCCAAAGGTGGAAACTGTACAGGGGCTAGGGCAAGTGAAGAAAAATTGTCGGAAAATGGCAATAAAGGAGTGACCAACAAATGATGGATATTTTTTAGGATCTCAAGACCATATGTGATGACAAGATTGAAGGAGTGACTGTGAATGTGGGTGGAGGAGTTGATCTGGAGGGTGATGGTGAGACAGGAAAGCAGGACAACAAATTTGTTGAAGGCAGGAAGAGGTGAGTTCAAGTGAAAATTGAAATCACCAAGGATGACGATTCATTCATTGCAAAGGCAAGGAATTATATTTTACTGAGGAAAGTATCTGATGGCTCTGTTAAGAAAATATGATTTGCCAAATGAGAAGTTTTAATTCATTGGTTGCAAACTTACATTAAACTATTAATGGAAAAAAATCATAAATGTCAAATTAAAAGAGAACCTGGCAGCCAAGATGGCCACCGCAATTTGCATTTGAACACCTTACAAATCACCTTACAAGGCCTCCAACAGGAAACACATGTCTGATAAGCCTGTACCCAAAACAATGGCTTTCTCTAGTGATTGAAGATTGAAGATTGCTTTTATTAGCACGGTATTCAAGGCCATCCTGACGCATTGACTTTGAAAAAGCAAACCCCTCCAAGGGTAAATATTGACATCCTGACGCCTGAGGAGATGGAAACTCTTAACCTTGAATCTCATTAGAAGGTTCCAAAGAAGACACTGAGGCAGTCATGTGACCATCTGTCCATCTCTGTGAAAGCTGGGAGTTTCCCTTGGACAAAGACAGATAAGTCAGTGACTCATTCTTTGCAGAAGCCAGCAGCATGCACTATCTCTCTCTCTATCTCTATCTTTATCTCCATAAAACCTCATGCGAAGCCCAGCTGCTGGTTGCTGGATCCAAGTCAAAGACTCCAGGGGAAGAAAGCCACCTACAATTCTGCCTACAAGAAAAACCTGAACCAGGTAGGCCAGTGACAAATTGCACATTTACCAGCCAAAGACTTCAGGGACACAGCTTCAGCCGGAAGACAATGGAATCATCCAACCCCATAGACTGTGTATCAATTTTTATTTGTTCTGGACTCTAATCCAACTGCAAATCTACTCCTCATCACCCTGTAATCTATTTGTGTGTATGTGATTCTCATGTGAGTGTGTGCGTGAATGTGTGGCATAATTTATTATTTTATTTAGATTGAGTTTAGATTGTTAAATATAATAAACTTATCTTTTCTTGCTTAAACTCAAGAAAAGCTATCCAATTGGTTCTTTTACGATCACCACAAAGGTAAAAGATAACACACTCACTGAAGTGGTAAGCAAATCCACTGTTTAAAAAGAAATAAACTCTGTTGCAGTCAAATAAGAGGAAGGACAAGAGGGGAACCTTGTGATCCGTTCTCACCTGGTCGTAACTGCTCCTTCCTCACTTAATTCTCCTTAATATATAGTTTCTAAATGAGAAATAGGAGTGGTGTTAGAGGGTAAGGTGTTTGAATGTGAAGAAGAAAATGGAATATTAAGAGCAAATAGGCTGAAAGGTGATCTTGATATAAGTGCCATGCCAAAATATGCAATGGGGGTCTTTGGTGAGCCAGGATATTGAGGTATTCGTCCAGCTTGAAAAAGAAAGACTTGCATTTATATAGAGCTTTTCATGACCTAAGGCATCCCAAACTGCTTTACAGCCAATGAAGTACTTTTAAAATGTAGTTGCTGTTGTAATGTAGGAAATGTGGCAGCCAATTTGCACACAGCAAGCTCCCACAAACAGCAATGTGATAATGACCAGATAATCTGTTTTTGTAATGTTGAGGGATAAATATTGACCAGGACACCAGAGATAACTCCCCTGCTCTTTTAATTATTGCCAAGGGATCTTTTATGTCCACCTGCGAGAGCAGACATGGCCTCATTTTAACCTCGCCTCCAACAGTGTAGCACTCCCTCAGTACTGCTCTGGGGTTTCAGCCTAGTTCTTTTGTTCAGGTCTCTGGAGTGGGACTTGAACACACAAACTTCTGACAGAGCCAAGAGTGCTACCAACTAGATCACCTGCTTGCAGTCATCGATGGGAAGTGACTGCACAAACTACTCTGAACGGGCTTAGTTTTTCTCTTTATAAACATGTATGACCCATGGTTGATATTGTTTTCAAGGCTGGAATTGACCTTATATGAGATTGATATTTACCCTGGTTATTTTTTATTCCTATAAAGCTATAATTGGTGAACAATATATATTGCAGCAGTTAGATACAACTGAGTGGCTTGCTAGGCCATTTCAGAGGACATTTAAGAGTCAACTACATTGCTGTGGGTCTGGAGTAACATGTAGGCCAGACCAGGTAAGGACAGAAGATTTCCTTCCCTAAAGGACATTAGTGAGCCAGATGGGTTTTTATGACAATCGACAATGGTTTCCTGGCCATCATTAGATTAGCTTTTAATTCCCAGTTTATTAATTGAATTCAAATTCCACCTTCTGCCATGATGGGATTTGAACCTATGTGCCCAGAGCAATACCCTGGGTTACTAGTCCAGTGAAAATACCACTACGGCACCGCCTCGCCAATGCGCATCAGGGGGAAAACCCTCCACTGGTTAGAGTTGTACCTAGTGCAAAGGAAGATGGTTGTGGTTGTTGGAGTTCAATCATCTGAGGTCCAGGACACCACTGCAGGAGTTCCTCAGGGTAGTGTTCTAGGCCCAACCATCTTCAGCTGCTTCATCAATGACCTTCCTTCCATCATAAGATCAAAAGTGGAGATGTTCGCTGATGATTGCACAATGTTCAGCACCATTCGTGACTCCTCAGAGACTGAAGCAGTCCGAGTAAAAATACAGCAAGACCTGGACAATATCCGGGCTTCGGCTGATAAGTGGCAAGTAACATTGGCGCCACAGAAGTGCCAGGCAATGACCATCTTCAACAAGAGAGAATCTAACCATCTCCCCTTGACATTCAATGGCATTACCATTGCTGAATCTCCCACTATCAACTTCCTAGGGGCTACCATTGAGCAGAAACTGAACTGGAGTAGCCATATAAATACCGTGGCTACAAGAGCAGGTCAAAGGCTCGGAATCCTGCGGCAGGTAACTCACCTCCTGACTCCCGAAAGCCTGTCCACCATCTACAAGGCACAAGTTAGGAGTGTGATGGAATACTCTCCGCTTGCCTGGATGCGTACAACTCCAACAACACTTAAGAAGCTTGACACCATCCAGGACAAAGCAACCCACTTGATTGGCACCCCATCCACAAACATTTAGTCCCTCCACCACTGACACACAGTGGCAGCAGTGTGTACCACCTACAAGATGCACTGCAGCAATGCACCAAGGCTACTTAGACAGCACCTTCCAAACCTGTGATCTCTACCACATAGAAGGACAAGGGCAGCAGATGTATGGGAACACTGTTAAGACTGCGACGGGAGCAATGCTCTGTCAATTCAGTCCCATTACTCCACAGGTCACAGCATATTATTAAAAGCTTTCCACCCAACTGGAAAAGAGCCAAATCAAAAACTCTCGTAAAACACGGAATAAACCAGACAAAACCAGGTATCTTTAGACAACAAATTAACTATTTATCAAAAACTAAATCTTAGACATAAACCTATGTCTAAAGATCTTATAACTTCTTCTTTTAATCTAACTCCCACATTCACACACATACACCCAAAAATAACAGTAGTTAACCGGTTTTAAGAAGTGTTTTTAAAAGTTAGCTGTCTCTTAAGAATAAACAAAATAAATAAGTCTTTGTGGATTTACATTCCTGATAGATGAAGTATTCTAATGTGGAAATAGTCAAAGGCCTCTAGAAGTCTTCACATGGATTTGCTGCAGTAGTCTGTTCTTAATAGGCATTCAAACTCTTCGGCTACAGTAAGCATCAACAGTTCCTTTAGCAATACAAACCGTTTCTTGGAAAAATAAGGCTTTTCTCCTTTAGGCAATTAACTTGGCCTGTAGCTCTCTGTAGAATTTTTGCTGAGAGAAAATAGACAGCTTTCTTCTCTTCAGTAGCATGCCTCATTGGAGAGTCTCTCAAAAACTAACTCGTTCAGACAGGTTTTTGCCAGTTTTACACACAGTCAAATTGAAACATTGAACCATGTGACCTCTGTCTCTCCTGCTCTTGCCTAGGGTAACAAGTGCAGCTGCTGGCACCCTGTGCCTTAGAAATTCCAGAACTGTCTCTCCCTTAAAGGTGCACTGATTTTAACAGTCTTAAAGGCACACACAGTTTTAATCCGAGGAGAAAAAAGATACATGTCTGTGACCACCTGCAGGTTCCCCTCCAAGCCACACACCATCCTGACTTGGAACTATATTGCCGTTCCTTCACTGTCGCTGGGTCAAAATCCTGCAACTCCCTAACAGCACTGTGGCAGTACCTACCCCACATGGACTGCAGCGGTTCAAGAAGGCAGCTCACCACCACCTTCTCAAGGGCAATTAGGCATGGGCAACAAATGCTGGCTTGACCAGCGATGCCCACCTCCCGTAAACAATTTTTTAAAAATGAGTTATTAGTTTTTAAATTCCAAGAACGATAATTCTGACGACTTGTTGGGTTGACTACTGATCATACAGATGGGAAACAGCACAGTAGAAGGTGTAAAAACACATTAAAAATCTGTATGTTACATCTAATCAGTGTAATATGCCACCTGTGAGTTAACGCTGGCCAGTCAGGCTCCAGAAGATTACTGCAACACTATATTCGCTGAACCCTAGGTTCACAAGTGGTAAAACCTGCAGGGAGACTTGATTATTCAACCAGATTGTATCATATTAAACTTTAATTCTGATCATAAATAGCAGCTAGGTCAATATCTAGGATTATTTTGCTCAATTCTGCAAAGAGAAATACATAAAAGCAAGAAACATTCTTACAACGTAGCTGGTTTGAGCAATGTTTTATTTATATTGGATACACAGGATAAACCCCATCATGTGTATAAAATCATAAGACATTTTTGCTCATTTGCTGTTTTGTATATTAAGGGTCATGTAATCTGATTGCAGTCAGTTTACCTTATATGGAAACAAACGTTTCCATTAATCTTAGAACAACCGATGTTCCTGCTTGTGAATTTTCCAATGATCTCTATCTGCTTAAAGAGGTACTCTGTGTTCAGTTAAACCTGTGGTCAGTGCTCATGCTTCAGGCTCTTCCCATATAATATTCAAGACAGACAAAATTAGAAATAATGGGTAACCTTTAAAGGCCTGCTTGGATCGGGGGGGATAAAAACCCGACCTGAGCCCGACAGAACCGCACCGGATCCAAGCCCGACCCGGCCCAAGTCCTTCCATTTTTTTCCCATGCCCGGCCCGACCCGACCCGACCCGAGCCCAACCCGACCTGAGCCTGACCCGACCACCAAAATATTCACTTAACCTACCTTCCAATTCCGAATCCGTTTTTCACTTTTTCAGTTTGTGCAGATAAGCAACAAAAACTGTAATTGAACTTGAAAAGTTGTTTAAGAAGATGAAGATTGGAGCCACGAATTCAGTGATTGTTTGGTCACGAGTTAAACAGAAACCCATGGAGTTGTGACCGGACAGGTTGTGCCACACTGTACCAGTATCTGTATTGCTTAAAATAAACACAGCAATTGCCCGAAGGCTCAGAAAGTATCATTATACATTACCTAGACTTCTGCTTTACAGGTTGAAATACTGGCTGCAAGTTTATCCAGTGAACAGCTGAGGTTCAGAGACCAGGAAGGTCCTGAGTGATTAATTATTATAAAATATACAGTATTTATATAAAAAATATAAAATGATCACTGGTAGGACTCTAGTCTACACACATACAGTACTATATGTACTGTATGGACCCCCAGATGAAGGCACAGAGGCAAAAAAAACAATGCCACCTGCTCAGCAGGCCATTGGGCTTCTCTAGAAGCAATTCCGGTTTCTGGACCGGTCAGGTGGTACCCTCCAATAAGCTCCTGCAAGGGTCTTGGTCACTGTGGTGGTCTGCTGTGCTTTCCATAACATGGCCCTCCAGAAAGTTGTGGACCTTGCGGACAGCGAGGCCCTGGAAGGAGTCAACTCATCGGGGGAGGAGCTGGAGGTAAAAGATGAGGAGGAAAAGGAGGTGGAGGGATATAACATTGAATAACGAGGTGCCCCTGCTTCATAATAAGGTGTCCTCCTCCTGCCACTCTCTGGGAAGAGGACCTCCCTCCTCTCTCTCACAACCTCCAGCATTTGATATAGCTCAGCATCGATGAATTAAGGGTCTGCCCTGTCCCTAGTGCCAGGCCTCCAGCTCCCCTGTGACATCACGCTTCCCTCTACTGAAGTGGAAGGTTTTGGCACAAAACATAGATCTCTTCCTCAGGACAACCAGCAGCCTCAGTGGTCACTGCCGTGGGGTCTACATATGAGCCCCAGACTTCATCTAACCTTCCTCCATTCCCGCCCCCACTGGCTCTATGTGAACCGGAAACCCGCATCCATAATGATTTAAGGCTTACCCATTTGAAAATCTGAATCTGAATCAGTTTTTCACAAGAGGCGGGTTTCTGACCCAAAACCAGACCAGGCTCTTGTTTCCTGCCTCCATTACAAAAATCCGGCCCATAGAGTCATGGCATCATTATGGCACAGAAGGAGGCTATTCAGCCCATTGAACAAATACTGGCTCTCTGTAGAGTAATCCAATCAGTTCTGTCAGATAGGTGCCAGTGTTTTGGTTCTACTGGAGAAGTTTGGCTAGGAATGCAGATAGCTGTGTAGTGCCGGTCTAACAGATGGATGTTACTGGGGTCTGTAGACTTATCTATGTCCAGTACACTTAGTCATGAATAATGACTTGAATTGGCTGAAAACTGGCATCTGTGATGGTGGGGACTTCAGAAGGCGGTTGCCAAGGATCGTCCATTTGGAACCTCTGAAGAGGGTTGCAAATGCTCTACTTTGTCCTTTACAGTCATGTGCTGGGCTCCACCATTGTTGAGAATGATTTCTCTTTCATGTTCATGGAGCCTCCTTCTCCTGTTAGCTGCTTAATTGTCCATTCATGACTGTTTGTGATAAGGCTGCAAAGCTTAGGCCTGATTCATTAGTTATGGGATAACTTAACTCTGTCCATGGCATGCTGCATTTGCTGGTTTACATGCATCTCTTCTCTAAACAAGGGCTGTTCACCAGGATTGATGGTGCTGCAGGAGTGAAGGATATGTGAGGCCATGAGGTTATAGATTGTGCTGGTATAATTTTGTTGCTGCTGCTGATGACCAACAGTGTCTCATGGATACCTAGTTTTGAATTGCTAGATGTTTTCTTAATCTATCCTACTTAGCATGGTGGCAGTGCTACACAATGTGACAGAGAGTGTCCTCAGTGTGAAGTCGGGACTTAGTCATTACATGGACTGTGCGGTTGGTCACTCCTGCCAATACTATCATGGACAAATGCATCTCAGCAGTGAGGGGGAGGTCAAGTAGGTTATTCCCTCATGTTCATTCTCACACCACCTGCCACAAGCCCAGTCTGGAAGCTATGTTCTTCAGGACTTGGCCAGTTTGGTCAATGGTTGTACCAAGCCAAACTTGGTAATAGACATTGAAGTCCCCCACCCAGAGTATATTTTGAGGCCGTACTTCCTTCAATGCCTCTTCCAAGTGATGTTCAACATGTAGGAGCACTGATTCATCAGTTGAAGGAGGGTGATAGTTGGTAATCAGCAGGTGGTTTCCTTACTTATGTTTGACCTTGAAGCAATGAGACTTCATGTAGTCCAGAGTCAATATTGAAGACTGTCTGTGCCATTCCACCTAGGATCATAGAAAGTTTATGGCACAGAAAGAGGTCCCTTGGCCCATCGTATCTGCGCCGTCCGGGAAAAAAAGAGCCACCCAGCCTAATCCCATTTTCCAGCATTTGGTCTGTAGCCCTGCAGGTTACTGAACTTCAGGTGCACATCCAGGCAAACTATGAAATAAGTTGAGGGTTTCTGTCCCTCCAACCCTTTCAGGCAGAGGGTTCCAGATCCCGACCACCCTCTGGGTGAAAAAACTTTTCCTCATCTCCCTTCAAATCCTTCTGCCAATCATTTTAAAACTATGCCCTCTAGTCATTGACCCCTCTGCAAAGGTAAATCGGCCCTTTCCATCCACTGTATCCAGGCCTTTCACAATTTTGTACATCTCAGTGAAATCTCCCGTCAGCCTCCTCTGTTCCAAGGAGAACAACCTCAGCCTATCCAATCATTCCTCATAGCTGAAATTTTCCCAGTCCTAAAACATCCTCGTAAGTCTCTTCTATACCCTCTCTAATGCAATTATCCTTACTGTAATGAAGTGACCAGAATTGCACACAATACTCAAGTTGTGGCCTAACTAATGTTTTATATAGTTCCAGCTTAACCCCAGTTCTGATGAAAGGTCACTAACCTGAAACATTAACTCTGCTTCTCTCTCCACAGATGCTGCCAGACCAGCTGAGTTTTTCTAGCACTTTCTGTTTTTATTCCAGCATAACCTCCCTACTCTTATAGAATCATAGAAAGTTTAAGGCACAGAAAGATCCACTTGGCTCATCCTGTCTGTGCCGGCCAAAAAACGATCCACCCATTATAATCCCACCTTCCAGCATTTGGTCCGTAGTCCTGCAGATTACAGCACTTGAGGTGCATATCCAGACTCCTTTTGAATGATTTGAGGGTTTCTGCCTCACTTACCCTTTCAGGCAGTGAGTTCCAGACCATCACCACCCTCTGGGTGAAAAAGTTTTTTCTCATAATCCCTCTAATTTTTCTACCAATCACTTTAAATCTATGCCCCCTTGTCACTGACCTCTCTGCTAAGGTGAATAGGCCCTTTACCTCTACTTTAGCCAGGCCCCTCAAAATTTTGTACATTTCAATCAGAAACTCCCCTAGGCCTTCTCTGTTCCAAGGAGAACAAACCCAGCCCATGCAATCTTTCCTCATAGCTGCATTTTTCTAGTCCTGGCAACATCCTCATAAATCTCCTCTGTACCCTCTCTAGTGCAATTACATCCTTTCTGTAATGATGTGACCTGAACTCCATACGGTACTCAAGTTGTGGCCTAACCAATGATTTATACAGTTCCAGCATAACCTCCCTGCTCTTATATTCTATACCTCAGCTAATAAAGGAAAGGATTCCATATGCCTTCTCAACTACCTTACTGACCTGTCCTGCTACCTTCAGGGATCTGTAGACATTCACTCCAAGGTCCTTCACTTCCTCTACACACCTCAGTATCCTCCCATTTATTGTGTATTCCTTTGCCTTGTTTGATCTCCCTAAGTGCATCACCTCACACTTCTCTGGGTTAAATTCCATTTGACACTCTGCTGCCCAGCTGACCAGTCCATTGATACCTTCCTGCAGTCTACAGCTATCCTCCTCGCTATCAACCAATTCCTCCTCAGCCAATTTTTTGTTGCCTGCAAACTTCTTGATCATTCCTCCTATATTTACATCCAAATCGTAAATATATACTACAAAAAGCAGGGGACCTAGTACTGAGCCCTGTGGAACCCCATTGGAAACAGCCTTCCAGTTGCAAAAACACCCGTCAACAATTACCCTTTGTTTCATGCAATTGAGCCAATTTTGTATCCAGCTTGCAACATTCCCCTGGATCCAATGGGCTTCCTAATGGAAAACCACTGTGCCCCCACTTCTGGAATGTTCATCTTGCCAGTGGGGTAGTACACACCCAGAGATGATGATGGAGTATTCTTAGTTATGATCTATTTTCAATTTTTTTCACATTCTTTCACGGGATGTGGGCATTGCTGGCTAAGCCAACATTTATTGCCCATCCCTTGAGAAGGTGGTGGTGAGCTGCCTTCTTGAACTGCTGCAGTCCCTGGGGTGTACGTACACCAACAGTGCTGTTCGGAAGGGAGTTCCAGGATTTCGATCCAGCAAGGAATGGCGATATAGTTCCAAGTCAGAATGGTGTGTGGCTTGGAGGGGAACTTGCAGGTGGTGGTGTTCCCATGCATCTGCTGCTCTTGTCCTTCAGGTGGTAGAGGTTGCGGGATTGGAAGGTGCTGCTAAAGGAGCCTTGGTGAGTTGATGCAGTGCATCTTGTATATGGTATTTACTGCTACCACTGTGCATCGGTGGTGGAGGGACTAAATGGGGGGCCAATCAAGTGGGCTGCTTTGTCCTGGATGGTGTTGATCTTCTCGAGTGTTGTTGTAGCTGCACCCATCCAGGCAAGTGGACAGTATTCCATCACACTCCTGATTTGTACCTTGTAGATGGTGGACAGGCTTTGGGGAGTCAGGAGGTGAGTTACTCGACACAGAATTCCCAGCCTCTGACCTGCTCTTATAGCCACTGTATTTATATGGCTACTCCAGTTCAGTTTCTTCTCAATGGTAACCCCTAGGATGTTGATAGTTGGGGATTCAGTGATGATAATGCCATTGAATGTCAAGGTGAGATGGTTAGAATCTCTCTTGTTGGAGATGGTCATTGCCTGGTACTTGTGTGGTGCGAATGTATCTTGCCACTTATCAGCCCAAGCCTGGATGTTGTCCAGGATTTGCTGCATATGGACATGGGCTGCTTCAGTTATCTGAGGAGTCACAAATGGTGCTGAACATTCTGTAATCATCAACGAACATCCCCACTTCTGACCTTATGATGGAGGGAAGGTCATTGATGAAGCAGCTGAAGATGGTTGGGTCTCGGACACTACCCTGAGGAACATCTGCAGTGGTGTCTTGGGACTGAGATGATTGACCTCCAACAACCACAACCATCTTCCTAAGTGCTAGTTATGACTCCAAACAGTGGAGTTTTCCCCCTGATTCCTACTGATTCCAGTTTTGCTAAGGCTCTTTGATGCCACACTCGGTCAAATGTTGCCTTGATGTCAAGGGCAGTCACTCTCACCTCACCTCTGGAGTTCAGCTATTTTGTCCATGTTTGGAACAAGGCTGTAATGAGGTCAGGAGCTGAGTGGCCCTGGCGGAACCCAAACTGAGCATCAGTGAGCAGGTTATTGCTGAGTAAGTGCCACTTGATAGGAAGTGCCACTTTTCAATTCGTGGCTTTATAAATTTTCTAAAGTGCATGTTACTGTTAAAAAATGCTGCATTTTCTTTTCTAAGTTGTAAGATGTTTTGCAGTAAATTAATTACATGTCCCTGCTACAGATCATTTAATTTTTTTTTGATAAAATGGCAAGAAATTGTCTTACAACCTTTTCTAAACAATTCCATGAGGTATTTATTTGTAACTAATTGAGAAACCAGCATTTTCTTTTCAAATAGTCACAACGCAGTTATTGTCCAGAAAATGTACATAATAACTGGGAGTGTGGTTACTTTGATCGAAGGATATATGACATTCCTTGAATTAGTCAGTGGAAAGAGTGTTGACAGATGTTATCTGGATAAGAAGTCAATAACCAACTTTTGTCAGGAGCTCTGGGAGTTTTGGACAGTCTTGTGGTCAGAAGCCATGTGATACTTTTGCTGAACAAGCTATCGGAAACTTGCAACTCTGATGCTGCAAACCTCAACAAGTAGCATTACCCCTTATGCCAAGCTTCTGTATCCAAATATGTCAATCCTTTAATCACTGCATTAATCCACAGAGCAGATCATTCCATGCACTTGTGTTTCAATGGTAGCAACAGTAAGATGAACAGGAGTATTGGGACCTCGTCAGACTTCCGAAACTAGTATGTCACATGCAACAGTTTCTGAGAATGAAGTATTTGGAATAACTAGGAACAGCATCTCATCTACCGATTAGGCACACGACAGCCTGCCGGACTGAGCATTGAGTTCAATAATTTCAGAGCATGACAGCCCCCCATTTTACTTTCATTTTAGTTATTTTTTCTTCCTTGTGTTTACATTCTTTTTTACATTTTTTACAATCTTTTTTTGCATTTATTTCATTTCATCTTAGTTTGTTCAGTTTGCTTACCCACTGTTTTTTTCAGGTTTGCACTTGCTGCTGTTCAATATTCAGTGTATTAACACCTAATCTGTACTAATGCTTTGTCTTTCAACACACCATTAACATATTGTTTGCCTTTGCTCCGTGACCTTTTGATCAGCTATGTGGCCTGGTCCAATCTGGACCTCCTTTGTTATCTCTTGCCCCACCCCCACCTCACTTGCTTATAACCTGTGACTTTTCTAATATTTGTCAGTTCCGAAGAAGGGTCACTGACCCGAAACGTTAACTCTGCTTCTCTTTTCACAGATGCTGCCAGACCTGCTGAGTGGTTCCAGCATTTCTTGATTAAAATGAGGCATTGGCCCTGAAAGTACACACAGTTTCTACTAGTAGCTATGGCAGAACCCCCAGGAAAACAGTATTGATATCCATTTTCAGGCATTTATGCCATTTCTGTGGGGTTCCATTGGTCTCCCACAAGAGGCCGCAAATTGGAAGAAAGCCTATGGAATTTCAGGGCAACTGTGTGCAAAACGTCATATACCCTAGCTGCATCAACCATTGTGTTGTCCATGAGAAAGAGCAGGAAGATCGGGTGGTGCTGGCAAGCTAGAAGAGAACAGTGAGGAGAAAGCCTTAACTCTGTGAAAGGTAATACATCTTCAATGATTTTCCTGGCGTTGTTAAAGCTCAACAGGAAAATCGTCATAGAGATGTGTGAAGTGCTGGATCCAGAACTGAAGAGATCCTCTGTGATTGTTACTGCTTAGCCTGTCACTGCAAAAGTCAAAAGCAGCCATTTTTGCCATATGTCTTCTCACCAGGCCATCAGAAGGAAATTATGGGACCCTGAGCAAAACTTATCATAAAGCAGAAGAACTGCAAACTGGATGAAAATACTATTGCGGTTAAAAATACTGTCAAAAAGGGGAGCGGCACAGGCAGCAGATGTGTTACAATATAAATACCAGCGCTTGCCGTTGCAGTTCACATTTGTGTTTCAATGGATTGGTGGGATGGGGTGTGTGTTGTGGAGGGGCCCTGAAAGTTCTTGGAGCCTGGGGCCCTGACCATTCTTATTCTGGTTCTGATTCCAGCTCCCAGAGGCTGCCGGGTTTATTCAATGCACGAAGGGTGAGCAGAAACCGATGACCACCCAGCAACAATTTATGCAATTGCTGTTCTCGCGGAATGCTGAGTGTGGTCAACCAAACCCAAGGAGAAAAGCAGATACCATCAATCAATACAGTCATGCACATGAACCATAAGGCTTTCCATTCCCTCAAAACTCAAGTGTCTGAGATGCCCAGAAAAGGGTGAATGGACTGTTTTCAGGTGAAAATATTCAGAGTCAACACATGCCTCTCTTGCCTATTTAAATAAGTACAGAACACTATGGGCATGAAATTCATTGCCATAGCACCAATTTGTTGAGGCGTTATGTGTCACCAGCTACTTCCTGCATGACCCACAGCTTTCTGTCAGGGAAAGGCCACAGATGGGGGTGTCCTTAGTGTGCGCCAGAAAGATGTGAATGCATGCTATTCTGACGTCACACAGTCAAAGTGGCTGATGCCACACAGGTCCAGGCAACAAATTCATCAATTGCTTGTCAAACACCAAGCATGACTTTGCATTCCTTTAAGGGCCAGGCACCCAAATTGCAGGCAAGATATTTTTTATGAACTTTTATTGCAAACTGTCCGTAAGTGTGGAGCTTTTTAGGGGTATTTTGGTGAGTTCCTATATTTGCCAGAGAGTGTTGCTGCACCCTCACAGGGATGGCAGAGGAGTAGGTGACCTGTGCACACAAAGGCTGCAGATAGAGGACAGTAGTAGCAGTGCCTTTGGATCTGCAGCAGGAGCAGAGGCAACGGAGAGGACAAGCTCTACACAATCCTCTGCCAAGTTGGAGATGGACTCCTTGACAGTGACAGAAGACTGTTCGGCAGGCCAAGCAATGCACCAAGCACCTTGCTGTGCATACCCATCAGTGCTCTCCTGCATTTCGGCCCATCGAAGTCCTCATCTGACGACTCTGCAGCTGAACCCATCTGCAACCTCGCCCTCTGGTTAGCTGCCAAACGACCCATCCTTTCCCCCTGGCCTGGCTGCAGCCCACTTGTGCCCGGTGACTCACCATGTGCTGATCGCAGCTTCATACTAGCCTCCAAGGTAAGTGCAGTGTCAGTATCTGAGATTGTGCTTATGATTGTCAGATCAATTGACAGGGTCTCTTCATTAGTGCTGTGCTGTTGCTCTCTCTTCCTCCTTGAGCAGGTGGCAGCTCTTGGGTGTGTTATGATCCTTGCTGAGATCAACAAACCAAAAGAACCAAATTTACGAACGACCCCAATTTAAAAAAAAACAAATGACCAAGATTTCACTTTTATAACTTTTACTTTAACAATCAAACCAAAATCAACATAAATTAACAGACAAATCACAGTCAATATATATGTTACAAATTACACATTAACTCTGTCCATTCTCATTCATCCTTCCAATGCCATAGCGCCCAAGGCAGGAAGGCCATGAGTCATGGTCGGCCCCAACCCTGGCATTTAAGTCCCCCAGCAGGAACAACTGTTCAGCACTGGGAATGCTACTAATGATATTATGGAGTTCCTCGTAGAACTGGTCTTTAACTTCAGGTGGGGAGCAGAGTGTTGGAGCATAGATGCTGAGTCGGTGTACTGGATCAGAGGCGGTGAGTAGTCGGATGGACAGTGTGCGTTCCGAGCCATTTGAAGGTGGCTCTATCATGCTGAGCAAAGAGTTTCTGATGGCGAAGCCCACTCCATGCTGTCTTGGTTCTTCAGGATCCCTACCCTGCCAGAAGAAGGTGTAGTCTTGCTCTCTTAGAGATCCGCTTGCAAGCAGGCATGTCTCCTGAAGTGCTGCAATGTCCACATTGAGTCTACTGAGCTCGTTGTTAATGATGGCGGTCTTCCGAGAATTGTTGATTTGTGTAAAGTCTTCCAACAGGCCAGGACACATAGTTCTGACGTTCCAGCTTGCAAAACGAAGGGCTGGTACCTTCTTTCCTTTCTTTGTCGTGCTGTTTGGTGTGGTGTTACAGTCCACTTGTCGGGCAATGACCCTGAGCTCCAAGCACCCATTGAAACAGGTGGACTGTGGTGGGACAGAAAATTACTTACCGGGGGCTGCCCAGTTTGAGGCGGGCGGCAGCTGTCCAATGAGATGCGATGATCTCTCCCACCGACAAAGGCAACCCATGGCGCCCAATCTCTACGCCAATTGAGCTGGACTTACAACCCGTAACTGCTGCCTTCCGTGTTGTTTTGGTCACTGTGAGGCGACTATGGAGTGACCTCTCCATGGCGCATGCCTGGGCGGATGTATGGAGGTTGTGAGTTGCCCAAGCGTCAAAACCCCCCTCTTGGCCTTCCTGGTGGGGTCCAAAGGAGTGCAGAGCATGACATTTGGCACCGGTATGGCTGCAGGAACTGCCGGAAACATGCCAAAGGTGACACATGACCGCCTTCGGGGTTCCGCTCCGGATTTTCTGTTAGGGTTTACTCCCTTAGCCTTGTGGTCTCTCCCGAGATGCCCACAAGGCAATGGGGTTGTTAGGGCCCCTGCTCAGGGGTAGGTGGATGCCGAGGGGAGGAGATGGGGGGAAGGGGGTGCGGGGGAGAGGGGGTGCGAGGGGGAGGGGTGTGGGGGGAGGGGGTGGAGGGAAGCGGGTGCGAGGGGGAGCTGGGAAGAGGGGGTGCAGGGGAAGGGGGTGCAAGGGGAAGATGGTGCGAGGGGGAGGGGTGCAGGAGAAGGGGATGCGAGGGGGGAACTGGGAAGGGGGTGCAAGGGGGGAGCTGGGTAGGTGGTGCTTTGCGCTTACCACCTTATTACTGCTTGCAAGTTACTGCTTGGATATCATCTGCTGAGGAACGCGTCGTCCGCCTGGGTTGTGGAGTTCTACACGTCCTGGTGCGGCCACCATGTGAAAGACGCATCCACCTGGAAGGCGCTGGCCAGGGATGTGAAAGGCAGCCCGTGTGCCCATGAGGCCGTCGCCGAGGCTCAGGGCCTCAATCCGTCCTCGGTCGTCCTTCCACCGTCACTGCTGGGAGCCGGAAAAGAAGCTCCACTGTCAGCTTGATGGCGACCACGAGCGCAGGGTCAGCCTGGAGGACGCTGATATCAGCAGATGTGGTCGCTTCAGACTACTAACAAAGATCAGACGTCCACCAAAGCTACTAAGTATCATCACCTCATTCCATGACAATATGAAAGGCACAATTCAGCATAGCGGTGCCTCATTAGACCCCTTTCCTATCCTGAGTGGCGTGAAACAGGGCTGTGTTCTCACACCTACACAGTTTGTGATCTTCTTCTCCCTGCTGCTCTCACATGCGTTCAAGTCTTCAGAAGAAGGAATTTTCCTCCACACAAGATCAGATGGCAGGTTGTTCAACCTTGCCCGTCTAAGAGCGAAGACCAAAGCACGGAAAGTCCTCATCAGGGAACTCCTCTTTGCTGACGATGCTGCATTAACATCCCACACAGAAGATTGTCTGCAGAGACTCATCGACAGGATTGCGGCTGCCTGCAACGAATTTGGCCTAACCATTAGCCTCAAGAAAAAGAACATCATGGGACAGGACGTCAGAAATGCTCCATTCATCAATATCGGCGACCACACTCTGGAAATGGTTCAAGAGTTCACCTACCTAGGCTCAACTATCACCAGTAACCTGTCTCTCAATGCAGAAATCAACAAGCGCATGGGAAAGGCTTCCACTGCTATGTCCAGCCAAGACAGTGTGGGAAAATGGTGCACTGACACGGAACACAAAAGTCCATGTGTATCAAGCCTGTGTCCTCAGTACCTTGCTCTACGGCAGCGAGGCCTGGACAACGTATGTCAGCCAAGAACGACGTCTCAATTCATTCCATCTTCGCAGCCTCCGGAGAATCCTTTGGCATCAGGTGGCAGGACCATATCTCCAATGCAGAAGTCCTCAAGGCAGCCAACATCCCCAGCATATACACCCTACTGATCCAGCAGCGCTTGAGATGGCTTGGCCATGTGACCCACATGGAAGATGGCAGGATCCCCAAGGACACATTGTGCAGCGAGCTCGTCACTGGTATCAGACCCACCAGCCATCCATGTCTCTGCTTTAAAGACGTCTGCAAACGCAACATGAAGTCCTGTGACATTGATCACAAGTCGTGGGAGTCAGTTGCCAGTGATCGCCAGAGCTGGCGGGCAATCATAAAGGCAGGGCTAAAGTGTGGCGAGTCGAAGAGACTTAGCAGTTGGCAGGAAAAAAGACAGAAGCACAAGGAGAGAGTCAACTGTGTAACAGCCCCAACAACCAGTATTATCTGCAGCACCTGTGGAAGAGTCTGTCACTCTAGAATTGGCCTTGATAGCTACTCCAGGCGCTGCTTCACAAACCACTGACCACCTCTCGGCGCTTACCCATTGTCTCTTGAGACAAGGAGGCCAAAGAAGAAGAAGACACATTAACTATCAAATACAACAAAGATCAATCTCACTGATTTACTGGATAGTCCACTCAGCATATATCGCACCAATTACAGCCACAAAATTCTTCAAAGCTCTGAAATTCCTCAGGTGGATCTCCAGCACCTGTCTTCCAAGATGCAGCTACCGAGTCTCATCTGACAGCAGTTCCCCTTCAACTCAAATTCCATAGGTACAGTCTTCACCCAAAACGGCACATTTCTCCAGAATATTTTCAGTTCTGCTCACGACCGTCTTCATGGCGTGGATCCACCAGCGTTACCTTTTATCCAAGCCCTTCAGTGACAAACCTATGCACTACATGGCCAGGTCTGGTTAATAGTTACTTTAACTAACAGCAACAGTGTCTGGATCTCGCCTTCACTTTCTTCAGCTTGCTGGCATTCCACTTCTGTGTGATCTAAGCTTGGATGGCTCTGTGTCTCTTTTATCTGGTTCCAGTCAGTTTCTGTTTCGCTAGAAACATGAAGTTTTAATTTCAGTGTCTGTTTCAGTTTTAATTTCAGCTTTTTCAGTTTCAGTTTTAGTTTCCCTTTCAGTTAGGCTCTCATCTCAACAAAATAAGCTTTGAAATCAGGGTCATGCACCTAACAGAACATTCAACAGTTTGCACATGCTACCCCAAAACCAGGGATTCCATCGCAGGTGTCTGAAAGCAGGAAATCAGAAGGGGAAGGTTGGTGTGAGGGACGTTTGGAAGTGGGTTTGTGGAAAGCAACAGGTCCATGGTCACATCATCTGCGGCTTGTACATCATGCCAGGTAGCAGGATGAGGGTGAGCTGGGGGTTGAAACGGAGCATAACACAGGATCATACCATCATCCTCAATGTTCTCAGTGACGCTGAATGCCATGGGCTACGTTGCAACCAGTCCCATGATGCCGTGAGCCATTTTCTGAGTGGGGCTCAGGAGATGCAGGTGTCCTTGTCCCCCTCTGGTTCTGTTTTGCTTCCTTCTATTGTGTACCACCTTGTCCTGCAAGAGAGAAGACAGCATGTCACTGGTTATGTAGCACTGTGTTTGGATGATGTTCCTGCCATAGTTGAATAGCTGGAGATATTTGTAGACAATGAGAGGTGGATGTGTAGCTGGTAGCTTTGGTAGGTGGGTGCGGTGGACTATTTGAATGCTAGGCATGATCCATGGGTGCCAGGAACTGGTGCTGGGTGCATGATGGGGGTGTAGTGCAGTTAGCAGTGAGAGGTTGGTTGGGTAGTGGGTAGGAGATGTCATGTGAAGATGCATTCACTGACTTTGACCACCCACCTGAGGTCATTAAACTTCTTGTCCTACTCCCTTCTGGGGGTGGTCCTTGAGGAACTTCTGGCCTCCCATAGAACCATGCTGTCTCTTGTCCTAGAACCCATCAGTCTGGAACTCTCTCTCTGCCTTGGTGTTTAATTTTCCATCATTTAAATTCCACTAATACTATTCAGTGCAGCTTCCCTTTAAAAGGGACAGCCTGCCTTTAAGAAGGCCAGGCTGGCTGCAACACATGGTTTCAGTTGCGTGCAGAGGCAGCCAGCAACGTGAAGATGAAGGAAGCAGTGTGGCAGCTGCACCCAAAATCTGGGGCACATGAATTTCTAGCTCTGTTTTTAATTCAAATGTAGAACTATTTAGCAGCTATTTAATGCTAGTCAATATATTTCTTAGCTTGTTTAAAACATATAAATACTAAGCATCCTAGTTGCATCAATGCATTAAAAAGGTTGATATGATAAAACCTAATTTTGACCTTCCAAAATTCTAGTTCCATTTTTGAGTTAAACCTGGTGGAGCTCCCAATGTAAGGCAATGCAATGTAGTGGGAAAAAATGAAACCATGTGCATTATTATTCAGTTTGCTTTGGGGCTCTGTGGGGAACAGTAAATTTCAGAGGCAATTACTTCTGTTTCCTTTCCTTTCCTTTGCTGTCAATCACCACAACATTCACATACAATTAGGCGAAAGTCATGCTAACTTTATTCACAAGAGAGAAATAGTGTGAAATACCACACCTGCCAAAGAAATGTGGAGTAACTCTCCTACTGTTCTTTTTGCTTTATATTAATTGTAGATATTGAAATACTCATTACATTCCCAGATTCAATATAATTTTAGGCCATTTGTAATTCTGCTCAAGTTGCTTAAACATGCATTGCTGTCCAACTTCATGCTTACCTCTCCTACTGCTCCTAATTCAAATCCATTTAGTGTTGTTTTTGCCCTACCCTAACACTAAAACCACCTGGTCAGTGTCATCAGCAACATCCTGTATGACGATTATCAAAGTACACTATCCTTCTTTGTTCTCTCTCACTTTTCCACAACTTTCAACCAGGTTGATCACTCCATTCTTCTCAACTGTCTCTCCTTCATGGTCACAGCCCTATGTTGGTTGCATCCCGACTTGTACCACTTTGCTAGTGCATCCCCTTTAATCACTCCTCCTCCAGCCCCTGCATGGTCATCTTCAGTATATCCTATGGCTCCATCTTTAGCTCCTTCTTCGTCTTCATTGTTTTGCTGTCGTTGGCAATATTGTTCATAAATTTGGGGTTAGCTTCCATGTATATCAATGACACCCAACTTTTACATCTCTGTTACTAGACTTGGATCCACAACTGCCATTGTTCTGCTATTTGCCTGAGGGGCATTAGGTCCAGAATAAGCCAGA
This sequence comes from Heterodontus francisci, assembly GCF_036365525.1. NCBI lineage: Eukaryota > Metazoa > Chordata > Chondrichthyes > Heterodontiformes > Heterodontidae > Heterodontus > Heterodontus francisci. The sequence goes on from NC_090389.1 coordinate 47,602,891, forward strand.
ATTTTATTCACATCAACAATCGTCATTCTGTAAACTTCACATAAGAAAGCTTTGCACCTCTGAAGCTGATCTAATCTTCTTCCCAGATGTCCACTCAAGCTGAAATAACAATGCACACCCTGAGTTCTGCTCAACTCTGAGCTAAATTTCGAACACCAGAGTTACTTATCGGTAAGACTACTTTGATCTCAAGGGCATCACTCATTTACATTCCTACTTCATTACCATTCTGCTGAAACCCATAGCCATCTCTTTTTCACCTGATAACTTGATTTCTCCAATGATCTTCCAAGCTCCACCCAATACAAATTCAAATTCATCCATAACTCTGCTGCTTGTGCCCTATTCCATACAAAGTTCTGCATTCTTGACACCCTATCTTCATTGGCTCTCTAAATCTCAGTGCCTGAAGATTAAAATCCCAGGGGTTGAGTTTTCATGGGGGTTCTCCTACTTGTCCTCCATGATTTCAGTTGAAGTGGCATGGAAATCCTGGAAAAATTACATAAGCAGCAGATGAGTAGGAGAAACCATTTGAAAATTCACTCTCCAGTTCTCATTTTCAAATCTGTCAGCAGCTTTCTTTTATGCTACCTTTGAAAAGTCCTCTGGCCCTATTTTGCAGCATGTACCCTCCATTTTCCTAACTTTGGTCACTTTGGTGATTCCCTTTCTCACACCCTCTCCCCACCTCCAAATAAGTAACAACAACATTAAAGCCACAGTGCTCCACAATTACCTCATAATTCAATTCTCTTTACGCTATAGGTAGAAGATGAAGATATCCAATAATGCAGAAGCCATGTCGCTTATACTGCCCTTAAGTTGATTCCAGAAAGAAATTGTACACTTCCTGATGGTCTATGATCGTCATCTTGTGTCCCTGTCAACTAAAAGCCTAAAGCACAGGAAAAACAATGAAGATCAGCAGCACAAGTGCACAAACTACATGGTAGTGCTTTCAATGCCTGCCGCAAAACTTCAAGCAATCTAAAAATAGATGGAGTAAAAATTGCCTTTCATAATCTTTAGTTCCTGCCTATATGAGAGGCGTATGTAATTATCTGGCAATTGCAGGGCAAAGCAGCTTTAAATTCCTCAAATTATATCTGACGTTTTAAATATATATATATATAGGCAGCTCCAGCCTGCTTAATCTGATTCGAAAGAGTGAGATTACATGGAGTTACTTTGTGGTTATTGTAATCAGTATTGACTATGCTTTGAATCACTGTTACAATGCTTATTTCATATTTTCACAATTCTTTTTATAGAAGGTAGCAATTACAATTTTAAGAACTGGATGATGAAATCCCAAGAACATCCTAGGACCATTGTACAAGTCAAATTCAATCAATTATAGCACATCACCAGTTATATGACAGAAGGGATTTTGGGTTTTCTATAAAATTCACAGAATCACAGGATCAATACAGTGCAGAAGGAGGCCATTCAGCCCATCACGTCAGCACTGGCTCTCTGAAAGAGCAATTCCCGCAGTTCCATTCCCCTGCCTTCTCCCCATAACCCTGTACATTCTTCCTTTTCATAGAACTGTCTGATTCCCTTTTGAATGCTTCAGTTGAATCTGCCTCCACCACATTCTCAGGCAGCGCATTCCAGACCTTAACCACTCACTGCATGAAAACGTTTTTCCTCATGTCACTTTTGCTTCTCTTACCAAATACTTTAAATCTGTGTCCTTTCATTCCCAGTCCTTTCCCGAGTGGGAACAGTTTCTCTCTATCTACTCTGTCCAGATCACTCATGATTTTGAATACCTCTATCAAGTCATCTCTCAGCCTTCTCCTCCAAGGAAAACAGCCCTTACTTGTCCAATCTATCTTCATGACCGAAATTCCTCAGCCCTGGAACCATTCTTGTGAATTTTTTCTATACTCTCTCCAATGCCCTCATGACTTTCCTAAAGTGTGGCACCCAGAACTGGATGCAGTACTCCAGCTGAGGCTGAACTAGTGTTTTATACAAGTTCAACATAGCTTCCTTGCTCTAGTACCCTATGCCCCTATTAATAAAGCCCAGGATACTGTATGCTTTATTAACCGCGCTCTCAACCTGTCCTGCCACCTTCAATGACTTATGCACAGATACATCTGCTCCTGGTCCATCTGTTCCTGCACCCCTTTATTCTATATTGTCTCTCCGTGGTCTTCCTACCAAAATGAATCACTTCACATTTCTCTGCATTGAACTTCGTCTGCCACCTGTCTGCCTATTCCAGTAACTTGTCTATGTCCTTTTGGAGTTCTACACCATCCTCCTCACAGTTCACAATGCTTCCAAGTTTCGTATCATCTGCAAACTTTGAAATTGTGCCCTGTAGACCAAGGTCTATGTCATTAACTGTTGAAAGTACATAGTATGCCCATTGTCTTGTTACATGTGCGAGCCCTGCTGGATCAATTACATTTTGCATTGGGTGCTTATTCAAATATTAATTGATTTGTATAGAACAGTCTGGTAATATTTCACATGTACAGTCAAGACAAGTTGTAACAAAAATTGTCAAACATTTCACGGAGTGATGAGGTGGCACTCTTCAAACAACAGAAAACAATTGCAGGACATTGCAGAGTTGTAGGAAAAGATTTCCTCTTTGCACAAGGTGTTGAAAATTGTAGGCATGTTTGTTAAAACTGGATTCACAATTTTATTATATACTTAGCTCACAGAGGAAGTCTTCCCCCAATGACAGAAGTAATGTTGCATTAGAAGCAGATCTGACATTCTTTTAAAATAATAACAATGTTTCAGATATACACCAGGTTCGTCAGGCTATTATTTCATGTGAAGGCCATTCTCAGCAGAGGCAAAGACAATCAGCTCAAAGGCAATATAAATATTAGGAACTGGATTTTATCTTTTTCCAGGGCACCTTTGACTGGGCATTGCTTTCAGTAGCTGCAAACTTTAGTTGGCTATCCATTTTGCTGCTGGTTCTCTCATTCATGTTTTACTGAGTTGTCTGCTGTTTTGCCACTTTGTTTCTCACTTTAATAGGCTTTTGCGTTGTCATGGCCTTGGGGATGAGAAGTAATTGAGTCACTCTCCAGCATTTAGTTTTGTAATGGTCTCCCTGTAAACCCTCTGCACTGTGGGAACCCAGCATCCTATCCATATGGGGGCTGATTGTGGCTTTTTGGCCAGTGTGCATGCATCGTGACATCACCAAATTGAATTGTTGATGGGCAGATGGCCAGGAAGGCTCCCTGAAAAACAGAGAGACTAAAAAAAATCCAATAGGTTTATATTCATATGGTTGGCAGCTTCAACCATAAGTAATTTAGCAGTGCAAAGGCCAGTGCCTGATCAGCATGGGCATGTTAGGCCACTGATAAATTGCCGCCTGCAGCCTTCAATGCAATACATACGTTCCAACAGGCAGTTCTTGCCGTTCTTGAGCAGTATAACCAGCAGTATTTAAATATACCAGTGGAGGCCCCAAAATTTTGCTATTGGTGGAGACTCGCCACCACCTCCACCCCTCCACCCTGATTACCACTGCCCCACCCCAGACGTACCATTTGGCCTTGGCACAGCTAATGTTCATAATGCCCAGCCTAGTGAAAATGCAGTGGGGCCCCTGATTGACACCAGCAGCTCATCTGTTTCTGGTGGTGGACAATTAAACAACTAACTGGAGGAGGTGGCTCCACAAATATCCACATTCTCAATGAAGGGGGAACCCAGCACATCAGTGCAAAAGATAAGGCTGAAGCATTTGCAACCATCTTCAGCCAGAAGTGCCAAGTGGATGATCCATCTCGGCCTCTTCCCGAAGTTCCCAGCATCACAATTGCCAGTCTTCAGCCAATTCAATTCACTCCACGTGATATCAAGAAACGACTGAAGGCACTGGATACTGTAAAGGCTATGGGCCTGACAAATTCCACCAATAGTACTGAAGACCTGTGCTCCAGAACTTGCTGCTCCCCTGTGACAGCTGCTGTTGCTGCTACAACACTGGCATCTACCTGGCAATGTGAAAAATTGCCCAGGTATGCTCTGTACACAATAAGCAGGACAAATCCCGGTCAATTACTGCCCCATCAGTATACTCTCGATCATCAGCAAAGCTATCAAATGGCACTTGCTTAGCAATAACCTGCTCTGTGATACTCAGTTTGGGTTCCGCCAGGGCCACTCAGCTCCTGGCCTCATTACAGCCTTGGTTCAAACATGGACAAAAGAGCTCAACTCAACAGGTGAGGTGAGAGTGACTGCCCTTGACATCAAGGCAGTATTTGACCGAGTATGGCATCAAGGAGCCCTAGCAAATCTGAAGTCAATGGTAATCAGGGGGGAAATTCTCTGCTGGTTGGAATCATACCTAGCGCATAGGAAGATGGTTGTGGTTGTTGGAGGTCAATCATCTCAGCTCCAGGACATCACTGCAGGAGTTCCTTAGGGTAGTGTCCTAGGCCCAACCATCTTCAGCTGCTTCATCAATGACTTTCCTTCAATCATAAGGTCAGAAGTGGGGATGTTCGCTAATGATTGTGCAATGTTCAGCACCGTTCGCGACTCCTCAGATACTGAAGCAGTCCATGTTGAAATGCAGCAAAACCTGAACAATATCCAGGCTTGGGCTGATGAGTGGCAAGTAACATTCGCGCCACACAAGTGCCATGTAATGACTATCTTAAACTATCTAACCATCTCCCCTTGACATTCAATGGCATTACGATCGCTGAATCCCCCACTATCAATATCCTGGTGGTTACCATTGACCAGAAACTGAACTGGAGTAGCTATATAAATACCGGGCTACAAGAGCAGGTTAGAGGCTAGGAATCCTGCGGTGAGTAACTCACCTCCTGACTCCCCAAAGCCTGTCCACAATCTACAAGTCAGGAGTGTGAAGGAATACTCTCCACTTGTCTGGATGGCTGCAGCTCCAATAATACTCAAGAAGCTCGACACCATCCAGGACAAAGCAGCCCACTTGATTGGCACCCCATCCGCAAACATTCACTCCCTCTACCACCGCCCCACAGTGTGTACCATCTACAAGATGCACAGCAGCAAAGCACCAAGGCTCCTTAGACAGCACCGTCCAAATCCACGACCTCTACCATCTAGAAGGACCAGGGCAGCAGATGCATGGGAACACCACCACTTGCAAGTTCTCCTCCAAGCCACTCAGCATCCTGACTTGGAAATATAATCACCATTCCTTCACTATCGCTGGCTCAAATTCCTGGAACTCCCTTTCTAACAGCACTGTGGGTGTACCTACCCCACATGGACTGCAGTGGTTCAAAAAGGTGGCTCACCACCACCTTCTCAAGGACCAATAGGGATAGGCAATAAATGCTGGCCTAGCCAGCGATGCCCTCATCTCATGAACTAATAAAAAAACAACCCTGGCGAGACTGAGGTAGAATTTACTTTGGTCCTCGAGCATCTCCATTCCAGCAAGCTGTTGCCATGTGCAACCAGAATCTTTCCCAGTTTAGGGCACAAAGGAATTTAGGCCCCATTAAGTAAATAGCACTGTAGAAATTTGACAGCGTTACTTTGGAAACTGAAAACATATGTAATGTAGCTTTGGTGTGAAGTGGCCTGTCAGTGGTAGAAAGTGAAAATACTTTATGCTGAGGAATGTCCTGGACATGGATAAGAAATCATTAATTAACCTCGAGTACATGACTGTGTTGAATCTGTGAGCAATCCTTGTAGAAAGGGAGCACGTTTGAGTATATAGGAAGGACTGATGTTAAGCTATTTCCAAGGAAAAGATAGAAAGAGATTGGCCTGATAAGTCTAATAGCAGAAAACTGGATGTCCATTCTTGGAGCCTAGGTTCAAATTTAAAGCTATAGACACAAGGGCACTAATATTATTCTGAAGGAGGCTTCCGGTGTGTGGGGTGGGGGAGGGGGGGTGGTGAGCGGGTGCAATTGCATGGGAAAAACACAGAAATCAACTGAGCAGGTTGGAATTTGCACTCTTGACTCAACTGAACAAATTAATTTTGACTTCTGGGTTTCGCGCCTCCAAGCTGCACAGTGAACATGAGGTGCACCTGCACGATGAGTTGAGCTATATTTGAAAGGACAGCCAACAAATGGAAATTGGAGGTTCACAGGATGAATACTGGACAAAGAGCAAGGGCAGCACCCAGATCTAATGATGCCTCACTGGAATTACTGCTGGGTGCAGTCAGGAGGAGGACGGACATACTTTTTTCCTTAGCAATGGGAAACACCTGTTGCTCTCACCAAGTAGGCATGGTTGGAGGTAGCTGTGTCCAAGTAATGGATGCAATGTATGAAGAGGTTTAATGACTTAGCCAGGTCAGGAAAAGTGAGTGTATTTGCTGATTCAAATGCATCCTATGCTTTAAGCCCTCCACCCTTTCATTCTGTCTTGCTAAGTGTTCTCCATCACATCATTCTCCACACTCATTCAACTTTCAGCAGCAATCAGCCTTCAGTTTCTATGTACTTCATTACCTCCCCATTTTTCTACCCACATTCACCCCAATCCTTATGCAATGTGATGCATATGTCTCATAGCCATCCTCACCAAATGCATTGAATCCATCGGGTGAATACCTCACCCTCACTCACTTAGAGGTTTCTGTTCTCAAATCTTGTAGGAGAAGAGAATGTGAAACGCAAGGGAGAGAGACAGGACTGGAGGTTGGCTGCCACAAATAGTCCAGCTCACAGATACAGAGGAGGGTGCCCTGGGAATATGTGGCACATCTGCATCTCCCTCAGTTGGAGATGGAGAGATAGGAAACTCTCAGATAGCTGGTGGCAGAACTACAAATATCTGACACAAATATGCTGACTTCATTCATCAGTAAATGAACTATGAAAAGACTGAGTATGGTGATCGTCAAGATTGTGACTTTGTCATGGCTAAATCATATCTCTTTCTTTTGCCTTCCAAGGCCTTACACACTTACAGCAAGTGTCACAGGACAGATGGCAGGGACAGCTTTGGTGCATCTACATGGAGGACGCAATCCTCCCAAGCTTTACTCAGCTGGACACAGATGCTGAACCCTAGGGGCTTTCAATGAGAGGAGAATTTAGGAGATACATCAGCAACTTGGCAACATTATGACAGATGTGTCATGTACTCTCTCCATAATAGCAAAGAGGATGCATGAATCCAACTTGATTGCTAGGGGATTAATGTAGCAGAAAATTGAGAATGTCTGCCTGTGGAGAGAGTAGCCACCTCCATGAACCTTCAAACAAGGCTCTCAAATGTGTCCATGCAAGGCGATGACCAAGGCCATGCAAACTTTGAATGCTAACTGTCTACCATCTTAAACAGGATGACATATCTTATCCATGGCCTCACTGATCTTCACTAATCTGGTCTGCATCAGTCTGATGTGGCATTAGCGCACAATAGGGATGATAGCGGATGAGGACATGAAAGTGGGAACACCACTCAAAGTGCTCCCACTTCTCACCCATTGACCATCCGCTGTGCCCCACCAACACCCAGCATGCTGCCTCATCTCCTGATGGCCGAGTCTGCCCCTGCACATGTGCGAGTGAAGCAGTCTTTGGTTGGGTCCTCAGCAACTCCAAAACTCAGAGGTCTTAGGCCAAACGCACCTCAGCAGTCAGGACAGGGATCTGAGCAGCCTGTGACTACATCTGCTGTGGCCACATGGGATGCACCAGGTAGAAGCAGTAGGAAGTGTAAGTTGAAGAAATTGTAATTCACCAAGTGTATGCACATTGTTGTTTGGCAAAATGTTATGTTGACAAGTTTGCCATGTTTATAATGCCACATAAAATTTAATAATTTGCACCACTTCCATGTTTTGCTCATTATTGCATCCCAAGGACCAACTCACCCTTTCAATTATTTCGTGATAAATGTCAATACATAATGGGACCCATTGGGCAGATATGCAATGGGTGGAAGCGTAGCTGAAGAACTGTTTAATGCAAAAGGAGGGTGTTGGGTGTCGGTGCTGGTGGTGGGAGTCGGGATTTCATTTGTTATTTTTCACATTAGGTGAACCTTTGTAATATTAGGGCTTCCAGGGCAGCAATGTAAACAGCTGGTCTAGCAACAGATACCACGTCTTCATCCTCTTCCTCTCTGTTCTCCTCATCCAAAGATGAGTGATGAGTGCCTTCATCGTCCTCCACCTGCAAACCTTTCTCCTGTGCACTTGCGGATCCTACATAGCACGTAATCACTGCCATAGGTGGTGATCGTCTTTCTCTTTTGATGTACTGTCAAACACATCCAAGGTACCTCCCATCCTGGTCTTACCAATTTGAAATCCTCCAAGCTTGAAAATAAAGCTGTATCCATGCAAGCACTCTCTGCCAGACATTTGCCAGAGGGAACTGAGACAACAACTGCAATATGTGAGGTTTTATTCAAATGGGACAATGCCAAGTTTAAATACCTACCTGAACTGCTGCTCAAACTCACCTCTGTTTCCCTTGTAGGTTTCCTGAGACTCCAGGAAACCCATCCTGTTCAAATACAATTTGGGGCCAAGTTTAAAAAAAATTAAAATACCTCATTAACATGTCCTAAGTTTGTTAATTGAGTCAATAAGTAACCACCCACATCCAATTAGGAAATCCTGGACTTTGGCAAGTACGATTCCAGCCAAAGTCCAAACATGACTTTGTTAAACCCGAAAGTGGGTGCATTGGAAGCAGGTTTCACTCCTGCTCTAAAATCAATTATTTTTCCTGCCCACCCGTCCCAAAAATTCCTCCTTAGAATTCAGATAGTTTCAAAGACAACTGTTATTAATTTGTAGCTGGGCCACCAGATAGTATGGCTGATGATAATGGTATGATCCATCTGAAAAGTGTACAGCAGGAACTTAAAGCTGATCCAGAATGTGTCAATTCTGTCAGGTAATGTGTAATGGCACCAGTAGTAAATAACCAGATTACCCTGCCTCTCTACAAGAAAGCTAACATAAAGCAGGATTTAAATAGGCTGGAGAACATTCAGTAAGAAAACAATAAAAATAAACAAAAGTTAAAAATGCCACTAACATTTTATACTGAGATTAGTGTATATAATGGACAGAAAAAGGAGCTGTATTAGAATAGTATACAAGGCCAAAAACAGGCAAAGATTGACGCATGGGCAGACTCAGTCAAGAAAATTATTTGGAGACAGATAAAAGTTTAATACGTCACTCGTACAGGTTCTCTTGAACTGAATGTCAAAATGAAGAAGGGTTTTTGGTTGTGGTGAATAAGGGAATATTTAACTGTCAAGAGATGTGCTGGCAAAAGAATAGAGAGCACAGCAGAAAGCTGACGAAACACCAAGCATGATGAGATGATAGAAATGCTGAGCAAGAAAATCCTATATAAAAGGCTATGAAGCTAGAAGGGAAATGAAATATTACATGATTACTAAAACACAGCTTGGTTGAAAGCTTCAAGGAAAGGCGGTAGGAAAAGGAAAGCAGCAGGACTGACTCACATTAGTTAAAAAAACATATTTTTAGTGCGTATGAAGGATTGTTATTAATATATATATATGATTAGATAAAGGCTTCATGAAATTGGACAGTAATTTATTATCTTGAGCCCCTCTGCGTTTTCATTTGGATCATTAGATTCAAGGCAGGCAAGATTCCATTGTTTAAAATTAATTGGTAGGGGCTCCCTGGATGGGTCAGTGGATAAATGTACCACTTGATGTGAAACTGAGTGTATCAATCAGGAAAGCCATAGGTTTAGTCTCCAATCTGTAATTCATTTAACTGATTTTAACCAGGGCTTCACAATTGGGCTTACTAGCCCAGGAGTAGGAGAGGAAAAAACCGGGCATGATTCCAATTCCTCAGAGCTATCCAGTAATCCTTCCAGTAAAGAGTATAGGTGTGGATGCAATTACCACTTGGGCAAGGTTCCAAAGGGATAGTAGCACCCATGGAACTATATCCTAGCATGAATCACCATCTTAAAGAGGCAAGCGATGAAAAGGAGTAGGAAAATAAAATTGTTATTGCACTGAAACAAGCCAGATAACAGATGGATGACTGCCTGAGAGAAGTGGTTTCCAAATATATACAAATGGAATCACGAGATAATACTGTTTAAAGTTAACCAACCAAAAATATTTCTGGTTAAGAAAATAATTATCTAATTTTCTTTACTGTCATATTCGGCATTAAAACATAAGACAGCTGCCTCAGGGTTGTGTATTCTATTATATGCTGGGTGGTGCAAAATATTTATGAAAAATTTCAGCTCAAACAACATGCAATGTTTATGCAGAGATATGGAGCTGACCATGTGACATTAATGACATCAACATCACATGGTATTAAGAAAGATGTCCAGTTAACATTTTGATGCTGTTTTTTTCACAAAGTCCAAAATGCTAATATATCAGACTGCTTATATTCTCTATTTGTTATTTTTTCCAATTTAAAATGAAATGTGCTACCTGCTTTTAGATTAGCCCTTACCACAAACCATTAGCCAACAAAGAGGACAGGCAGTTCTCCTCTTGTATCTCTGATTTGCCCTGGTTTATCCTTCCTTTCTGTGAGAAGCATTTGACCTCCACTCAAGGCCTCCCCTGATGGCATGACTGTGATCTGAAACTATAGCACTGTGCACTCGAGCATTGACATGCCCTGCTACGAGGCTGCATTTTGGTTTCATGTCAGTTTTTGCATAACACAATATTTGCATTTTTAAAAAATACATAAAAATTATGGAGATGGTTAAGATAATCAAAATTATATGAAACACATTCCAAAAGTGTTGGTAGATGCAAGATGAATTGGAATGTTGTTCCCCATGGGTCAGTTTTGGGTTCATTACTCTTTGCAATTTTTACACATTGTGATGGGAGGGGTCGTCAACAGTGCTATCAAGTGGCACGTGCTCAGCAAGAGGAGGCAGTGGCGCAGTAGTATTGTCACTGGACTAGTAACCCAGAGGCATGGGGCATTGCTCTGGGAATATGGGTTTGAAGCCCACCATGGCAGAAGGTGGAATTTGAATTCAATTAATAAAACTGAAATTAAAAGCAAGTCTAATGATGGCCATAAAACCATTGTTGATTGTTGTAAAAACCTGTCTGGTTCACTAATGTCCTTTAGGGAAGGAAATCTGCTGTCTTTACCTGGTCTGGCCTACATGCAACTCCAGACCCACAGCAATGTGGTTGACTCTTAAATGCCCTCTGAAATGGCCTAGCAAGCCACTCAGTTGTATCAAATGGCTACAGAGTCAATAAGGACCACCTGGCATTGACCTAGGCCACGGAAATGACAATGGCGAACCCAGTCCTGTTGGCCCTGAAAAGTCCTCCTTACTAACATCTGGGGGCTTGTGCCACAGGTGGGGGAGCTGTCCCACAGACCAGTCAATCAACAGCCTAATATAGTCATACTCACGGAATCATACCTTACAGATAATGTCCCAGACACTGGCATCACCATCCCTGAGTATGTCCTATCCCACCGGCAGGGCGGCACAGTGGTATACAGTTGGGAGGGAGTTGCCCTGGAAGTCCTCAACATTGACTCCAGACCCCATGAAGTCTCATGGCATCAGGTCAAATATGAGCAATAAAACCGCCTGCTGATTACCACCGCACCCCCCTCCCACACTCCCCAGATGATGAATCAGTACTCCTCCATGCTGATCACCACTTGGAGGAAGCACTGAGGGTGGCAAGGGTGCAGAATGTACTCTGGGTGGGGGACTTCAATGTCCATCACCAAGAATGGCTCGGTAGCATCATTACTGACCGGGCTGGCAGAGTCCTAAAGGATATAGCTGTTGGACAGGATATGCGGCAGGTAGTGAGGGAGCCAACAAGAGGGAAAAACATACTTGACCTTGTCCTCACCAATCTGCTTGTTGCAGATGCATCTGTCCAATGCAGTACTGGTAGGAGTAGCCACCGCACAGTCCTTGTGGAGAAAAAGTCTCGTCTTCACATTGAGAATACCCTCCATCATGCTGTGTGGCACTACCGCCGTGCTAAATGGGATAGATTTTGAACAGATCTTGCAATGCAAAACTGAGCATGCATGTGGCACTGTGGGCCATCAGCAGCAGCAGAATTGTACTCAACCACAATCTGTAACCTCATGGCCCGGCATATCGTCCACTCTATCATTATCATCAAGCCAGTGGACCAGCCCTGGTTCAATGAAGAGTGCAGGAGGGTATGCCAGGAGCAGCACCAGGCATACCTCAAAATGAGGTGTCAACCTGGTGAAGCTACAACCCAGAACTACTTGTGTGCCAAACAGCATAAACAGCATGCGATATACATAGCTAAGCGATCCCATAACCAACGGACCAGATCTAAGCTCTGCAGTCCTGCCACATCCAGCCGTGAATGGTGGTGGACAATAAACAGCTGACAAGAGAAGGAGGCTCCACAAATATCCCCATCCTCAACGATGGGGGAGCCCAGCACATCAGTGCAAAAGATAAGGCTGAAGCATTTGCAAACATCTTCAGTCAGAAGTGCCAAGTGAATAATCCATCTCGGCCTCCTCCTGAAGTCCCCAGCATCACAGATGCCAGTCTTCAGCTGATTTGATTCACTCTGCGTGATATCTAGAAATGACTAAAGGCACTGGATACTGCAAAGGCTATGGGCCCTGACAACATTCCGGCAATAGTACTGAAGACCTGTGCTCCAGAACTAGCTGCGCCCCTAGCCAAGCTGTTCCAGTACAACTACAATACTGGCATCTACCTAGCATATGGAAAATTGCCAAGGTATGCCCTGTACACAAAAAGCAGGACAAATCCAACCCAGCCAATTACTGCCCCATCAGCCTACTCTTGATCATCAGTAAAGTGATAGAGGGTGTCATCAACAGTGCTATCAAGCAGCACTTGCTTAGCAAGAACCTCTGTGATACTCAGTTGGGGTTCCACCAGGGCCACACAGCTCTTGACCTCATTACAGCTTTGGTTCAAACATGAGCTCAACTCAAGAAGTGAGGTGAGAGTGACTGCCCTTGACATCAAGGCAGCAATTAACTGAGTATGGCATCAAGGAGCCCTAGCAAAACTCGAGTCAATGGGAATCGGGGGGAAAACTCTCCACTGGTTGGAGTCATACCTAGCTCAAAGGAAGATGGTTGTGATTGTTGGAGGTCAATCATCTCAGCTCCAGGACATCACTGCAGGAGTTCCTCAGGGTGGTGTCCTAGGCCTAACCATCTTCAGCTGCTTCATCAATGACCTTCACTCAATCATAAGGTCAGAAATGGGCATGTTCGCTGTTGATTGCACAATGTTGAGCACCATCCTCAGATGCTGAAGCAGTCCTTAAAGAAATACAGCAAGACCGGGACAACATACACACTGTGTCTCCAGATTTCTCAAATCTTCTCTTACTTAAAGGTGCACTGTTTTTTATTCCAAGGAGAAAAAATAATACAAGTCCGTGACATTGGTAAAAGTCTTAAAATGTGAATTCTTCTTGTGCAATTCTTTAATCGTCTGTGGAGTTCATATCTCTTGTTTTAAAATTAACAGTCTCAACTGCGCTAGTAACAAATATAAAAGCAAAGAGATCATGCTAGAACTTTATAAGTCACAAGTTAGGCCTCAGCTAGAGTATTGTGGACAATTCTGGGCACTGCACTTTAGAAAGGGTACAGAGGAGGTTTACCAGGACATTGCCAGGAATGAAAGACTTCAGTTATGGGGAGAGGTTTGAAAAGTTAAGACTGTTCTCCTAGGAACAGGAAAGGTTGAGAGGTGACTTAATAAAGATTTTATTGATGAAAGCTTTTGATTAGATAGAGGAAAAACTATTCCCTCTAGTGAATAGGTCAATAACCAGAGATGACCAAATAAACATAGATTTAAAGTCATTGGCAAAAGATCTTGAAGGGAAATGAGGAGAATTTTTTTTTTACTCAGAGTTGTCGGGGTCTGGAATGCTCTACCTGAAAAGGTGGTGGACGCTGGTTCCATGAATAATTTTAGAAGGAAGTTGGGCAAGAACTTGAGGATGAGGAATTTACAGGATCATAAAGTGGGGATGTGGAACTAAATATGTCTGCTCTTTCAAAAAGCCAGCACGGCAACAATGGACTGAATTGCCTCCTCTTTTTGCCGTACGTTTCTATTTGTATGATTTGCCAAAATTGCTGACAAAGGGATAGAAATTCATCTGAGCCATTTTAGGGCCCAACTTATTGGCAATCCCAGCAACATTCCTGTAGTACTCCTGCTGCCAATGAAGTAACAGAGTACAGCTTCAGCCACAAGGCTGTTCTCCAAAAGGCATTTAGTATTTAATACTTTCCATACTCATTAAAATAGTCAAAAGATGGCTCCTAAAATCTCTAATAGCTGAAAACTCCAATCCAGACACTCATCTTAATGGAGGTGGCGATCCCTTTAAATATCATTACTTTAGCCTGCTTTCTGAGTGATTATGCCATGTCTTTCTGGGTGGCTTAAAAATTATCGAATCAAATGTTCCTAGATACCAATTTCCCTAAAGGGTCTTAATATAAACATGTATTTAAGTATTTGAAAAAGCTCGTTATTCATTTCAGGGAGCCGCTGAAGATGCCTAAGAAGTGTTTTAACCGATATGGTGGCTTTTGCATTCTGTGCTTATGTCGAACACCGGACAACCCACCACAGTATTAGTATGTGGACCACCTCAAGACTGAGTAAAAGGCAATTGAATTTCTACTCCAAATGGCCTAATCAAAATAAGTTTTGGTGGAGGACAACAGATTTTAAATGTTCTTTTGGGATTTCTTTTACACAAACTTTAATACTCATTCTATTGTTCATTAAACCACAATCTAAATATTATTACAATTGCTTTGTCAGTTTTCTTTCTTCTGGAGGCATGGACTTATGCTGGGTGTGGTTGCACAGACTGCTGATCTCAATAAAATGTCCATTTTCCAAATATAATTCCAGTTGCTGGGTAACAATGTACTATGTTACGAAAGTACTTCTATATTTTTGTTAAGTATATGTTTTTATGGACATATTTAAATTGTGAAGATTTCATAGAAGCTGGACTTTGCTTTATTGTTGACATTTAGTTGAAAGGACACTGAGATGTTATTTAAAAACAGCCTTGCTGGAAGTCATGCGCTTTAAGCAATAAGCAACAAAACCTTGGTGACCTGGGGAAGATGTTTACAGAGAAGTGGCAGGTCAAGATTTATAAGGGTCAGGAGGCTTGACTCTTGAGATATTGTTTTTGGTTTCGTTTTGGATAGTGTGTTGGGGTGCAAACTGTTTTGAAGACAGTTGGAGAAAACCATCCAAGAGAGCAGCCACCCTCTTCCATCTCTTTGAGAACTTCCTGAGAATCAAGTGTAAGAAATAGAGAAACTGATGCTGCATTTCTCCTGAAAAGCCTGCCAAATTGATCCTCAGCGTCGCCTGACAAGAACTGCTCTAGAAAGATCCCAGTGACAGCCGTCTAGCATATTTGGCATGCCAGACCAAAAAGTGACAACTGACATGTTTCCACATTTTCTCTTTTTTCTTCAAGAATTAGCAAGTATTTGGCCATTTCCTCTACTGGAGCAATCTAGAATGAGAGATCATAGTTTTAGGATAAGGGGTAGCAGATATAAAACAGAGATGAGGAGAAATTACTTCTCTCAAAGGGTCGTGAGTCTGTGGAATTCACTACCCCAGAGTGCGGTGGATGCAAGGACATTGAGTAAATTTAAGGAGGAGATAGACAGATTTTTAATTACTAATGGGTTGAAGGGTTATGGAGAACGGGCAGGAAAGTGGAGTTGAGGCCGAGATGAGATCAGCCATGATCGTATTGAATGGCGGAGCAGGCTCGAGGGGCTGAATTGCCTACTCCTGCTCCTAGTTCTTATGTTAACGTATTCTTGTTTTGTCTTTTTTTTTGTAACAGACCTCTGCAGAGAGAATTTCTGTATTTTTTCAGTGTGTGTGTGTGTTTGTGTCTGGAGAATTTAAAAAGGGAACTTTCATATTTCAATCAGTGTTCATGCTTTGCTTCAATACAGGTTAAGTCTTGTATGATAATAAACTGATAATTTTGTTGTTTATTAAAGAAACCCGGTTGTTGTATTTTATTTTGGGATAAAGAGTAGGGTATATGATTCACCGCATCGGTAACTGGGTAAACATTTAAAAAAAATAAATGTTGTGACCTGTGGAGAAGTGGAACTAGAAAAGACAGTGCACTCCTCCTGCCTCGGTTGTAACAACTATTTGACTATAAGGACATCACAGCCAAGCTTGATGCACATGCGTAAATGTGCTTTCCAGTCTGAGTCACTAGACAGCAATAAAAAGCAACAATAATACAAACTTGTATCTATGTAGCATGTTCAATGTGGTAAAACATCCCAAGGTGCTTCACAGCAGCAGTATCAAACAAAATTTGACATTGAGCCACATATGGAGATATATGGGCAGATGATCAAAAGCTTGGTTAAAGATGTACATTTTAAGCAAATGTCGAGAGGTGGACAGGTGTAGGAAGGGAATGCCAGAGTTTAGGGCCTTGGCAGCTGAAAGTATGTCCACCAATGGTGGAGCGAATAAAATTGGGCATGCTCAAGAAGCCAGATTTGGAGAAGCATAGATATCTCGGAGGATTGTGGGGCTGGCGGAGATTATAGAGATTGGAAGGGGCAAGGCCATGGAGGGATTTGAAAATAAGGATAAGAATTTTAAAATCAAGGCGTTTCTTAACCAGAAACAAATGTGGATCAGAGAGCACATGGATGATGGGTGAACAGGACTTGGTGCGAGTTAGGATATGGGAAGAAACCCTGGCTGCACTTTCCCTTCCTTAGCTCATGGGCACTGAGATCAACTGTGTGAATTCAGGGATCTTAGCTCTGATCAGGAATCAAAGCTGAGCCTTTCAGCATTGTACAAAACTCAGTCAGTGCTGCTTCTATAAACTGAGTAAATGGAGGAGTCGACTTTTGTGATTTCTATTTACAACTTTATTTCACATTTTAAAACAAGAGTTAAAGAGTAAAAAGGTCAAAATTAATCAGATTTGATAATATAGGGTGATGAATCTTTTCATTTTTTGACTGTTGGCAGATTGCTATTTGGAAACATGAAAATCTTCTCAAAAATGCATGAGGGTAGAAATATACAAACAAAAAAATTTCAATTTAATTAACTCTAAACTTAGAAATAACATTGGGATAACTTATAGTGTCTTTGCTAAACATATGTGGCCAGATTTTGTTCTCAAAATAACCCTAAGGTCAATGGCGTTCACTGCTTCATTATGTGTAAATGATATGCCAACTTCAGGCAAGGGGCAAATGCATGATTAAACACAAATAGCCAAGAGTTGCTATCCAACTTGTGCTGCTCTACCATTAGCTTTCCAAATCCTACCTCTTTCACCATTGAAATACGTTAAATGGTATGAAGTTGCTGTGTATGCACAGTAGATACAAACAAAACTTTCCACATAAACGTAGGTCTTGCCATTTCAAGTGTACGTACCTGTTTAATGATGTGATAATTGCTGAAAATAGAGACATGTTGTCGAAGCTTTTCACCTTGCACTCATCAGGACAATCGCAAGAATAACCAATGTAAGGGAATACAACAACTTATACTGCATGAGAAGAGACTGCTGATTGGTTGGAAAGTGAACTCTGATTGTTAGAGGCATTGCCATGGCAAATGCACCAGTTTACGATGACTGACAGTTAACTGTCAAGCTTCATTTAAAATTTAAACTGGGCAGCTAGACTCTGGTCAAGGTACTGCCCTGAGGAATGAACCAGTGAATGGCTGTCACTTATTTTGTTCAGCTGAAACAGGCGCAATGCTTGTACATATTCTTTCTGTCTGCAAAGAACAGGGCCCTGTGTATTAATATATGTGGCTTCCAATACACGCAAATGTGCCACACTGCGAGCTCTACTGACAATGTTAAATTGGTTGTCAGTGTAATTCTTAGCACATTGTGGATTATTTAGCAAATGTTGTACAATCGCGGAATCACATCTAATGTCGGACACCATGTTTTTAGTTTTGCAAGCATGGGCTGATTTGGTACGGCCTATACTTGCCGGTTGCGAACAGCAGAAGGGACATGTTGCTTGATACGATCCACCAGTCTTTGGGATGTACGACCTATATACATAGCATCACACTGACATTGAAATTCATATATCACATTACTCATTTGTGTGATAGGCAGAATGTCTTTTTGGCTTGACGGCAGCATCCTGTTAGTGGTGAGGTATATAAGATATATTTTGGGACAGTGGGGGATTCAACCCTAACAAAGAAGACTGGTGCAGTTATGAACGAAGGTTACACATTGGACTGCAAGCTAATAAAATAGGGGATTAAGTAAATGTTTTCCTCACCAGGATGGGGCCAGCTGCTTTTGAGGTTGTAGTCAAGCAATGTTGCCTGCAAGACACCAGTACGTTCGACTATTATTAAATTAATGAGATTCTGGACTCTTATTATGACATGACTATGAATGAAATTGCACGGTGAATTGTATTACATGGAAGGAAGCAATTACCAAGTGAGTCTATTACAGATTATATTCTTGAGTTAAATAAACTCTGTCATCACTGTGGGTATTGTGCGAACTTGGAAGTCAGCCTTCGAGAACATTTGTTGAGGTCTAAAGAACAGTAAAATCCAGGCCAAGCTTTTGAGTAAAAGTATTAAACTGATGTGGAAGGAGGCCTGTGATGAGGCCACAGCCATGGAAATGGCAGGAAGAGATGGTTGCAGGTTGCAAGAAAGTTCTATTCCTGAGCTGGCAGGTGAGGTCCATTGGATTTCAATGGGAACTAGGTCATGGCAGCTAAGTTCACAGACTCAGAGTCAGAAATTTAAATGCTACCATTGCCATGGTAGCCACCAACCACTTAAATGCCCCATTTCCAGTCAAAGTGCTATGCCTGTGGGAAAGTCAGTTATATCCAGACGGCATGCAGGAGCAGAGGAAACAGTAATGTACCAGGTCGCGGTAAAGCTTCAGCTCACAGCGATGGCAAGGTTGTGGTAGACCTAAAGCTAATTCAGGAGCCTGGAAATCCTTGAATGTATGTATGATAAATATGGAAACAGAAGATGATGTTACTGAGCAGGAAAATCAAGAGTTGTACTCAGTCAGAGAGCAAGAAAAACAGCACCTGGAAGCTGAGAGTAAAAGGGCTGAAAATATAATTCAAGTGTCCATAGTAAAAATGAAAGTCGGAGTTTTGAAACTTACTTTCATTGTTAATACAGCTGCAGCTGTGTCTGTTATCATGGAAGGAGAGTACAAGAAGTCCCTAAGTCACATTCCCTTACCAAAAACTGATGTGAAACTGACTAGTTATTCCAATAGTAGTATTCCAGTGTTCGGTAAAATGATTGTTAGAGTGGAATAGGATGATGCATCCTATTACTTGCCATTGGTAGTAGTAGGAGGGACCAAAGCCTCCTTGATGGGAAGAAAATGGCTTAAGAAATACAGTTAAACGGGGCTGAGTTATTTACAGTAGAGATCAGTAAGAGTACGTCTGACGTTGAGGAAGTGCTAAGACAGCACAAAGTGGTTTTTGAGCAAGGAGGACCAAATGATAAAATTAGGCATCACAAGGCTGAAGTCAAGTTAAAGGACGATGTACAGCTGACATTTTGAAAATCTAGGCCAGTGCCTTATGCACAGTTAAAAGCAGTAAGTAAAGAGCTGGATAGATTAGAAAGAACAGGGGCAACTAAAAAGGCGAAAAGCAATGAATGGGCCGCACCCATTGTGGTAGTTCAAAAAGCAGACAGGTCCATTCAGATTTGTGGCAATTATAAACAAATGGTAAATAATCTGATTGAAAATGATACTTACCCACTGTCTACTAGTGATGATTTGTTGCTAATTTAGCAAATGGGAAGGTCTTCAGTAAAATAAATCTGTCAAATGCATGTTTGCAATTAGAATTAACTGACAAGAGCAAGGAATTGCTTACCATTCATACACACATAGGGTTGTATCAGTATGAAAAGTTGCCATTTGGGGTGCCTACTGCTCCAACAATGTTCCAGAGCATTATGGATCGGTACTAAGTGGGATGAAAGGAGTGTGCTGCTTCTTGGGTGACATTTTAATTAGCAGTAAGACAGTGAAAGAGCATATTTTAAGATTGAATGAAGTTCTAGATCAACTTCAAGAGTACGGCATCAAAGCTAAAAAGCACAAGTGTTGCTTCATGGTGTCAAGTGTAACATACTTACGTTACCAAATAGATGGTAAAGGTATCCACCCAATGCAGGAGAAGGTTGAGGGGATTTTGAAAGCAAAGAAACCAGAGAACAAAAAAGAATTTAGAACAGTCATTGGAATTGTTGTGTATTGTTCTAAGTTCATCCTGACTTAGTTAACACGCTTCATTGTATCAACTACTCAAAGATGGAATGCATTGGGAGTGGTCTGTGGAGTTTCAGAAAGCATTTGAAGAAGTGAAGAAAGTACTGATTAGTGATGCTGTTTTGACCCACTATGATCCCAAGAAACCATTTATTTTAGTGTGTGATGTCTCACCACAGGGGTTAGGTGTGGTGTGATCTCACATAATGGAAGATGGTGTGGACAAGCCTGTTAACATATGTTTCTTGTACTTTAACAAAGTCAGAGCAAAATTACTCACAAGTTGAGAAAGGCATTAGCGATCAGATATGGTGTTACAAAGCTCCATAAATACCTGTATGGTAGAAAGTTCACTTTGATAACTGACCACCAAGCCCTTACGATCATACTTGGTTCAAAGAAGGCAGTACCATCTCTTGCGGCAGCACAGCTTCAGAGATGGGCGTTGACTTTGATGGCCCATCAGTAAAATATTAAATCTCGTAAGCCAGCAGATCATGCAAATGTGGACCTTCTTTCAAGATTTCCCATGATGACAGATTGATTTTGAGTAAATGAGTTACCTCTGAATTACATTACATTTGCAAATTACATGCCAGTGTCTGTCAGAGAAATTAGTAAAGAAACTCACAAGGATGTGGTGCTAAGTGAATTATATTATGAATGGCTGGTCTAAAGAGTGTGATGATGAGAAATTACAGGAGTTTTTCACACGTAGAAATGAACTGAGTGTAGATCAAGGCTGTCTCCTACAGGGTTTAAGAGACATTATTCCATCAAGGTTTTGAGAGAGATTGGTAGAGGAACTTCATCAAGAGCACAGAGGGATAGTCCGTATGAAAACAGTAGCAAGAAGCTATTTTTGGTATCCAAAGGTAGATAGAGATATTGAAGAGTTGGTGAAAAGTTGTGAAGTGAGTCTCAGAATGAGAAATGACCCAAACAAGTTTCCTTTCATTCCATGGCCAAACAGAAGGAAACTGTAGGAACAAGTACATATCAATTTCTTTGAAGTGAAAGGGAATAAGTATTTTGTTTTGGTCGATAGCTATAGCAAGTGGATAAAAGTTGAGTCTATGCTCAATACCACAAATGCCAAAACTATTGAGGTTTTGAGAAGTTGATTTACAATTTATGGGTTGCCATATGTGTTGCTGTCAGATAATGGTCCACAGTTTAAGTCAGAGGAGTTTGAAATATTTCTTTGTAAGAATGGAGTCAAACACACACTAATACCACCATATTACCCAGCATCGAATGGTGCTGCAGAAAGAAGTGTACAAATTGTGAAGAGGTTTTGTAGAAGTATAAGCTAGGCAGTAATTTCCATGTTTTTCTTTGACACAGGCTAGACAATTTTCTGTTCTCTTACAGAATAACCCCACAGTCTACAACAGGTTGCTAACCTTATGAGTTAATGTTTAAACACGTTCCTCGAACAAGGTTTAGTTTGCTTAAGCCTGACATCAATAACAAAGTAAGTGAAAAGCAAGACAGAGTGAAGATGAGTCATGTTACTCGAGGCATGAAACTTAGAGAGTTCAGTGCTGGTCAGAAGGTCATGGTGAAAAACCACTGAGGTGATCAGGAGAAGTATGTGTTTGGAGTTGTTGTAAAAGGACTAGGTGCCTTCACATATCCAATGAGGATTGGAGACTCCATCAGTACCGCAGATGTTTACTGCGTGGGATGGTCAAAACAACCCTGTGAAGTTTCACAGATTTGATTCAGCTACTGAGGAACCTCAAATAAGACTGGAAATGCTGGTTTGCAAGAAGAACCCCTTGGTTTCATTATGCAGTTTTGAGCCCAGGCGATTTAAAAAAGTTTGTATTTTAAGTATTTGGAAGCAGATTCAATACCGAATTTCAAAAGGGAACTGGATATATATTTGAAAAGAAAAATTTGTAGGGCTCTGGGGAATGAGTAGGGGTGTGGAACTAATTGGATAGCTCTTTAAAAGAGCTGGCAGAGACTTAATGGGCTGAATGACCTCCTCTGTGCTGTATAATTCTATGATTCTATCTCACTGTAACAAACTTATTTGTGACGCTATTTAACAAGTAATATATGTACCGTGTCTGTCGTGTTGTGAACTATTTATAAATTCGAAAAACACTAAGGCCAGAATTTTACGCCCCTGCAAAGAGCGGGATGGTGGCTGGATGGGGTGGGGCTGGGGGCTCCGGGGGCCCATTTTACATGGGGCGGTGGAGGCGGAAAATGGCCCGCTTGCCAATCAAGGCCCTGAAGTGGCCAGTTAACCGCCGCCATGAGGATTTTAACAGTGGCAGGTGGCGGCCCAGGCCTGAAAAAAAGCTGACTAATAAAAGGAGGCAGTTTTCTGATGGCATGGTGGGGAGGGGCCTCCTGATCAGGCACCCTGTGCCCGACGGAGGGCTGCCCCCAATGCCCCCATCACCCCCAACACCCAACACACCCCCCAACCTCCCAATCAATCACCCTTGCCTCGCCAGGGCCTGAGCAATCACCCCCGGCTAGGTCCCAAAAACTTACCTTTTCCCGGGGCCGTCCTTCCTCTTTTTCTTGAAGCTGTGTTGCAGTCCCAGCAGTGGCCATCGCTCCCGGTGGCGCTGCTGGGACTAAAAGCTGCCGGCCCGCTGATTGAGGCAGGAAGTCCCACCCAATGCAGCTGCTGGCCAATGAGGTGGAAGTCCCGCCTCAGACCAATTAAGAGCCTGGGGACTGTAAAATACGGTCTAGATCCCCAGGCCAGGTGGAGGCAGGATCGCCACCGACATTTTGGTCGGTGGACAGCTCCCGTCTGACAAAAGTAAAATTCTGGCCTATGTTAAAAAGTAAAGCTCAAGCTGGAAACAATCTTCACATATTTTATATGCAACAAATCATACTTGAATGCACACAATAATAGAAGCTTCCATTTATGCAGAGCAGAAAAGGATTGAATTCTTTAAATACATTTTTCAAATGTCTATTATTCAATCAAAATAAATTGTAAAATGAGACCATGAAACATAATACATATATGAAAATAAAATACGATACCGTTATGTTATCACTCTCAAAATAACCACAAATTATTATCAGTATATTATTCTCTCGGTGTGGGGTATAAACTGGTTAATTGAGATATTAACAAAAGAAATAAAAATAACATTAAAATCAGTTATTTATTTTCTCATGGTAAAATTCCTATCCAAAAGGCTCCAAATCTGTTGTCTGAAGAGATTAGTTCCAATGTCAAATCTCTAAACCACAGCATATGTTTTGTTGTTTCACATGCTGCAAAGTCAGGCATGTTTATCACAGATCTGCTTTCAACGATGAGTCATTTTACCTTGGTGGAACAGCACAGATACTGCTTCAGTTGCACTGATATGCTTTCAGGTCTGGTATTGAAACAAACCCACTAACTTTCTCCAAATTTGGAGAAAATGACCTGCTGCTTAGAGACAATACCTGTCCTGGAGATGTTAGACATGCAGAAAGACTTTTTCCTCCTTCTTTCTAAAAAAAGGAAGAAAAACAAAATATAACAGTAGTGGTGTTTATTCTTTAGTCTGGGCTTGACACTAGAATGTCTTTTTTTCACTGGAACTGACTCCAAAATGCCAAAGCCTGCATACATCACCAATTAATACAATGGAAGAAGGCCATTCACCCATCATTTCTCATCTATTTAGTAGCCCAGTCATCTCCACAGATCTAGTTCAAATGTTAGACGTCAGCTTACCTCAGTTGGTCGTGCTCTTACCACTGAGTCTGAGTCTAACTCTCCACAATGGACTTGTACACATAATCCAAGCTGACATTTCAGTGCAGAACTGTGGGAGTGTTGCACTGCTTGTCTATCAGATGAGTTCTTTAGCTGAGGCCCTATCTGTCTGCTTCAGTGGAAGTACTAGATCAAGTAGCACCATCTGAAGAGCAGAAAGTTCTCCTGCTATCCTGACTCATTCCTTCCTCAGCAACATGAGCAAAAACAGACTATCTGTTTATTCATTCAGATGCTGTTTATGGAACCTTGTCGTGTGCAAGTTCAGTATGTAATAACCGTGACTGTTTTTTCAAAACAAATCTATTAACTATAAAGTGCTTTGAGATGTGAGAAAGAGGTAAATCATGCAAGTTTTTTCCTTTCTATTCCCATTGGATGTGCTTGTTGAATGCAGCAAAAAAGGAGTTAAAAATGGAAATATTGGCTGTGATTTTTGCAACAAACTGGGAAGTGTACACAAGGAGCCCAGTACTGGGCGACAAACCTGGCAGGATCAGGATATGGAAGCCTTGCTGATACTAACGATAGGCCTCATTTGAATAGATATTTCTAGAGTCCTGTCTAACACCCAGCCAGACTGGCTGCCTGGCTGCCTGGCCGACAGATGGGAGTGGGAATTTGGCCACAGTTGGGGACTCATTTGAATGGTCTCTGGTAGTCAATATGACTGGAGGGGAATTCTTCACATTGCATTAGAAGGAGGATGCCGTGGCTGAGGATTCCATGAAGATCGTGAGGATACCAGAGCTGGGGAGGCCCAAGGACTGCTTGAGAAGCCTGAGGGTAGGGGAAGCACTCCTGCTCCTCCTGGCCCACAAGCAGGCCAGAGACAAGGCAAAAATTTGAAACTTACCTGGGCCTCTTCAGGACACTTACTTCCTTATACCCTGTTGCTACTGTCAGGCAGAGAGCTCGGGACTCCTGCGACATGGATCTTAAAATTACATAGCGGTGCCGATTACATTATTGGTTTTAAATTTTGAATCTTAAGTAGGCCCCCAATTGCTTTTAGCAGGAGTCTCATCCAAGGTCTGAAGCGCCACCTGTAAATATTACAGCAGCTGGAAATATGGCAGCTTGGAGGTGAGTTCTCAATGTTTTGGAGATTAACCCCTTGCCTGACCCTTCCTGCCTATTCGGTCAGGGGGATTAACCTCAAGGTCTTTAGGTCCAAAATTAGGTACATTATGGACTGTTGTATATCCAGTACATATCTCTGAATTCAATATATATTAAATTGAATCTAAATATTCTGTCTAAATATTGTAGCTTTGAGTTTGAAAGTCGCAGTATACAGGCCTAATCTGCACATTTTGAAATATTTTACAAAGGACAGACTAAATAGGCTTTTGGTATATACCAAAGCTCAAAATTACTTGGTTATTTGGAGCTGCCTTTAGTTTAACATCTGTAGTATCTCATTTTAATATTTAGATTTTAGAGTAGTATTAAATACACAACCATTTTAGGAGTGGAACAGTATATAAAATGTCTAAAAATATCTGCAGTAGATGGAGAGGAGCCTGAAAGGATTACGACAGCACTTACAATCAGGTATTTGTGGATTTATGTGACATGTTTGGAAATAACTAAAGAAAAGGAGAAAAACACATGCCTACATGTTTTCTTTTTTGTGGTTATTCCCAAGGACATCACAGAAAAATATAAGTGTGGTCTTCGGGGCCTGAGGTTTCCTGCTGTCTGGTTTAAATTCAATTTCCGTGGAACATAAATTTTTCCCCATTTCTTCTCCCTGCCATTCTCCTGAAAGTAGTGACTAATGCTGGGGCATAATGCCATAGATGCTGGCTGCCCTCCAGTACCTTGTCCAAGTGTAAACTATTCTTCATGTGTAAACCCAGTGAATAGGAGCATTCAACTGTGGAGATATCAGGCTCAAGCCCAGCTTCACAATCACAACAGACAATTTCCAGCAACAACAATAGCAACAACTTGCATTTATGTAGCGATTTAAATGTAATAAAACGTCCCAAGGCCTTTCATAGGAGCGTTATCAAACAAACTTTGACACGGAGCCACATAATGAGATATTAAGGCAGATGGCTAAAAGTTTGGTCAAAGAAGTCGGTTTTAAGTAGTGTCTTAAAGAAGGAAAGAGCATTAGAGAGGCAGAGGGATTTAGGGAGGATATTAATACAGAGCTTACGGCCTTGGCTGCTGAAAGCATGGCAGCCAATGGTGGAGCAATTAAATTTGGGGATGTGCAAAAGGCAAGAGACAGAAGTAATTTAAATAGTGAGATGAAATGGGAAGCTGACCGAAATGTTTCTTTTCTCCTCATTTGTCTGGGATACTGAGGCCAGTAATAGTACCCCCCAACACCCTCCTGGCTGAGATCAACTATAGCACCAGAGACTAGGATTAGCACCTGGGAAATTCCTGGTCTGCTCAGTAACATTGCACCAAGTTCAGTTTACCCATCCAGTCATAGAAAATCTTCGAATCATTGAATGATATACACAGAATGAAGATTTTCGGTCCATCATGCCTATGGTATAGCTGCTCAATTAATCCCAAACCCCTGCTCTTTCCCCATAGCCCTGTAATATTTTTCTTTTAAGTATTTATCCAATTCTCCACACTTTATATATCAGCAGAGATGTACACTATTTTTAACCAATATTGGATTTCTTCTTCCTTAATTCTAGCATATCTTCCCTTGGTTTTTTCTTCAATCCGTACTGGTCGGCAGTTGAGCAATTACTTATAAACATAATTCTTCTTTGAGCTCAGGATTGCAATATAGAAATTATTCATCTAGAAATTGGTGGTTCGCTGCTGTCAGTTTGCCCCATGGTCCTGTTTAAGTCTGTGGAGTTGTCAGATTTTAAACCATTTTCCAGATCCCTGGATCCCTACATCTAGTAACTAAATCTGAAATCGAACAGAAATACTAGAATGACAACAAAAGGAACAGGCACAAAGCAACAAAAAAAGCACAGGAGCATGAAAGAAAGCTGAAAAAGTGATCACAAGGTATATGAAAACTTTCAAAATTTGCCCTTGACTCTTCAGCAAGATATTGTCACAACAGCTTGTTCCTTCTTCTTCAGATTTCAGTGAATTTTAACTTCACTATGTTTTTCTTAATTCTGCACTTTTCAGCAGTGAAAGGAAGGTGAAATGTTTTAAAATGTGTTGAAAAAAACGAAAATAATAGATGCAATGTACCTTAATCATTTTTTCTGGTACTAAATTCATAGTAATTTCTCACAGAAAGTCCTGTACTTACCTTCTGTTTCCCCACAGATTTCCACAGCGAGTATCATGCAACATGCTGATTAATAACAATTTGAATAGGAATTTGTGTTTATATGACTGTTATGGCCAGGTGAGGAGGGGGTCACAGACTCCCTCTTGTCCTTCCTCTTTTGACTGCAACAGCTTTATTCCTTTTGAAACAATGGTTGTGCTTACCACCTCAGTAAGTGTTTTATCTTTTACCTTTAATGTGATCGTGAAAGAAACAATCAGACAGGTTTTCTTGAGTTTAAACAAGAAAGAGATGAGTTTATTACACTTAACGATCTAAACACGATCTGAAAATAATAAAAAAAGCTACACATTCACACACACATTCACACGAGAATCAAACACACACAAATAGATTACAGAGGGAAAAATAGATTTGGCGGTTAGATTAGAGTCCAGAATAAATAGAACTTAAATACACAGTCTGCGGAGTGGATGATTCGGTGGTCTTCTGGCTGAAGCTGTATTCTTGAAGTCTTTGGCTAGTCAACGTGCATTTTGTGGTTGGCCCGCTTGGCTCAAGGCTTTCTTGGAGATAGATTTGTAGTTGGTTCTCTTCCCCTGGTCTCTGTCTGTAGCAATCTGTAGGCTTGGAGGGATTCACAGTCGCAGACGGTTTCCAAACCTGTGTTATCCAGGGAGAGAAAGGGAAAGGGAGAGTGAGAGAAATGGAGGCACGCAGCCTTTTCCTGCTGCACAGTCTGAATTACTGGCTGTCTCTTTTTCCAAGAGGAAAAAAAAACAGCTGTCCCTGAGATGGACAAGGTCACATGGCTGCTTTCGGTTTTCTGGAACCTTATAATGAAATTCAAGGTTAGGAATTGGCTCCACAGGCCCCAGGATGCCAATTTACACTTGGAGGGGGTTTGCATTTTCAAAGCCAAGGTGTTAGGATTGTCTTTGCTGTGCCAATGTAGCAATTTTAGGTAATTCAATCACTTCGAGCAAGCCATTGTTCTGGGTCCATGCTGCTCAAATCTTTGGCTCCGGGTGGATCTTTTTGAATATGAAAAGGTGTTTCAGATGCAAATTGCAGTGGCCATCTTAGCTGGCAGTTTTTTGAAAAGTTAATTGCAGGGGGTTTTCCCATTAAAAGTTTGATGTAAGTTTTCCACCAATAAATTAAAAATTCCTAATTCGGCATATCATGTTTTCTTGGCAATGACTCTTTATATTTCTATTTTATTAGAAAAAGAATGGAATGAATGCCCTTGGATGCCATAAGCCTAAGGGATTCCCTTCAAACATGTCTGCTCTTTATCACATGTGTCAGTGGGATCAGTCTGTTTAGAAACCAAAGAAAGTATTTTTTCCCCTTTTCACAAAAGAGCCTTGTAAATAAACTAATCTCATTGCAGATTCAGTTCCCGGTCTGTGCTGAGCTAGCTGATCCTCCAAGGCAGCAGTTCAGGCACTACATTTAACCTTAGTGGCCTTGGGTATGGAAAGAAAAATCAGCCAGCATTCCTCTTCCTAATCACACTCCAGGGAGCACATGTCTGAAGGCATATTGGAGTACTGTTTTGAGAGTGCTGGCAGTCCTCCATTTCCTCACCCTCCAGAGCTGGGTAATAAATATTGGCAGGCTGTTAGGCAATGAGAGCATCACACCTAATTCCTTTGCTGCTGTGATCCTACTACACACATGTGCACTTCCAGGTGTTAAGAAATACATGATAGTAGTACTTTTCTTTCTTAAGTGATCAAAAGCAGAAAGCGTGGCTACATTTTTTCTTCTTCACCAAACTGAACATGTTTGCTAAGGAGTTGAAGTAACGGACCAGAAATTAAAAGTTAGAACATTAGGAGTAATAAAGGGAATTAGGTGGTATTTGTTTATATAACAGGTAATAATATTGCGGAATAGGTTGCCAAGGAATGCCAGAGGGAAAAATATAAATAGGTTGAAAATGCAATTAGCTGTACTTCTGGGAAGAGAAGGGAGATGGTGAAAAGGTGGGTCGATTGAGCTAAGAAAGTTGGCTGACTGGCCTTTTCCTGTTCCCAAAAATGCTTAAGAACATAAGAAGTAGGAGTAGGCCATTTGGCCCCTCGAGCCTGCTCCGCCATTCAATAGGATCATGGCTGATCTTATTGTGGCCTCCACTTTCCTGCCTGTTCTGCATAACCCTTGATTCCCTTTTGGATCGAAAAATCTGTCTAACTCAGCCTTGAATATATTCAATGATCCAGCCTCCACTGCTCTCTGAGGTAGAGAATTCCAAAGAATTCCTGAGAGAAGAAATTTCTCCTCATTTCAATCTTAAATGGGAGCCTCTAATTCTGAAATGGTGCCCCTAAGTTCTAGATTCCCTTGTCAAGAGGGGCAACATCCTCTCAGCATCTACCCTGTCAAGCCCCCTCAGAATCTTATTCTGTCGGTAAGATCACTTCTCACTCTTCTAAATGCCAATGAGTATAGGACCAACCTGCTCAACCTTTCCTCATAAGACAACCTCTTCATCCCAGGAATCAACCTAGTGAACCTCCTGTGAACTACCTCCAATGCAAACATATCCCTCCTTAAATAAGGAGACCAAAACTGTACTCCAAGTGCAATCTTATAAGCTTGTGTGCTCATGACACAGAGATTAACTGTAGCAAATCCACTT
Organism: Heterodontus francisci; assembly: GCF_036365525.1. Lineage (NCBI taxonomy): Eukaryota > Metazoa > Chordata > Chondrichthyes > Heterodontiformes > Heterodontidae > Heterodontus > Heterodontus francisci. Next base: position 47,632,897 of record NC_090389.1, read on the forward strand.
TTGCCTAAAATAAAGAAAAGAATATATTTTTAAAGTGACATCAAAAATAAATTTAAAAGATTTTTTAAAAATGTATAAATACATTCAAAATGCGAATTAATCCATTTTGACAAGAGTAAAATGTATGCAAACATCACAAGATTTGGAGATCCAAAGAAATCAGTGTTCCTGACATCCTCCCTCAAGAAACATAAGACTGCAGTCCCTTTTGTCCAAGAGTTCATACAGATATGTTTGAAATAGGATAAACTGTTGAAGCACTTTGAAGTTAGATACACAGATGTTGTGGCTAGTGTCTCCCATGGCAAAATTCTAAATAGGATGCACAGAAATGACAGGAAGTTCAATAGACTTCAGAAAACTTGCACCATGGGGACAGCCTAAAGCTACATTATGGTAAAATAAAGCCAAATAATCAGACTCATTTTAAACTTTTACAGCTGTTGTTCAGAATTCTTATACCATGTAGTAAGAGTTTGAGCTAAGCATAATTTGTAGATTCTGTACAAAATACTGTACAGTAACACCAGACACACGAATTCTGTGAAATGCTGTGGTGCATATATCCAGACTATAGTCAATGTAATGTTTGGAGGCAAATGTTGGAAATAGTGCACAGAAATAAATTACAGCAGAGTCACCGGAATATCTTCCTTTTGTTGAGATTCCATTAAGTTGGTCCTTGATGTCTAGAATCACCAGGAAAAATCATTTAATGAAATCCAGCCATGCTAAACAGAGTATCTTATAAATTCTGAATAAACTTGAGAAGAACACCTGGTCCCTGTTCGAGTAGATTTCATTATCTCTGATGCACTGTGTGATAAGGAAACAAGATTAGGATTCAGTGAACTGAGAAATTTTGATTCAACTTCTGAAGAGCTGCTGCTTATTGTTTATCTTTGAAGAAACCAGCACACCTGTGAACACTGTAAGGAGACATTTTAATTACTCTAGAGGTTTAACTTAATTTTTTTTACAAACAAACTGAGTCTCTGCTCCAAACTTTGGTTATCCTCACTTGTGAATACTGGTGTTATATGTTCACCAGAAGATAACCATTTAAAAGGAATGAGATTTCAGATATATTAGAATTAAAATTATGATCTTCTTAATTCACGTTTTGAATAGTAGGGACACATTCACCTTTCTGACTCTGGGAATGGGCAACCATCACAATCAATATAATCTGGAGAATATGGATTGCCAAAGTAAGCAGGTGGTAGGGGGATATTTATGAACACTGTTAAATCTTGACGGTTTTTCCCTGCTGGTTTGATGTCTTCACATTCACTTCTCTATCAGCTTAGCCTAAGCATAAGCTGGAATTTTACAACTACCCCCCCCCCGCCCCCACCACAAAGAGCAGGTTGGTGACAGGGTGGGCGTAAAATGGAGTGGGTGGCTTGGGGGCCCTTCCCAACCTGCTCCTGCCTCTGCCGCCATTTTACCCGGAGTGACGGCAGCGAAAACTGGCCCGCCCACCCCAGGCCATTCAAGGCCCTTAAGTGGCTAGTTATCGGCCACCACCCACCGCCACGGAGATTTTTACCCTTGGCCGGTTGGGTGACCCAGGCCTGGGAAAAGCTGCCTGACAAAAGCAGGCAGCTTTCTGATGGCACGGGTGGGGGGGGGGGGGGTGGTGAGGTGGGGTGGCCCTCCTGATCAGGCACCCTGTGCCGGACAGAGGGCCTCCCCCAATGAGCCAACCACCCCCAACGCGCAACACGCTCCCCGCACCCCCCAATCGACTACTCCTGCCTCGCTGGGACTCGACCAATCACCCCTGGCGAGGCCCAAAAAATTGCCTTTTCCCAGGGCCGTCCTTCCTGTTCTTCTCGAAGCTGGGTTGCAGTCCAAGAAGTGGCCACCACTCCCAGTGGCGTTGCTGGGACTAAGAGCTGCCGGCCCATTGATTGGCTGGCTGGCAGCTCCATTAGGCAGGACTTCCAGCCTCAATGAGGTGGAAGTCCCGCCTCAGACCACTTAAAGGCCTGTGGACCGTAAAATGCGGTCCAGATCCCCAGGCCAGGCAGAGGTGGGTTCGCCACCAACTTTTCAGTTGTGGACAGCTCCTGTCCGATGAGGGTAAAATTCAGCCATAGAAAACTTATAGCACAGAAGGAGGCCATTCAGCCAATTGTGTCTGTGCCAGTCTACCTCCACATTAAAACCACTCCCAAGCATTCGGTGTCCTGGAAAGGTTTGATTGATTGAAAGTGGTTAGAGTGAGATCAATACACTTTGATGAAGGTTATTTAGCAACACTGCAATCTTGTCTTGGATTTCTGTACTCTGTTTCTTCCATTTTCTGCGTGTTTTGGGATTAAATGGATGAATGTACTCGAGTAATCAGTAGACAGTGGAATATATATTTTTTTAAAGCCATTGTCCCTTAAAATTGTGTTTGTAGTTTTCTTCCTATAATTGGCTCCATCTAACAATGTGCCTTCTCTTTTGTTTCCCTCTGTGTTTCTCCTCCTCCACAAATCTAATAATTGATACTTGTTTTGAGTTAATCATCATTGCTGGCCAATGGTAGCTGCTCTGTCTGCCTAGACATTGCTCCTGTTTCTTCAGAATTCCCATGTTTTGATGCCCACGTGTGTAAATAAGAGAAAAATACCTAACTCAGATCATAAAAAGAAGTCAAAATCCCACTATGTTCTTGGAATTATTGAGTAAAAAACACACACAAACTTCTATCCATCTGAGATCCAAAAATATGCTTTTAAAAAGCAGTTGCCGCAAAGCCATTGATCATGAAGGACCAAATAGACGTCTGGAGGACAAGAAAGACAAATGAAATCTGTCCATTGATTTTATACAACTAAGAAACCAACAAAGTCGTTCTAACCAGTAGAATTACCATATTGTAGATAAGTAAAGCAGGTTGTTCAACCTTGCCCGTCTAAGAGCGAAGACCAAAGTACGGAAAGTCCTCATCAGGGAACTCCTCTTTGCTGACGATGCTGCATTAACATCTCACACTGAAGAGTGTCTGCAGAGACTCATCGACAGGTTTGTGACTGCCTGCACCGAATTTGGCCTAACCATCAGCCTCAAGAAAATGAACATCATGGGACAGGATGTCACAAATGCCCCATCCATAAATATCGGCGACCACACTCTGGAAGTGCTTCAAGAGTTCACCTACCTAAGCTCAACTATCACCAGTAACCTGTCTCTCGATGCAGAAATCAACAAGCGCATGGGAAAGGCTTCCACAGCTATGTCCAGACTGGCCAAGAGAGTGTGGGAAAATGGCGCACTGACACGGAACACAAAAGTCCGAGTGTATCAAGCCTGTGTCCTCAGTACCTTGCTCTACGGCAGCGAGGCCTGGACAACGTATGTCAGCCAAGAGCAACGTCTCAATTCATTCCATCTTTGCTGCCTCCGGAGAATCCTTGGCATCAGGTGGCAGGACCGTATCTCCAACACTGAAGTCCTCGAGGCTGCCAACATCCCCAGCATATACACCCTACTAAGCCAGCAGCGCCTGAGATGGCTTGGCCATGTGAGAAGATGGCAGGATCCCCAAGGACGCATTGTACAGCGAGCTCGTCACTGGTATCAGACCCATCGGCCATCCTTGTCTCTGCTTTAAAGACGTCTGCAAACGCGACATGAAGTCCTGTGACATTGATCACAAGTCGTGGGAGTCAGTTGCCAGCGATCACCAGAGCTGGTGGGCAACCATAAAGGCGGGGTTAAAGCGTGGCGAGTCGAAGAGCCTTAGCAGCTGGCAGGAAAAAGTCAGAAGCGCAAGGAGAGAGCCAACTGTGTAACAGCCCCGACAACCAATTTTATCTGCAGCACCTGTGGAAGAGTCTGCCCCTCTAGAATTGGCCTTTATAGCCACTCCAGGCACTGCTTCACAAACCACTGACCACCTCCAGGTGCTTACCCATTGTCTCTCAAGACAAGGAGGCCAAAGAAGAAGATAAGTAAATAGATAACGTTTTCGCATTTTAAAATAAATTCTGCTGCTAGAATTCTAACAAAAGGGACAACCTTAACTTGGAGGATGAACAGCAATGCTGGTTATTGAATCAATTCAAAGCACATACCGTTCCAATTGATTTGTAACTTTTTGGCAGAGTCTAATTAACTCACTAAATTTGTGAGTTTATTTTAATACATCTTCAGATGTGCTTTAAAAATCAAGGAGAGCCAAACTGAGGGAAAAAGTTGTAATTTGCAATTTGCCTGCATGCATCTGGTGTAAAAATATGGACTCAGGTTAAAATAGTGACAAAGCAAGAGATGGGAGGCTGGATTTTCGGCCCCTTCTGGTGCTGGGATCGGAGGAGGGCAGGAGCTAAAAATAGCCCCACCAGCTGGTTTGCCAGTTCTCTGGCTTCATCCCACCTCCAGGCCATTTTTGTGGAGGTGGGATCAGGTTGTGGGGGGGGGGGGGGGCGCGGGGGTGGCAGCAAGTCTACCCGCCCTCACATGGCAGGTAGCTGATCAAGCTTATTAAGAGCCACTTAAGGCTAATTAAAGGAGGCCGACTGGGATTTCCAGTCGGCTTCCAGCTTCCTGAAGGCAGTGCGAACCACAATGAGTGACTGTGATGGTGGGTGGCATCTGGAAGAAGTCTTGACCTCTGTTTCCTGTCCCCAGAGGGAAAATCCTGCCTGAGATCCCATCCTTCTGTGCAGTGCCAGACATGCTCTTACTAACTACAGTATTATTAGTAATTTGTACCCAGGCTACATGTAGTAGTAATTACCTGAAATGGGTTCAGAATCAAAATGCAAATCCAAACCTAACTAGTTCGATCAGACCAAGAGCAAAGATTTAGATTTCTTAATCTCAGTTGCCTTTGGTAAAAACTTAAAACTAATGATTCTAAAGTATAAAACACTTGTCAAGAAAACATGCTATGCCAAATAAGGAATTTTAATTCATCAGTTGAAAACCTACATTCAACTTTTAATGAAAAAAAGAGCTGGAATACTACAGTTAACTTTTTAAAAACTAGCAGCCAAGATGGCCACCAAAATTTGCATCTGAAACACTTTTCACATTCCAAGGCATCAAAGGGAGATGAATGTCTGATTAGCCAACACACAGGGGACAGACAAACACAGGTCTGTCAGTCAGGAAGAAAGGGATGAAAGGGACAGTGAGGACGAGTTAGAGGAAGGTCTGGGGGATTCCCAAATTAAATGACCTAGAGTCATAGAGTCATAATGTCGTACAGCATAGAAACAGGCCCTTCGGCCCACCGTGTCCATGCCGACCATAATGCCTATCTATACTAATCCCACCTGCCTGCATTAATTCCATATCCCTCTATGCCTTGCTCATTCAAGTACCTGTCCAGATGCCTCTTATATGTTGCTACTGTTCCTGCCTCCACCACCTCCTCAGGCAGCTCATTCCAGATACCCACTATTCTTTGTGTGAAAAATTTACCCCTTTGATCCCCTTTAAACCTCCTCCCTCTCACCTTAAATCTATGCCCTCTAGTTTTAGTCAGCCCTACCATGGGAAACAGACTCTGGCTATCTACCCTATCTATGCCTGTTATAACTTTATATACCTCTATCATGTCCCCTCTCAGCCTCCTTCACTCCAGAGAAAACAGACCCAGCCTGTCCAATCTCTCTTTATAACTCAAGCCCTCTAAACCAGGCAACATCCTTGTGAATCTTTTCTGCACCCTCTCTAGCTTAATCACATCTTTCCTGTAGTACGGCGACCAGAACTGCACACAGTATTTCAAATGCGGCCTAACCAAAGTTATGTACAACTGTAACATGACGTGCCAACTCTTGTACTCAATGCCTCGGCCGATGAAGGCAAGCATGCCATACGCCTTTTCACCACCCTGTCTACCTGTGTTGCCACTTTCAGGGAACCATGTACTTGCACCCCAAGGTCTCTCTGCTCAATAACACTCCCCAGGGCCCTGCCATTCACTGTATATGTCCTGTCCTGGTTTAACTTCCCAAAATGCATCATTTCACACTTGTCTGCGTTAAATTCCATTTGCCAAACCCTTGCCCACTTTCCCAGTTGATCTATATCCTGTTGTAACCTTAGACAACCTTGTTCACTGTCCACTATACCACCAATTTTGGTGTCATCTGAAAACTTACTAATCATGCCCTCTACATTCACATCCACGTCATTAATATATATGACAAACAACAGAGGGCCCAGCACCGATCCCTGCGGCACACTACTGGTCACCGGCCTCCAATCTGAAAAACAACCCTCCACTACCACCCTCTGCCTCCTACCACCAAGCCAATTTTGTATCCAATTTGCTAGCTCACCCTGGATCCCATGTGTCCGAACCTTCTGGACCAGCCTACCATGCGGAACCTTGTCAAAGGCCTTGCTAAAGTCCATGTAGACAACGTCCATCGCCCTGCCCTTGTCAATCCTCTTAACCTACTGCTTGGTTAGCCAACACCTAAGTGTTGGATAACTTAGACACCACACTCTCCTATTTGAATGTGGAACAGAGAGAATCCCTAGCAAGACTGCTCACCACATTTAAAGAAATCTGCAAGAACACACCAGGGTGCACATCCTTAACCCTACATGATGTGGATGTACGAGAGACCCCTCCCATAAAACAGAACCCCTATCGCGTAGGTCCCAAGAAACTAGCCTAGGTTCGGGAGGAAATACAGTATGTGCTAGAAAAGCAACTGATTGAGTCCGGCCAGAGCAGCTGGAGTTCCCCAGTTGTGATGGTGCCCAAACCCAATGGCTCAACAAGGCTCTGCATTGATTACAGGAAGGTTAATACAGTGACCAGTGCCAATTCCAACCCAATTCCTCACCTGGAAGACTGTATAGATAGAGTAGGCAATGCCACCTACATAACCAAAATAGACTTGCTAAAAGGATATTGGCAGGTTTCCTTAACACCCCAAACAAAAGAAATCTCATCTTTTGTCACCCCAGACTGCCTAATCCAGTGCCAAGTAATCTATTTGGATTAAGGAATGCCCCCAGCCAGCTTCCAAAGGCTAATGAACCAGGTAGTGGCTGGCCTACCCACCTGTGTAGTGTACCTGGATGATTTACTAGTGTACAGTGAGACCTGGGGGGACCACCTAGACAAATTGGACACCCTCTTCCAAAAATTGCAGTCAGCTAACCTAGTAGTAAACCTTGAAGAAAGCGAGTTTGCTAAAGCTCAAGTCGCCTACCTCAGGAATATTGTAAGTCAGGTGCGAGTGCTGCCCAGGGCAGCAAAAGTACAGACGCTGATGGATTTTCTCATCCCCACGATAAAAAGGGAAATAATGTGTTTTTTGGGGATGAGCAGGTTTAACCGTAAGTTTGTTCCAAACGTCAGCACAATAGCCACCCCAGTGACAGACTTACTACAGAAAAGAGCTAAGGGCCGGCATTTTACTGAACTCCAGACGTCGGGCTCCATGGCAGGGGGGCTGGAAGATCGTTCCGGCAGTGGCCCACCATGGATCCTGACACCGGGAGTGCCAGGCCCGATCTTCCCAGTGCCGGCGAGGCTCCATGGCAGTCCCTCTGCCGTTGGATGACAGGACCCCGATTAACATATTTAAATTAATAAAATGAATACATTTAAATAAAATCAGCAGTGATCTTACCTTCGAGGGCGAGCTCCTGAACGGCGGCCGGCACTCACGTGTCTTCACTTTCCTGTCCAGGGAAAACAGGTGCCACTGTGGTGGGGAAGGGGGGAGCTTATGATTTTTAATGCAGTGGGATTGTGGGGGGAGGAAACGAACTCTAATGCAAATTATCAGTGTAGGGGAGGGTGGAAAGGGGAGACCTCTGCACTTGGATTGGTTTGGTGGGGGTAAAGGTCAAGTGTTGAAGGCAAGAATTTTGCGGGAGAAGCGGCAAATGTTGAATTCAATTCTTTGGGGGGGAGGGGGAAAGATTTATCGGCGGTACATTGTGGAGGGTAGCCCTTTAAAAATGTAAATGACCCATCGTCATATCTGATTAGCCTGTACCCAACACAATGGCTTGCCCTTTTGATTGAACAACCTGAGATTGCTTTCATTAGCAAGACATTCAAAGCCATCCTGGGACATTAACATTGAAAGGGCGAAGAGACGAAATTGAAATTCCTAAACTTGAATCTTGTCAGAAGACACCAGAGAATACATTGAGACAGTCATTTGTCCATCTCTGTGAAAGCTGGCAGTTTCCCTTGGACAAAGGAAACAATCCCGTGACTCATTCTGTGCAGAAGTCAGAAGGGTTCCTGCTCTCTCTCTCTCTCTCCAGAAGGCCTGGTGAAGCATGCGAAGCCTAGCTGCCGGCTGCTAGATTCTAGACAAAGGCACCAAGAAGGAAGCCCTCTGCTCACCTGCCTCCAAGGACAACTACCAATGCAGAACTTCAGGACCATGAATTCAACCAGATGACCACTGAAGTCACCAGTCACCACAGACTGTCTATTATTTTTTATTTGTGCTGGACTCTAATCCAGGACAAGTCTATTGCTCAGCACTCTGTAATCTATTTGTGTGTGAAAGTGTAGCATAATTTTATTATTTTATTGACATTGGGTTCAGATTTTTATGTATAATAAACTCGCCTCTTGTTTAAACTCAAGAAAACCTGTCCGATTGGTTCTTTTACGATCACAACAAAGGTAAACGTAAAACACTCGCTGAGGTGCGAAGCACATCCACTGTTTAAAAAGGAATAAAACCTGTTGTGGTCAAATTGGAGGAAGGACAAGAGGGGAGCCTTGTGACCCCTCCTCACCTGATCGTAACACACTCCAACAAAGAACAACTGGTCTTCTACATTTGGCTCAGTAAATTAATCTAGATAATTGCTGATCCATAGAGACCATGAAGTCTCAGGTTTGCTCTCAGATCTGTGCTGAGTTACTGGCTTCAGCTGGAATGATGATCGAAGTGCTTCAGTTGGCCTAATGCACTCCTGGATGACTCATTGTTCCTACTCCTAATCACTATCCAGTTAGCCCTACTGGAAATGTGTGTGTTTGAGAGAATGGGCCAAATTTTTAAATGGCCACAGAGGCGGGACTAGAGGCAGATGGATGCATAATTTCCTGGCATAGACTGGCATGTTGGTTTTCTGGCATGTTCCCGCCTCAAGCACATTTTAGAAATGGATGGTTGGCGGCTGATGACTATTCACCCACAAGTGGCGGGCAGCCAATTAAGGCGCTCAAAGGGCCTATTAAGGCCACAGTGCAGACACTGACTGGAATTTTGCAGCTGGCAGTCAGCCCCCCACACCTCCCCGTTGAGGTGGATGCCCGGCCAATAAATGAAGCTGGCCCCCAGCAGTTCCCCCTCTACAGTAAAGGTAGCTGTGGATAGTTTTATTTTTACCTGTTCAAAAAGTCTTCAGAGGGCAACTACACTTTGAGGCGTGATCTCTGTCTGACATACATCGACGGTGGGGCTTCCGATCTCTCAGGGTTGGACAGTCTATTATTGGCCCTCCAGCCTCAGGAGCCCACCTGCCATCCTTCTTTGGATGGCAGGCGCGTTCCCTGACCACTAATTGTGATGATCAAAGATTGTGTCGGGCCTCAGGCACCAACGCGATGCAGTGTTTGTACCCAGAAATCCACCCAGTGTTAGGGTTCCAACCCCAAAACTAAAATCGAGCCCAATGTGTCAGATGAGGGCAAGATTAGACTCTGGTGATGTTCCTTGTGGTTGAATAGTCATTGAGAATCCGGGAGGACAGATTTTCTAATTGGAAATGTCCAGTTTTCTGGAATGTAAAATGGGTGATTTCAATTGAAAAATTAGCTGGACATCTGTCACGCTGCATTTCTGCCCGTTTTGCATCTGTTCCAAATTTACAATCATGATTTTAATTGGAGGAGGAAATACCTGGTAGTTTGTGGGGGGAGTAAATGCATATTGATTTGGTGGCATGAGATCCGCAATGTTCTTCCATTTTGTTCACTTCATGGTGTTCCTTTTAGCTGCCCATAAAAACTGGATGTTCAAGGCTATTAGCGCAAAGTTCTGTATGGAGTTCTGTTTAGAAACCAGATTGCCTCACTTTACTGAGGCTTTTCTTTCTTTCTGTTTTTCTTGCCATGAAGGTATTTTAAGAGCCTTTGTGGCAATTGCTATTGTACATTCTTTCCAGTTCTGCTTTTTAGAGTAAGAGGAAAAGGCAGGTCAGGGTGCACCAGAGGTACTCTATACGCAACCTCCAATACTCCCAGGTACACATACTCCACTAATGTGAGCAGCTGCAACTGCAGTGCTTAGAGCTTACACCCTGACTGGGTTATGCCATTTGCTCCAGCAAAACCTGTTGCCAAGTTCCGCCATAGGCATAACACTACCTGTGACTGTTAAGGTCACTTCAGGCTTTCTCTAGGGACATCAGCAACAAAAGCCAATTAACTGTCCATGGGTGTGTCAAGCAAGTGACTAATGACTTGTTTGCTCAAGCAAGCAATTTTATTTCCTTCCTCATGGATAACCAACAGTAGCTTTATGGAGTAGCAAGTTTCTCAAATTCCAGAATCTACTCGAACAAGCAAACTTGCATATTACCTACCCATAGCTGAAATATTCTTGTGATTTTACCGGCACCAATTAGCTATATCAAGGGAATAGTATTTATTTTGGAGTTTTGGTCATTCTGTGTTCCAAGCAAATTTAAAACTGAGCATGCCTGGAGGCCTGAAACTATACAAAAATGCCAGTGTAAATACAATTAAGGAAAAAAAAATCGATAGAATCAAAACCCAGACTTCTGAATTTGATAAAGGTGTCAATAACAATTTCTATAGGTTTTTATGCTTTTTGTTATTATACATGAAACACAATGAGGTTAAGAAGGGATGAAAATTGGAATACAATGACATTTTCAACAGCTGCATGAGATGTCATTCTCCTAATGCCAGGGTTGATCTGAGTCATTGGAGAAGCTCCTTTAGGAGCACCCTTACTCTATCTGTGTGAGTGGCATGTATTCTGCCATATGATCTAACAACAACATTATGATATCTGTTGGCAGCTCAGTTAGATGTGTGCATGGAAATAGAAACAACAGATACACATCCAAAAATGTGTCATCTGGAGAATGTTTTAATGAGTTGGCAAGAAAAGAACAAAACCAGTACCAGTGGGAGCAGCAGCAAGGTTAAGAAAAGTATACTTTTGGCAATTATTACCATGAAGTAGATAGTATTTGTTTCCACAAGACCATCCAGATAGGTAAAAAAGCATAATCAAGAGGTTCTCATGTTTACACACTCTAGTGTGTATGATCTCACTAGAAATATCAGAGTTACTAGCATGGATCAGTTTGTTACATAGAATTATATAGGGCAGTATTTGCCAAGCCCAGAGGAAGCGGGTTCCAGAACTTGCTGTGCGGGAAAATCCCAGAAATTGATATTGGGTCGGGCTGGGCTCCCGATGTGTTCCTGCCATCTTCCGGCTTTCCCTAGGGAACCCCTGTGGATCTGGTGGGAAAGCAATTGAGACAATTAAAAAGGCAATAAAGAGCCTTCTTAACTATGAATTCCTCCTTTCCTAAAAGCGCATGGGATCCACCTCTGTCTGCACCTTGCCAGGGTCAACGAGGCGTGTGCACAGTGGGAGGAGCTACTTCAGTGAATCTGACAAGCTGGGAAGGCTTTGATCAGTTAAAGTGAAGAACTCCAGCTGGCCATTGAACGACTGTTGTTCAAACCACTCCTTCTCTCAGAGATTGCTTTTACTACTGGACAGGTGATTGCCAATTTGTTGGATGGCACCTCACCAGTCTAGCACTTCACTCACCTTCAGCTGCACTTCCCTGCTGCCAGCCTTTAATGCAGCATGGGAGCAGCTTATGTAGCTCCACCTTCCATCTTTGCTGAGAGGCAAGAGCAGAGGCCACACCACCGCCAACTGCTCCAGCAGCAGCGGGAACAACACCAGCAGCAGCACCAGCTGCCTTCTCCTCAGCTGCATACCACTCCAGAGGGCAGATAGGATGGACACCAAGATCCAGCTGGAAGGAGGTGAGACCCCCAGGGTCACGAGGTATAGGATCAGCTCTCTCACGATGTCTGAGCATCAGTGCCTCAGGAGACTCAGGTTCTCTCAGCAGGTTGCTGCTGACATCTACAGCCTCCTGGGACAAATCCTCCTTCCCAGTGGATCAGGTGGGCACACATTGCCAATGGCCGGCAAGGTGCTTGCCACTGGAGGGCCACCCCCACCCCCCCACCCCCCACAATTCCCCACCCCCTCCCCTGGGTCTCTATCTCTTGCAAGAGGTGGTGTGGCCTTTGCTGTTGCCCCACAGCAGAGTGGAAGGTGGAGCTGCATAAGCTGCTGCCATGCCCTGGTGAAGGTTGGCAGCAGGGAAGTGCAGCTAAAGGTGAGTAAAGTGCTGGATGGGTGAAATGCCTGCCAAGAAGTTAGTAATCACCTGTCAAGCAGTGAAAGCACTCTCTGAGAGAGGAAGTACTTTGAGCTATGTTGAAGCCCAGAACCAGATACCTGTCCTCAAACTCATCTGTTTGCTTTCTTTTCCTGCAAGGAGAGAAAGCAATGGTGTGTGTCCGTAATCGCTTGTGTGGAGAGGAGGGAAGGACACCATTTGTGGAGGTGGGCTGTGAGGTATGGATGCAAGAGGCAATAGGCTGAAATTGAGTGTGAGTGTTGGCTGTTCAGATGGGAATGTGAGGTGCCTGCAGAGAGAGGACTGAGTGGAGCTGCAAGGTGTGTTGTTCTGAGGTGTGCTGTGCAGAAGAATGCTGGGCAAGTCAGTCTGGTGCTTGGCACGGAAGGTGTTATGCCACTCACCTTTCCCAGCCTCCTGAGGACCTGGATCCTCTTGGTGCACTGTCTCCAGGTTGAGCATTGCTGACTTCCTCGGCCACTTCCATCTATGTCTGCTTGGTTGGCGAGGTTATTCTCTTCCTTCTGTCCTTGGGAGAGCTCACCTCACTGCAGCCCCTCAGATCTCACAGCAGGACCTCCAGGTAAGAGTGTGAGACTAGGAGGCCTTTCCAGGTCTCCTCTCCATTTCTGTGGCTGCTGCAGCCTCAAAAATCCAAGTGCTAGTGAGCCCTTGTAACCCATGTCGTGCTCCCTTTAGTTAGAAATCCTTCCTGTGACAGAATGGATGCGTCATCCCACCCGCCCTCCTTAACTGGTCAGGGAGCCTGGAGGCAGGATGATAATTAGTTTGCTTTGGGAAAGAGAAATGGCCGGAGACATAAATCAGTCATGTGGGTTCCCAACCCAAAAATGGTCCCATCATTCCAGCAGGAACTAAGGAGAGACGATTTCACCCATAGATGCTGCAGCAAGGTAGCCGGGCAGGGTGAAAAAATCGCTAATAGGCATATGGGGACCTAGGCTTTATAAATAGAGGCATAGAGCACAAAAGCAAGGAAGTTATGATGAACCTTTAGAAAGCACCGGTTCAACCTCATCTGGAGTATTGTAAACAATTCTGGGTACTACACTTTAGGAAGGATGTGAAGGCTTTAGAGAGGGTGCAGAAAAGATTTACAAGAATGGTTCCAGGGATGAGACACTTCAGTTAAGTGGATAGATTGGAGAAGCTGGGGCTGTTCACCTGAGGCAAGAGAAGGTTGAGAGAAGTTTTGATTGAGGTATTCAAAATCATGAGAGATCTGGACAGAGGACATAGAGAGAAACTGTTCCCATTGGGGGAAGGGTCAAGAACCAGAGGACTCCAATATAAAGTGAATGGCAAAAGAACCAACGGCAATATGAGGAAAAACTTTTTACACAGCGAGTGGTTAGGATCCAAAATGTATTGTCTGAGAGTGTGGTGGAGGGAGATTCAATCATGGTTTTTCAAAAGGGAATTGGATAAACACTTGAAGAGAAAAGATCTGCAGGACTACAGGGAAATGGCTGGCATTGGGACTAGCTGATTTGCTCTTGCAGTGAGCTGGCACGGATACGAACAGCTGAAGGGTCGCCTCCTGTGTTGTAATAATTCTATGATTCTAGCACAGAAATGGACCATTTGGATCAATTGGTCTATGCCTGTATTTATACTCTGCGCCAGCCTCCTCCCACTCTGATTACCTCTTGCCACCCTGCCCAAATTCATTTATTCCCTTTTCCCTTATGTTTGGACCAAACCGCCCGCTTAATGTATCAGTGCTATCTGCTTCAACCCCTCCACATGGCAGCGAGTGCTACATTCTCACCAAATATTGTGTAAAGAAATTAACTACCTCACACTTTGTGACAATGAATTTCATTCATCATTTATTTGCACATTCTATTTATAGCTTCCTGTATTTTGGTGCAGTCCTCCAAATTATTTGCTATACCCTCTAATTTGGAATCATCTGCAGGATTGGACACCATACCTCCAATTCCTGAGTCCAAATTATTTAGAAAAACAAGACTGGTGCCAGCATGAATCTCTATGGGACACCAAATTCTACTTTCAGTTAGTCTGAGAATCTTCCCCTAACTCGTACTGTTTGTTTTCTGTTTCGTAACTGTCCTTCAATCCATTCTGCTATCAAGTGCCTGACTTCACATGCCCTGACCTTTGTCCTGAGTCTGTTTTGCAGCACCTTATTTAAGGCCTTCTGAAAGTCCATAACTATCACATCGACTGCACTGCCCTTGTTTACTCTTTCTGTTAACAATCAGATGGAACATTTTACTGGAGAGCTAGGAATTTCAGGTCTGAATGTTTCAAAATATAATGAGGGCTATGAATATTGTACCACATAATGGCACGTATTTGACGCTGTCTCTGATATTACCAGGAATTTTCTTTCCATAGTTAACAAATGGTCAGGAATCCTGTGCTGAATAGTAGCAGATTGTTTTCAAGGAAAATAACCTGACAATAGCAAAGATCAATAACAAAGGATCCAGCAAGTCACCACTACAGGTCACTTTTTGTATATCTTCCATAATCTATTTACAGAGCAACATAGGACCTGGAGCCATTAGGAAATTTAAAAAAATGAACTTGTATTTAAATAACACTTTATACATTCACAGAACATCCCAAAGTCCTTCACAGCCAAAAGCAAAAAATCACATAAGAAACATCTGTTGCCTTAGAAATGTAAATGCAAATACAAATTAGTCTAGTGCTACATGTGGCCTGTAGAAACATATATGATATGTTGTTTAATGCAATATACATTTTAGGATAGTACAAAGACAAGATTGCTATGACTGAAGGTCACCTTCACTGAAATGCACATTATTGATGATACAGCAAAATAGACCAAATTTCAGAAGAATTACATACTTATAATTTTTTTTACTGGTTTTCCAAATTAGCTTCCTCATTTTACACTCCAACTTGCAAATTACGTCTCGTTGTATCGACTATCTGGAAAGGTGCATAGATGAGCCTCCATTTATGAAATTTGTTCTTTGATTCAGTTATGAAAAAAGTGCTGAAATATTTTAAGGTATTAACTGCCACATTCAACTGATGTGCTTTCAAAATTGGCACAATTACTGTCAATCAATCAATATGCCTGATACAGATTCAGTGGATTAGAAACAATATGACGATCAGTAATGTTGATTGGCGACTGAAAGAATAGGCGTTGTTGTTAACAGTTGTTTATCAGTTCAGTGAGCATTTCTTAGTCCTAGCAGATGCTTCTATTCTGGTAGCTGTGGGTTGGTTAACCAGCACTAACAATATTTCTTGAGCAGCACATCTAAAATAGTGTCATGATCAGTTGGCCAAAGGTTCAAGTAATGATTTAATGTTATCCCACTGACTTAGGTAATATTGGAAACATATTGTTGTAATTTGGTGGAGAGTAGATGGTGTTGACTTGCCATAGGCTGATAATCCTGAAGTTGGGCCCTGATCTAAGTACAAGATTAGGTAGTGCGACAGAAACGCCACATGCCAAATGGAAATATTAATTTTGTCATGTGGAACTTTGCCTGAGACTTTTACTGAGATTGCTACAAATAACTTTTAAAAAGCAGAACAGTGAGCAGCCAAGATGGCCACACAATTTGCATATGAGAAGCCAAAGACTGGCTAGAGACAGATGTGATTACCCAGTCTAGCCAGAACAATGGGGTGCTCTCTAATTAAATTACCTAAAATGTTTTTTTCAACACAGTCATCAAAAACCATCGACACCCATTGACTATGAAACAGCCAACCCATTCCCCCACCAAGTATGTCTGAACAGCCTTGAATTTCAAAGATCATTCGAGAAGATGCAGTTTCAAACATCACATGATTGCTTTTGTAACTCTGGTAATGTGAATTGTACCTCAAAAGCAGACTGTAACTATAAGCCAGCAAAAGAGCTGCAATCTCTCTCTCTCTCCCTCTCTCCAGTAAAGTTCTAGCGAAGCCTCAGCTGCAAACCTACAGTGCAGCACCACCAGCAACCAGAGGACATGGATAAAGCCCCTCTTCTGCCTTCCAGAATCTGAGAAACAAGCCCAAATCATGTGTGGCCGAGCGAGGACTTCAGGACTACGACTTCAACTAAGGACTCTGGGACTAAACTTCAGTATCCAAATTCCATTTTTATTAAGGACTCCATTCCAACCACCCAACTCTATTTTTTTCCTTCTGTAATCTATTTGTATTTGTGTGTGTACCTCTCGTGTGAATGTGAGCATGGATGTGTCGCGTATTTTAGTAATTTTAACTCATTTAGAGTGACGAGGTTAATAAACTTACATCTTTCTTGTTTAAACTCAAGAAAACCTGTCTGATTGGTTCATTTGCAACTATATTAGAGTAACAGGAGCAAGTGCTCACTGAAGTGGTAAATTAAATCACTGTGTTAAAAAAGATAAACCCTGTTGCCGTCAAGTCAGAGAAGGGGCGAAAGGGGAGCCTGAGACCCCCTTCCATACCTGGTCATAACAGTAGTATTGGAAGAAAAAAGATTTAAAACTTTATCGGCAGACTCAGTGGTCTAATCCACCGTAGTTGTTACAGAAGTTTGAACAACAGAAGGAGCAAGGCCTATTGTTTGGTTAACTTCTTTGGTAATGTTGTCATAGTGGGCATCGCTACTGAGGCTGGACACATTATTCATGGTATCGATGGTCTTTCTTTCCAACTTGCATACAAGCAGCAAATGGAGGTTGCTGATGGAAATGAGTTCCTTTCTATTCGATTCTCATTCCAACTGTGGCATTTTGTTTTGGATAGATCGTTGAAGCCTCAGCAAAAACATTCATTCTCCGAGCATTTTGGGGTGGCATGGTGCTACATGACTCTGTTATAAATAGGTCTCCATCAAAAAAAGGGGATAACTAACAGACCAAATAATTTGCATGTATTTGCTAGTATGTCACTTATTAAAGTAATGAGCTGTTGAATTCAATTTTGCATTCCTGGAGAGTTAGAATAACAACATGCAGTGTGAGCATTCTACAGATGTTATAAATGTCTCCATGTACTTCAGATTGGAACAAAAAAATCCCTGTTGCACAGAGCAAAAAAATCCATTTGGAATGGTAGTGGACAAATGTTCCTTAATGAAATAGAGCAGGTGATGTGGAGCTCGACCAAGTCTCTTTCGCATCTGGCAGTTAATGTGTACCAAAAATAGTGCAAGCAAGACTTTCCAAATAGGAAACTCCTTACCAGCATCCTTAATTATTCCCCAGTGCTATTTAGTCGAGAACAGTATACTAAAATTATTTATAAACATTCCTTTATCTTATAAAATATCATATGACAAAACCTCAACTTCGAAATATAAAATCTGCTCCCTAACAATTTTGCAATAAAGCAGAAAGATTCTGTTTGAATGTAATTCATCTGAAATCCTTATGCAGACATAAGTGTAACATTCTTTTTGAAAGATCCTGTTGTAGATTTCATTTTATACTTGGCGAAACTACAACTACAAAAAATGTAGACACGTAGGAGTTAGGTTTGTAAATCTCACTCCCGTGGATTCCATGCAACAGAATCGTATGCATGGATTGAAAAATCCAAGTTATTTTTTGTTGTTATCTTTTCTGTTAGCTAAAATAAAACTTTTGAATTAATTTGTGACTGTAATTAATCTTTCAATTTGGGTTCATTTAATTCCTTCACCAGCTTTCTGAAGATCAATTATATTAACCATTTTCAACTCAGTATCATGTTTCTTCCAAAGATGTATCAAAGCTATTTCCAAACCTAATACAAAAATTATGTGCTAATAAACTTGGACCTGAGCTTTTCCCCTCAGGTTTAATGAATATAATTTATCTTGCAAAGTATCTCTCTCTCTTACAAATTATCCAATCATTGCTTAAACCTTTCATAAAAACATTAAACTTCCATTTCTGTTACCTAGCTCCACTCACTAATCGGGATATTGCACTCCATTACTTTCATTTGATTTTGCTGTTTATTTCAGATTCAATCTTTTTTTTTCCTTTTGCAATAAACTGTTGAATTCTCCTTAATTTTTCTTTTTTCTTTTCCTGCCATCTACCATTCAAGGGAACTGCATGATGAATGAAAACTGCCCCACTGGACATCGCCCATGGCCTCAGGGAACTTGACAAAGTGGTGCAGTTGCATAGCAACGCTCAGAGGGAGGTGCCCCTGCACACAAGGTGAGTTGCACAAACACATTGTTACCCAAGTACTTGTATCCATGCACCTCACCAGCGTTACTTGAGCATGTCACAGAGATATGCCTGCTGCACCTATGAAAAGGGTGCCCTGCCGTGCCATATTGAGCATCCATGACAACCATTTCACACAGCAGTGCATTGATTTAGTCAGCCATCAAACATTGGGGCAGGTGCTGCACTGCTCCATCACTTTTACACAGAACCATTAGGATTGAGCTCCCTGTCATTTCGTTTATGCCTGCCACTTCTCTAACTCTCTCCTTCTCATCCTTGGCAAGGTCTAACAGACATCTAAAATTGATTTGAAACTTAACAAAGGCTGAAGCCCCAGTAGCAGCCACTTGCCTTGAAATGCACACAGCCCCTTCTTTAGTATTGCTAACCAGACATTCCTTATCTCCCACATTAGGTTCAGTCACTGCATGATGCCAAAGCTGCACACACAGCAATAAATAATTATTCAAATAAGTTGAAATGGAAAAATGCAAGAAATCAGTTCACTAGCAAGCTTTGCTCTAGCAACTCAGCAAAGAAGCCTAAGATTATCCCCTTATATTTTATCAGAGGAAATATTGGATAATCTAAGGAAACTGGTAATGTGCAATGTATTTTTGTTTCTTGCTTTGTGGGAAAATTACACACACCAGTTCCCTTTTTTCCTAGAAATTGGATTTAAATTGCCTGAGCAATTTGAATAATTTCTGTTACGGCCAAATGAGGAGGGATTGGGGCGGGGGGTGATCCTCAGGCTTGCCTTTCATCCCTTCTCTTTTTTAACACAGTGGTTGAACTTACCACCTCAGTGAGTGCCTGCTTCAGTTTCTCGAATGTGATTGCAAAAGAACCAGACAGGTTTTCTTGAGTTTAAACTAGAAACAGGTAAGTTTATTACACTTAACACTCTAACCCAGTTAAAAATGCTAAACACACGCTACAAATTCACACACACATTCAGATGAGAGTCACACACACAGAAATAGATTACAGAGGGAAAACAGATTTGGTGGTTGGATTAAAGTCCAGAATAAATGGAATTTAAATACAGTATGTGAGTCCAATAGTCCTCAGCTGAAATTGTAGTCCCGAAGTCCTCGCTGGGCCACGTGCACGGTGGTGGGCTTGCTTTGCTCAGGACTCCGGAAGGCCAGAAGAGGAGGTTGATTCTCATCCCCTTGTTGCTGGCTGAAGCGGTCTGTAGGCTTGAGGGGGTTCCCAGTCACAGTCAGATCTTCTCTAGTTATTTTCTGGGGAGAGATGGAGAGCGAGAGCCTGCTTCATTGATGGATTTTCATACTACTGTCTGCTGTCTGTGTGACAAAGCTTACAGTTTCTTCAGAGCTGCACTGGCAGTCACATGACTCTATCAAGCCTCTTTGTTTTTTAATGAGTTTTTTTCTGGAATATTGTCTGAGATTCAAGGTGCTATATGCCTCAAGATGTCCAGTCACACTTGGAGGGTTTGGCACTTTCAAAGTCAGTGGATGGAGACAGCCTTGACAACCGTGTTAATAAAGCCATTCTAAGTAATTCAATCACTGAATGCAAGCCATTGTTCTGGCTCGGCTTGGTGAGACTTTTCGTCTCCAGTTTAATCTTCTGGTGTTTCAAATGTAAATTGCAGTGGCCATCTAGGCTGCCAGTTTTTTAAAAGTTAACTTGTAGGATTTTTCCATTAAAAGTCTAATGTAATGTTCCAACCTATGGGGAGGCAGTGGTATATTGGTAATGTCACTGGACTAGTAATCCAGAGTCCAGGCTAATGCTCTGGGGACATGGATTCGAATCCCACCATGGCAGATAGTAAAATTTGAATTCAATTAATAAATCTGGAGTTAAAAGCTAGCCTAATGGTAACCATGAAGCCATTGTCAATTGTTGTAAAAACCCATCTGGTTCACTAATGCCCTTGAGGGAAGGAAATCTGCCTTCTTTACCTGGCTTGGCCTCCATGTGGCTCCAGACCCACAGCAATGTGGTTGACTCTTAAATGGCCTAGCAAGCCACTCAGTTCAAGGGCAATTTGGGATGGGCAATAAATGCTGGTCCAGCCAGCGACACCGACATCCCACAAAAAACAAATAAAAAAAAGAAATTAATATATGGCATATAGGGTTTTCATGACAAAATATATTTCTATTCTTGTAATATGTCATTGACTGAAGGAGTAAAACAATCTCCTCCGAATAAAGGTAAAGAATCAGGAAGACTCTCATAAAATTACTCAAAGTTGTAGTATGATATAACTGTATTTACTAATCCTCATTTCAAGCAGCGGTACAATACAAACATTTTAAAAAGAAATACATAAGTATTTTATTATCTGATTAAAAGTGCATTCACACACTTGTGCACTTTGTGCGAGTGGCAAGTAAGGAGGCAGTGCGACAACAGTCTAGCTTGCTGACATGAGACCCGGACTATTTTAACTCCATGACATCAATTAATACACCGGGTCTCTCTCCTGCCTGAACCTGATCAATGACGTGAGGCCAGCAGGCAGGAGCAAAGTGAGCTCAACAAGAGGCTTCCATTTGGGACCCATGAGAATGGTCCCAGCACTCAGGTAAATGGATTAGATGGTGGAGTTGGTGGGGAGGACTTATGTGTAGTTGAGGGAGGGAAGGAGAATTCTGGTCAAGGGAGGGCCTGTTATATGTCTTACCAGCAGAGCAGTAAGATTTAATTCCCATTATATTTTGTATCTTTGTAAGGAGTTAAAAGGGTGAATGACTAAATGTGCATACTCTTTCATATACTTGTAATATTCAGGTCTGGACTTAATCTGTGGACATTATTTCTATCTGACCTCAATATGAAGGAGTCTGAATTTCCATTATACACTGGCAAAATATGTTGCCAGAGATACTTTAGCTCTTGTGCACTGAAATGATTTACTATTGACCAGGACAGTAGATCACCATATCTGCCAATCTTAACATCATACTAGGTCCTATAAATCACGTGGAAAAATCCACGTTCAGATAATTGTGGCACTATACTATCAACTATATCAATGATACCTACTTTGCAAATGACAATCATGAAGTGAAAATTGCACAGACTTATTTTTCTGTCAACAGTGCCATAATTGCATTTTCTAGAACACTTTAAAAGTTGAGTAATGTTTACTTTGAGTAGATCAGTTTAAATTTCAGTTGTATGGCACAAAAAATCTAAATATTATGTAATAGATGTGATGTAAGTTATTTTCTTGAGCTAGAATTATGATCCTTTTTGAAGAGAGGCTGCTCATGTCAAATTTAACTCTGGTTGATAGTCCTTATGAGAAGGTGTTGATTGAGACCTTTAGTAAGCCGTTCCATAAAAGTGAAAGAATGTAACAATACATTTACGTACAGTTGTGGATCAGCCGCCAACATTAAGTGTTTTTAAAGTATGCGGACTTCTTTAGACAAAAATTCGCATAAAATGTTAATGGACTTTTTATCAACTGTAATGTGTATATAGAATATCAACCTTAATATTAATACTATAGATGTCTTTTTCTATGTTAAGCCATCCAGTTTTGCTCTCTAGTTTGCAAAAAGCGACACTTAAACCACATATGTAGCATAGCAGTAAGATAGCAAATCTTGCTTCCTTTAATTTTTCAAATAATTTTCTTGTTGCCTCTCAAAATTCTAATTAATTGCTGCCTTCTCTTACCTTTGATAGTTCCACCCTTAGGTTTTCTTTATCCGTTGACCTTCTTGGCCTCATTATCTCCTCAGACCTCAAGTAGAAGTCCCGCAGCTCCTCCACCACCAGAAAGCTCAGCTTTTTCACCATTACCAAATACTTCTTTCTTGTCTAAAACTTGTAACTCTTTACAAAGCTGGGTAGTAGGGTGGATTCTATGAGTTAGTGCTCATGATGCAGAGCTTCATGCAACAGGAGAGCATATTGGAAATTTGGATGTGGAGATGAGTAGCCACTCAACATTTTTTATCCAATTAAATGGATGGAAAATTTTGCGTGATGCACTGATCTCCATACCTAAATTCTCACTATGTGCTCCTGTTGCATAATCTCTGCAACAGGAGTGCTAATTTGTAAAATCTAACCCATTGTTCACTTTATCATGGAAGCCCTTCTGTCATCTCTCGTGCATTTTTGAACAGGATACAAAAAAAAAGGCTTGTTATCTGATGAGTGATTTCTCTTTTACTACTATCTCACTCCAATCCCTCTCTCTCCATTGCAATTATTCTTATCTTTCTCTATTTTATCAATACGATAATGGTCAGTACTCCTCTGAGCTTTTCTCTTGTTTCTTCTAAGTTCCTAATATGTTGTTCTTCGTGCACTTTGTTTCCATACATTACATGATCTCTTACTAAAATGTATTCTTTCCCAGGACTTCAAAAGTCAGACAAACCTTCTCTTCCCATCTTCAAGCAATCTTCAAGCATTTAAAACTAAGTTTGGCAGCATCAAGTTTCTACTTCCTGATTTATTGCATCTTCTCAGTTACTCTTCTGAACCTCAGCCTTGATTTCTCAATAAAATCCTTATGAAACTGTGTGTGTTGGTTGGAAGAGACATGCTGAATAATCCAAGTTTCATTTTTTGATCCTTGCTTTTAATTAGTCGAGTGAAAAATAATCCCAATGGAATATGCCCTTTGCTTTGTAGGCTCTTTATACCCAGTCATGAGTATTCCTGGCTCCTATATCAATTATGTCCAAGGAGGCAAGCAGATGGCTTGCATTCAGTGCTCTAGTAACGCTGCTCCAAAATGATCACCATGAATTACTTTTGTTCTGCTTTGTCTTTTGCTGGGTGAAGGTTGGTGGATGCTGAAGGGAAGCTTGAGCATGATCTGCAGTTTTGCAACAGCAAACAGCAGTAGGGCAGCACAGTGACGCAGTGGTTAGCACCGCAGCCTCACAGCTCCAGGGACCCGGGTTCGATTCCAGGTACTGCCTGTGTGGAGTTTGCAAGTTCTCCCTGTGTCTGCGTGGGTTTTCTCTGGGTGCTCCGGTTTCTTCCCACAAGCCAAAAGACTTGCAGGTTGATAGGTGGTAGGGAAATATAGGGACAGGTGGGGATGTTTGGTAGGAATATGGGATTAGTGTAGGATTAGTATAAATGGGTGGCTGATGTTCGGCACAGACTCGGTGGGCCGAAGGGCCTGTTTCAGTGCTGTATCTCTAATCAATACAGCCAAGATTTTGAGTTTTTAGAGGATTGGAAACGTGAACCCACATCCCACCAATTGCTATGAACATATAGAAAGAACTTGCATTTATTTTGTACCTTATTGTGTCTTCATGTGTTTAAACATTTTGCAGTGCTTCTGTTTTTTAGCAAACACGGTGGCCAATTTGAAGAAGGCAACATTCCAAAACAGCAAATGACGGATTTCTTTATGTTTGTAGTGTTGTTTGAAGGGCGAATTTTAGCTAGGACACCGGCAGAACTCACTGCACTTCTTCGAATGGTGCATGCAATCTTTTACATACACCCGAACAAGTAGACAAAGTCTCAGTTTAATGTCTTACCTGAAAGACAGTGGGTGTGAAATTCTGTTGCATAGCACCACTTCTAGTGACGCTACAAAGGCCTACCTGAGGTTTTCATGCATGCAATTTCCCACTCAGTGTTGGTGAAGTGGAGTGGAATACGCAGGTACATCCCCTGCATGAGCCCGACAACCTTGAAAGTGCGATATCATGATGTCAATGACGCGAACGGGCTGATGCAATGTCAGGATAGCAAAATTGGTCAAAGCATGTGCAGACAGCATCTTCCTTAGTCCTGAAACTATAAGCATTAAGAAGTAAGATATGGGCCCTATTCTGGGGCTATTTAAAGGGCCACTCAACAAGTTGTAGCTGAAGTGCTTTTGACTTACTTATGCTGAGGCAACGTTTCTGGAGGCACTGCGGTGAGTTGCTGGAGAAATTTGGAGGTTTTTGCTGACCCCAGGAAGGCAGAAAATAATATTGCTTTGCATAGATATGGGGGCAGTAGTTGCAGTGCCACTTACTCTGCAACATGAGCAGGTCATGCAGAGGAGGAGGCAGAGAGGGGAAGCTCCACAATGAGGGAGGAGAAGAAGAGCTCTCTATTGAAGGCCCCACCCACGAAGGGTATTCCCAGAGCACCAGTTTTATTTAGCCATGAGCGAGAAGTAGTGCTTGAGAGGCTACGTTTCACAAAGGAGGTCGTCACAGAGTTGTGCCACCTTCTTCACACAAACCTGGAGCCTCAAACCATGGTGAGGACAACCCTCTCAGTGGCTGTGAAGATCACAGTTGCCCTTACAGTCTACAAAACAGGATCCTTTCAGGTGGGAGCAGGTGACATCAGCAGATATTGCAGTTCTGCATGCATAGAAGCATCAGGAAGATCACAGAGGAACTGCACGTGTGGAGAGGGGACTTCATCTTTACAGGATTAATTAATGACATCAGAGTAAAGGCACCTCTAGGTAGCAGTGACCACAATATGATTGAATTTTACATCCAGTTTGAAAGAGGGAAGAGTGGGTCTAAGACTAGTATTTTAAACTTGAATAAGGGCAACTATGTGGGCATGAAAACTGAGCTAGCTGAAGTGAACTGGGTTACTAAGCTTGGAGATAGATCAACAGAGAAGCAGTGGCAGACATTTAAGGGGATATTTCAGAATATTCAAAATAAGTATATTCCTACTATAAAGAAAATGTTTAAGGGGAGGACCCACCATTCGTGGTTAACTAAAGAAGTTAAGGAAAGCATCAAACTTAAGGAAAAGCATATAATTGTACAAAAATGAGTGGCAGGTCAGATGATTGGTCAGAATATAAACAACAGCAGAGATTGACTAAAAGGTTAATCAGGAGAAAGATATTAGAGTGTGAGAGAAAGCTAGCTAGAAATGTAAAAATGGATAGCAAGAGTTTCTACAGGTATTTAAAAAGGAAAAGAGTAAGTAATGTGAGTGTTGGTCCTCTAAAGAGTGAGAATGGGGAGCTAATAGTAGATAATAAGGAAATGGTAGATGCAATGAATGAATATTTTGCTTCTGTCTTCATGATAGAGGATACAAAAACATTCCAGTAATAGCTGTAAATCAGGAGGTGGAAGGAAGAGAGGAACTTGGTGAAATTACAATCACCAGGGAAGTGGTACTGACCAAACTGATGGAGCTGCAGGCTGACAAGTCCTCGGACCCTGATGGACTTCATGCTAGGGACTTAAAAGAGGTAGTTAATGAGGTAGTAATTGCATTGGTGTTAATTTTTCAAAATTTGCTAGATTCTGGAATGGTTCCATCATACTGGAAAGTAGCAAATATAACCCCACTATTTAAGAAGAGGGGGAGGCAGAAAACAGGTATTATAGGCCAGTTAGCTTGATGTCTGTCATGGAGAAGGTGTTAGAATCGATCATTAATGAGGTTGTAGCTGGGCACTTAGAAAAACTTAAGGTAATTGGGAACAGTCAACATGGTCTTGTGAGTTCCAAGTTCTGCGTGATGTTCTGTGCCACATTGGAGCAGACTCTTCCTAGCCAGTGACTGAAGGCTGACTGGGAGGCCTGCCAATGCATCAAGCATCTTGGTGTGCATCATCATCAGCGGTTTCCTGTAGCCCATTCCAATGAGACCCTGCAGCAGAACCCGCCTGTGACCTCACCCTCCAGGGGAGTTCGCACACGGGCTGAAATTTCTCCTGGCCTGGCTGCAATCTATTCATGCCCAGTCACTCACCACATGCAGATCCCAATTCTATACAAGCCGCTAAGGTGCGTGAAGTGCCAATATCTGAGCTGGTGGCTGCAAGTGTCAGATCAAGTGATGGTGTTTCTTCATCAGGGGTCTGCTGTTGCCCTCATCGTTCCTCATGAGACTGCAGTGGCTGGCCAGCTGGCAGTTCTTGATTACCTGAGAGCACAAAAGCATAAGGGGAGGGTGGGGTGAAGGAAGGGTGGGGGCAGAGGATTGCAGGAGTTCCATGGTCACTCTATCTGTAGTTTCTATTTCATGGCACCTTTCAGGACGAGGGTGAGGAGTGAGTGGAGAAGGTGCATAAGGCAGCAACTTACCATCATCCTCGATGCCCTCGGCAGTGCCAGCTGCTACTGGCTGTGTGGTATTGGTCCCGATAATTCTGTGCACCATCTCCTCCAAGGTTCTGAGGGGTTGCAGGCATGTTGTTCCTCCACCAGTCCTGTGGGTTTCCCTTCTGTTGTGGGCCAACTTCTCCTGCAAGAGAGACGGCAGAATGTCAGTGACTAAGTGTCAGTGCGTTTGGGTGATGTGCCCGCCATAGTTGAATGGCTGTAAGGTTTGGAGAGGCGTGTGTGTGACTGGCACGATTGGAAGGTATGTGTTGGTGAGGTGTCGTATAAGGGTGTTAGTGACGTATAAGGGTATAAGTGAGCCCTGAGTTCCAGAGTATGCTGCTGGTGAGTGATGGAGTGTGGTTCATTGAGCAGTGTGAGAGGTGGCTGGTGTGGTGGGTGTGAGATGTTGCGTGCAGATGCCACATTCTGACATTAACTACCCTTGCCACCCACTCCTAAAAACCCATCTGAGGCCCATTCGTGAAGGCTTCCTGCCACTTGGCAGAAACATGGCCTCCTTCCTGCCCGCCACCTCTCTGACCAGTGCATCCAGGGCAGTGTTACTGAAGTGGGGAGCCCTTTCCCTGGCATGGTGTGACATGCTCCTTGTCCGTCAGAGCTCCAATATGATTATCCAGCAGCCTGCAGTGCATTGCTGCAAACTCTCTTCTATTGGGATTGCACCTTTTAAAAGGGAAGGCTGCCTAGGACCCATGGTTTTCTTCAGAATGCTACTCAGCCTCCTGCGATGCGTGGAGGCTGCTGGCAGAGGATGGGCGATGAGTTCAGCATAGGAATTGTTTGTGGTCATGCTACAATAAGGGAATGAGATGGGTACACAAATTTAAATGCTGCCCACCTCATTTCCAACCAGCACAGGCAGGTCACCAATTGTAGCCCCCGTGCCCAAAAATCAGGCAAACAAATTTCTAGCACAGCATCTTTGACAATGCAGCACTCCTTCAGAACTACACTGAAGTGTTAGCCTAGATTATATATTCACGTTTGGAGTGAGACTTGAACCCATAACCTCTAATTTAGAGCTGTGTTCTACCAAATGAGCTAAGCTGACTATGTGTATAATATAATATTATTGGATTCCTTCAATTACTATGCAGCTAATAGAGCAATCACGCTTTCAACCTTTAACATATTGTATAATACCTTTCCCTCCACTTGGATCATAACACTGACATCACATAACATTTGGGATTTGCTGTTCTTTTCAGCAAATCCTTTCCTCTCTTCAAGTCCATGAGAACTATAACTCCTACAAATCAGTGCAGACAATACTGTTGTTGTTGATGGTGTGTTGAAATGGCTTTTGTTTACTACAATATTGCATTTTCGGAAACTTTTAGATTCAAGAACCTCAGTGTAATTGCCCCATTCAATACGAATTGTGAGGACCAGCCTTGAAGTAGCGAAATCCTTCTGGTTGGCTTCTTTAGATAATGTTAATTTTGGTGATTATTTGTGTTGGTTAAAACTTGTTGCCACAGAGAATAGGAAAGACCAACATAGATCTTAAAAAGATTTCAGATTGCTTTAATTGAATTCATCGAGCACTGTATTAGAAATTGATTGAAAATAGAATCAGTTATTTTATTGCAAGCCTCTTTTGCTGTTTAAGATGGGAAAGATGGCATAGGCAACTCCCTCCCTCTCTCACTCACCACACCTACCCCCACCCCACCCTACCCCAAGAAAGTATTCAGTTTAGGAGAGGACCAAAAAATTGTAACTATAGTTTGTCCTCCCCATTTTGTTTCAATGAGTGTGTTATTTTGAATATTATTGTCCCAACCCTCAAACAAGCATTACACTATCTCACAGTAATTGATTCATCTTAGTTACTGATATATTTAACTGACCAATGCTAATGATGTGCTTTAAATAACACTGCTTTACTTGTTCTGGCTAGACAAGACACTGGGAGCTTTCCTATAAAAGTCAGTATGTCCTTATGCATTTGCAGACAAAGACATGCCTTATGAGTCAAGCAGGCCATATGTCTGTATGATGGTGTTCTGAGTTCCAGAGTAACCCGGGCACAAAAACATTGTGGAGCTGATTTTCTTTTTTGGGTACCTGTCCAATGGTCCAGGCCCACTGCTGTTACAGGCTTACCACCAACTATACATTGGGCCTGAAAACAAAACAGGAGCACAGCTGCAAGCCTGATGTTCCACTCCTGGTGGCTGGCATGGGACCTGCGCAAGCCCTAAAAATATAAACGATCAAATAAAGCATTTAAATAAGTGTCACAATTCCACAAATGACAAGAAAATGATACATAGCAGCCTTGTTGTGCTATCATTCTCGTTGTGATATAAATTTTGAGAGAAATTTTAGCCCTTGTGGATCCATGATAATACTGCTTACCCTAGCTATTACTTTGGGTGAAGACAATGCAACTAAATTGGAGTGAGGTTAGGTTCAACACATATTTGTTCATTGATATGTTTTAGGGCTTAGAACCACACAATTGCTATTTACTTACATTTGGACAGTATTATCTTCTGCTGATTATAACTAAGGCAATAACATGATCTTAGTCATGCCTCCCCTCATCAGATTAAATGCCAGGTTATAGACTTAACTGTAACCATACAAGGGAAATGTACAGTTTACAGCCTGCTCCACTGTCTTCTCCCTTTCAGCAGCAGCAGCAGCTGCCATATGATTCTGAATTTAGCCCTCAAGTACTAGTAAGTGTCTGTTGAACTTGCTTGTTCTGTTTTATATGTCTCTGCCATGATGAGGCTTGAATGCTAGATAATTTAATTAATGTCAGGGATTAGTGCTGAATAGCTGCGGCAAAATTTCTTCACGCAGCCCTATTACTGACAACAGATCCCCAACTGATGTGCTTGTTGGCTTTATTAACACTGTGAGGTATCAGTTACTGCCATGGAAAAATCTAAAAGGAAAATGCATAGAACATTAAACCATTGTGCAAACACAATGAGTCGCAAAATCATGAGTGGAAAATATCATGGTGTTAGTGTAATAAACAGTAACAGAGCTGAGTTAAAAATAACATAAAGGTTCCTGTGTCCTAAGCATTAATTTTGTTTACCCCTGAGTTAATTGCTGTGATTTTAATCTGTCATATACTGCTATAACATACCACAAAAATGATTTCACACAGCCAAATGCAATCAGAAACACTGATCAGAATTATTTGTATCACATTTTTATTATTATCTGATAATTTTTTTTTCACCGAAACCGACTTTCCTACAAACTGAATCAATTTGAAACAGCTGGGTGATTAGTGATCAGCAGGTGTAACCATAGTAGCATGTGTCTAAAAAAAAATCACTGAACATTCTGTGCCATTAGTACCACTAACAAAGCCCACTTTCATTTCACAATGCAACAATCTACCACCCTCATTCTGGCTTTTAGTGCTAAGCCAACTTATCCCTATGGTAACCATCACACTACCTATAGTGCTCCACTCTGGTATGAGAAATAGCTGCAACAATTCCATAATTAAAAGGTAAGCTTATTTTAAAGTTTTAGCAAAATATTATGAATCTGTATAAGAAAAATCTTACACACATGGCTATAATGTTTAATGTATTCATGAAGGAGCCCTGTGAAACTCAGTTTAATTTTGTGGTGAAATGACAACTTCTTACACACTCCTTCATTTTACTTAACACTGATTTGAGAAAATTGTAATTTTAGAGTAATGCATATAAATTACCAGACAAATTGTGAGAAAATAGTAGTCTAAGAACATGCTAAATATATAATGTCAAGCTGGATGATACTATTATGTCTTACAGAAGTTTCATCTGACTTCAGCTTTCTTTTGAAAAGGACATCAAGGAGAAAAACATTCTTTGTCAGCATTTAACCATCCACTGTGTATGTTAGCATGATTCAGCTTGAACAAGATGGAATTTGTTCTCATTACAGAATTCAGTCATTGGCAGGCCTTGGTGAGTGTTTCTCTGGCATCTTTTCTTCTTTTATATATTCCTGTGCTATGGATTCCCTCAGATGATAGAACTGATCACATCTGTTCTATAAATAATGCCTGTGATATGCATTTGATAATATTATGCATAACAGGATCTAGGTCCCAATTTTAACTCCAGGCCAGAAATGAGGTATTTTAACTCTTGAGCCCCAATTTAATCCTTTACAGGTAGGAAGTGGCAGAAAATCATGGTCTGGAAGCAACTCCCCAACACCATATAAGTGATGCTGGAGCTGTCTCCTGGGGATCCTGCAAATGGGGGCGGGGAGGGGACAAGTGTGCGGCAGGACCTTGTGGGCTCCAGAAAAGAACTC
The DNA here is from genome assembly GCF_036365525.1 of Heterodontus francisci. Classification (NCBI taxonomy): domain Eukaryota; kingdom Metazoa; phylum Chordata; class Chondrichthyes; order Heterodontiformes; family Heterodontidae; genus Heterodontus; species Heterodontus francisci. The sequence continues at coordinate 47,663,831 of NC_090389.1, forward strand.
CTACTACAAGGTAAAGTTTAAGAAAAAGTAAAAAGCCTATTTTTTTGGATCTCTTCTGGCCTGATGCTCTTCACTTCTGGGTAGCCTGGTGGGAAGCTCACTGCTGACTCCCACTCAGGCTGCTGAGTTAAGGAGGTTGAAGTTCCAGTATGTCAGCTCCCAGCGAGCTCAGGATGGGAAAATGGCCTGGGCAATTTTAACTACCCACACATTTGGTTTTTGTCTGGACATTAGAGTTAAAAGTGTCCCCTTAGTGTTTTGGGAAAACACTATACATTATCCTTCGAGTCCCTTCACAGGTAGCTTTCATTATTTTATACTACGGTCTGTGACAATTGTCTCAACTATAATTTAATAGTATCCTTTTATCCTCTAAGTACTGTTTATTGAAAATGCTGATTGCTGCATGTGTTCAGTCTTTAAGGGGTGATACTGAAGATTGCTAGCATCCATTAATGGACTAGTCCAGCAAGCAACAGACTGCAGAATACTGCAAAAGATTAGGATCGCTACTGGTGAAAAATAAATACAGTTTAGAAACAGAAAAGTTAAAGAACTTATAAAAATAGTTAATCTCCAGGAGTGACTGAGCATATGGCAGAGGGAGGAAGGTGATGGTCAGAGGAAAACAACAAAACTATCTATGTGAAAAAAGAGACAAATGGCAAAACCACAGCAAATGTATGTCAGTAATCAGCTGGGAGCAAGTTGAGAAACTAAAACAACACAGTGAATGTATTTTGGTTTAATGCAAATAAGATGAATAAGTAAAAGCAAAATACTGCGGATGCTGGAAATCTGAAATAAAAACAAGAAATGCTGGAACCACTCAGCAGGTCTGGCAGCATCTGTGGAAAGAGAAGCAGAGTTAACGTTTCGGGTCAGTGACCCTTCTTCGGAACTGACAAATATTAGAAATGTGAAAGGTTATAAGCAAGTGAGGCGGGGGTGGGGCAAGAGATAACAAAGGAGAAGGTGTAGATTGGACAAGGCCACATAGCTGACCAAAAGGTCATGGAGCAAAGGCAAACAATATGTTAATGGTGTGTTGAAAGACAAAGCACTCGTACAGATAGGGTGTTAACAGACTGAAGATTGAACAGCAGCAAGTACAAACATGAAAAAAAAGTAGGTAAGCAAATTGAACAAACTAAGATGAAATGAAATAAACAAACAAAAAAAATTGTAAAAAATGTAAAAAAGAAAAAATAACTAAAAGTAAAAGTAAAATGGGGGGCCCGTCATGCTCTGAAATTATTGAACTCAATGTTCAGTCCGGAAGGCTGTAGTGTGCCTAATCGGTAAATGAGATGCTGTTCCTCGAGCTTGCGTTGATGTTCACTGGAACACTGCAGCAAGCCCAGGATAGAGATGTGAGCATGAAAGCAGGGGGAAGTGTTGAAATGGCAAGCAACCGGAAGCTCAGGGTTCCGCTTGCGGACTGAGCGGAGGTGTTCCGCAAAGTGGTTACACAGTCTGCGTTTGGTCTCCCCAATGAATAAGTATACTTCTATCAAACAGTAATATTTTGAAACTTGGAAGGTGAAAAAGATAACAAGTTTTTTGTTCTTTTGCACAATTCAGTGCAGATTTCTTTTCTTTCCTGACTCAAGAAACTAAACTTCAAGCTGCAGAAAATTCACTTTGAATCATTAGGCTTGAGCATATTGGAAGGGAATTTAGTATGGTAAGAGCAGCCTTCTTGTGTTATATGGTAAAAGCTACAGCAGTTAGTAAAACAGACTTGTGAATGACCCAATGGTTCTTTTTTTAAAATTTTATTTATTTAGAGATACAGCACTGAAACAGGCCCTTCGAGTCTGTGCTGACCAACACCCACCCATTTATACTAACCCTACAGTAATCCCATACTCCTTATCACCTACCTACACTAGGGGCAATTTATAACAGCCAATTTACCTATCACCTGCAAGTCTTTGGATGTGGGAGGAAACCAGAGCACCCGGAGAAAACCCACGCAGACACAGGGAGAACTTGCAAACTCCACACAGGCAGTACCCAGAATCGAACCCAGGTCTCTGGAGCTGTGAGGCTGCGGTGCTAACCACTGCGCCACCCTGTTAGTAATTGTGATGCCTGTTGTGGAACTGAGCATGACACATATCAAGAGCATTCCAGTTTTGATCCCTAGTCTGTGGTGATTCCCCAACAGGTCAGTGATGGGCTACAATAATTTATCTCAATATCTCTGAGATAGGGAAGAGAAAACAAAATCACTGTTCTGTCTCCTAAAGTGACCCCTGCTGTAAAGTTCAAATATTAAGGTAGGGTAATGACAGATTGGGCTTGGCTGTGATCCCTTCCATAGTTGAATAGCCTTGCAAAACTGATGTCTGATTGAGGGCCACCTACGTTTTGGTTTAGCAGCTTGGAACCTGGACAACTGTATCCCAGTATTTCAGTTGATTCACAAAAGGTTGGGAGAAAATGGTGGGGGAATAATTGGTCATTATGGTCTTGAAACCAATCTGGCAGGTTATTGCAGTGTGAACAATCTTGCCCACTTCCTTCTTTTCAGTGCAAAGAGAGTGCTGTAAGGTGGACTTCTATATAACCACTTCTAAACTGCATGCCTGTCAAATGGGCACAACAAAAAGAATGAAAAGTTATTCAAAATATATTGAGTTGCTTTTCTGAGAAAAATTTCCTTTCAAAGTTGTACATAACAATTAAAAGAAACTTTGACCCTACCCCCTACCTATCAGTAGGGCTTCGTACTAAAAACGTCTTCAACAATTGGACTGCAGATTCAACATTTTTGGTTTCAGAAGCCCCAGTAATGTGCAAGAAACACTAGGTATCCACTGGAACAGGAAGCTATTCTTTCATGGATTAAAATCATTGAGAAATGGGTAAGACTGGTTTCAAGTATTTTCTGGAATAGACATAATCAGCTGGAGACTTTTCTCCCCCTTTGTTGTAGTTTCAATGGGTGGTATTCCACATTGGTGCTCCACCAGACTGTGCTACTGAGTCATAATGGAAAGGCTTGTGTTCCTTGCGTACATTTCAACCTTTCCACCTGCGGAGATTCTGAATGAAGGTCCCATTGGAAATGGAAATAAATTGAGTGTCTTCAAGTGCTGCCCTCACATCTTCCAGTCATCAGCTCAAGAGCAGCATCGACAAATTCCTTGAAAATATATTCCTTAACTAGCCTCTGGTTCATATGCGGCAGAAGAGCTCTAAGTGAGCAACAGAAAGTAATAGCTTTGGGGAAAAAAATAATTATTTATGTCTAAAACATGGCTGTCACTAAAATTACTTCATGTCAACACTGTCACTGGGAAACAATAGTAATGGTGAAAGGAAATTAAACTGGTGTGAAACAAGTTCCAGTACTTTATACAATGTGAATGAGATAACTGTTCTGTGATTTTTCTATATTTTGTGGAGAGATTTTCTTTGTTTCGAAGGAATTCATTACCTCATCAGCAAAAATTCTTACTCTGCCACTGGAACTGAGACACTTGAAAGGGCTACTTAAAGCAGATGGGAAAAGCTGATTGCAGAGAATTAGCTTTCAGTAACAGCATTTGCAGAGTTTTTATTCTGCATTTATTTTCTGCAGAGGCCTAACCGAAGCTAATACTCTTAGTCATGTTTTGTATGAGGCAGATCCTTTGGAATGTTAGCAATAAACATGGAATCATAAGAGGAATAGTCACAAAATGGTGGCATCACTCTCAGGTGAATTACGCATCCCTTTGTTTAACTGTTAAAAGTTGCAAGAAATGTGATGTAATTTTCACTAATTACTGTAGCTCCTTATTTGCCACAGTCAATTGTAAATGTTGAAATAGATAGACAAAAACTGCAAATCAGGAAATCCTATATCCAGTTCAGTTTTTCACTGGATATGCTCGCCTGCTTTTGAAATTAATTCAACATAAAATGAAGAGATTTCATTTAATTAGGCTGTGCTTGGAATAAGTACTCAATCTAAACTAATCCAAATTGGACAGGTTTGATCATTTCAGAACAATACAATCGAGTCAATTGGACTCAGTTCAAGTTCAGGTGTGCTATACCTAAAAATGAAATGTTGCATCTTCAGAGGAGGAAATGTTTTAGTGGCAGGTATGTATGACACCCTGTGTGGTCTTTCTTTTTCATTTTTGCCTTTGGTTGTGCTTTCATCCAGTTTAGTACAATGAAAGGAGGGACAGCATATGTGTATGTATCTGATATCTTGTAGTCTGTTTGAGGGAGGATTATATGTTTGATCTTTGGCAATTTTAATGACAATATATGTGTCTGAGCTGTTGTTGGCCCAGTGACAGTACAAACCCCAATGTCAGGTAATCGAGTGAGTCTGTCAATATCACTCACTTAGGTATCACCTTTTTAAACTTTATTCAGGTAGATCCAAATTTCAGACCATGAAAATACAACATTTAATTGTGGCCAAACACACAAACCTAATTAACACATAGATCAAAATAAAAACCTTCCTATACTTTTCCTTGCTAAAATTTACATAGGAATTGCTGGACAAAAGAAGACCAAGGTCTCTCTAACTCACCTTCTATCATCCCAGTAGGCGCATGATACAATAATGGAGTTGTTGGCTAATCATAGCAATCATTGTCTATCAATTAGACAACATCAGGCATGAGGTGAGGAAAACATCCAGTGGTGGAAAACTTTGGGAACCATAGGTCCAAAGTTATCTGTTCCTCTCAAGTCTGCTACAATTACCACATGTCATGCCTCAAATTAAAAAATTGGGAGTGATTTTAACCCAACCTGCCTACTGAAACTGGGAAGGTGGACAGTTAAACTTGCCCAGGTTACGTGTGTTCCCTGGAGCCGCTAGGACCTGACTAGTTGAGATTTTAACCTGCACAATTGAACAGGCAGCAAGAACGCATAAAGCAAGCAGGGTCCTTTTTTTTTAATGCATACATGTCAGACCCTGGTGACATCATCTGAACTCAACTGCAAAGCCACAGTGAGTTTCTAGCCAGGCCAATGGCTAAAAATCAGATCAGGGCCAGAAGAGCATGTTTCCTTTTAAATGCCCAACCACCCCAAATTATGTAAGTCTAGAGGGAAATTTTAAGGTTGAAGAGCATGTGGGTTTGGGCGTGGGCGGGGGTTAAGTTTGCTGAAAATATCAGCACATCCAGAAGCCAGCTCCAGGACCCCAAATTAAAAGCAAAATACTGCGGATGCTGGAAATCTGAAATAAAAACAAGAAATGCTGGAAGCGCTCAGCAGATCTGGCAGCATCTGTGGAGAGAGAAGCAGAGTTAACGTTTCAGGTCAGTGACCCTTCTTCAGAACTGGCAAATATTAGAAATGTAAAAGGTTATAAGCAAGTAAAGCGGGGGTGGGGCAAGAGATAACAAAGGAGAAGGTGTAGACTGGACAAGGTCACAGAATAGCTGACCAGAAGGTCATGGAGCAAAGATATGTTAATGGTGTGTTGAAAGACAAAGCATTAGTACAGAAAGGGTGTTAACTGATTGAAAATTGAACAGCCGCAAGTACAAACATGAAAAAAACAGTGGGTAAGCAAACTGAACAAACTAAGACGAAATAAAATAAAATAAACACAAAAAAAATAAAAAAAAGGAAAAAGAAAACAATAACTAAAAATAAAAATAAAACGGGGGGCCCGTCATGCTCTGAAATTATTGAACTCAATATTCAGTCCGGCAGGCTGTCGTGTGCCTAATCGGTAAATGAGATGCTGTTCCTCGAGCTTGTGTTGATGTTCACTGGAACACTGCAGCAATCCCAGGACAGAAATGTGAGCATGAGAGCAGGGGGGAATATTGAAATAGCAAGCAACCGGAAGCTCAGGGTCCTGCTTGCGGACTGAGCAGAGGTATTCTGCAAAGCAGTCACCCAGTCTGCGTTTGGTCTCCCCAATGTAGAGGAAACCACAGTAAACCAAATTCTGGGTTTAACTCTGGCACATTCGGCTGGTTGCAAGTAACCCCTTCTGGAGGTGGTTTACCAATTTAAATATGTTAATTGGTCAATTGAAATGATATTTCAACCCAGTTTCAAATTTAGTGGCTCATCCAGGGGTTTCCCCTGCAAACTGAAACCTACCATTGAAACCAAGTGAGAACAGAACAGCAATTCATTGGCTCATTACAAGGTACCACTAGGAAAGTTTGTTCAAAGTACTTGTGTTGAGAGGTCAGTTTCTACACTTTGGAGGTTTTGAGACACAGATCAAGGTGACTGGTACCTTGGTTGTTTTAGATTGGACATTTGGACAAGGAGCAAGATGACTGTCCATAGCCGGAACAGTCTGTTGTGGAGATGCCTGCAGATAAGCAGCAGAGGCATTAAGCTCACTATCTCAATAAAAGGATGTACAGGAAGAGGCTCAGCTTCCTTGACCTCTCAGAAGAGCAGTGATAACTCGAGCCAGAGTTTGCAGCTCTGGCTGGCTTCCCACAGATGCAGGGCATCATCGACTGCACTCACGCGGCAATCCATGTACCCCCAGATTAACCAGGAGTATTCATAAACTGTAAGGGATTTCACTCCATCAACGTTCAATTGGTGTACAACCACAAGAAAAGATTTCTGCAGATGTGTGTCAGATTCCCAGGGAGCTACCATGATGCTGCAAACAGGCTCAAAGATGGCTGCTAGAAGACAAAGGATATCCCCTTCAAACCTGGTTGATATACATATATGAGGAACTCTACCAATGAAGCCAAAGAGTGGTACAATAAAAAGCCATATGACCAAAAATGTGTCATTGAGTAAGTGATCAGCATGTTCAAGATGGACAGATCTGGAGGCGTAGTGTTCACCAGCCAGGATCTGCACAACATTGAGCAGCAGCAATGATTGGAGTTGCAGGAGGAACAAGGTGCTGAGCACAGATTGGCTGAATTTAATGGGCCGCCACAGACTGTCTAGGCAGCGCGATTTCCCATATAATTGCAATGGGGGGCAGAGGGCCCATCACCTTCCTGTCAGACCAGAATGAAGTCCTGCGCCGGATAGGCCAAAGATGGCATTCCTGCCCAGAGGCCAATTGAGGCCTTTAAGAGGACCATTATCAGCCACTTAAGGGCCTCTTCCCACCACCACTGGAATTATGCCAGCGGCGGGGCAAGCCTCCGCCACGTGGGGAGGTCACACAGTAAATCAAGGCGACCTCCCTGCGTGCATGAGGGGTCCCTCCTCTGTGGGAAATCTGGGGCCCATGGCAGAAAACCATCCACCTCACTGAACTCCCCTCCCCCTGCACTCAACGCACACCCTCCCTCCCCTCCATCGCCAGGGTCTGCTGGACTGGTCTGGCAACCCTGCCTCACTGACCTTGGATCTGGGCCTCCAGCACTGTGCCTGGATCCAAGGCCTATGCAGTACCGGCAGTGGCCACCACTCCCAATGGTGCTGCTGATACTACTGAGCTGCCAGCCTTCTGACTGTCCAGCAGCTCTTGGAAAGGCTCTTAATTGTCCTGGCACCTTTAGATTGAGCTGGGGGGCTCCAAAAGGCCGAGGTGGGGTTCCCACCATCTTTTTGGCCCAGTGCCAGGAGCCCTGCTGGCTCCACTGTGTGTGGACGATTCCGAAGGGGAGGAGGATGATAATGCAGCACCAGCCACACTCAGTGCTGCCGGGGATTCCCTTAAAGCTGTAAGGTTCAGGTAGTCACTACTTCTGGATTGTTGTCCCACATCCTCTTTGCCCATTCCCCCAAATCCCACTGACACATAAGTCCAACAACCAATCATCCATCCATTGCTGGTCCCTGTCAATTCATGCCTTCCCATTCATCAACAAGCAACTGAAAAGACAAGTTGGCATGCAGCAAATGAAAAATGGGCAACATGGGAAAGTATATATTTTATGTGATTCCACTAAACAACAGGAATTTAACAACATAACGTTTTCTCATGCACCCATTGGGGCAGCACAGTGGCGCAGTGGTTAGCACTGCAGCCTCACAGCTCCAGCGACCCGGGTTCAATTCTGGGTACTTCCTGTGTGGCGTTGGCAAGTTCTCCCTGTGTCTGTGTGGGTTTGCTCCGGGTGCTCCGGTTTTCTGCCAAAAGACTTGCAGGTTGGTCAGTAAATTGGCCATTATAAATTGCCACTAGTATAGGTAGGTGGTAGGGAAATATAGGGACAGGTGGGGATGTGGTAGGAATATGGGATTAGTGTTCTTTCTTTTTTTCTTTTGGGCCTCCTTATCTCGAGAGACAATGGATACGCGCCTGGAGGTGGTCAGTGGTTTGTGAAGCAGCGCCTGGAGTGGCTATAAAGGCCAATTCTAGAGTGACAGGCTCTTCCACAGGTGCTGCAGAGAAATTTGTTTGTCGGGGCTGTTGCACAGTTGGCTCTCCCCTTGCGCCTCTGTCTTTTTTCCTGCCAACTACTAAGTCTCTTCGACTCGCCACATTTTAGCCCTGTCTTTATGGCTGCCCGCCAGCTCTGGCGAATGCTGGCAACTGACTCCCACGACTTGTGATCAATGTCACAGGATTTCATGTCGCGTTTGCAGACGTCTTTAAAGCAGAGACGTGGACGGCTGGTGGGTCTGATACCAGTGGCGAGCTCGCTGTACAATGTGTCTTTGGGGATCCTGCCATCTTCCATGCGGCTCACATGGCCAAGCCATCTCAAGCGCCGCTGACTCAGTATTGTGTACAAGCTGGGGATGTTGGCCGCCTCGAGGACTTCTGTGTTGGAGATACGATCCTGCCACCTGATGCCAAGTACTCTTCGGAGGCAGCGAAGATGGAATGAATTGAGACGTCGCTCTTGGCTGGCATACGTTGTCCAGGTCTCGCTGCCATCGAGCAAGGTACTGAGGACACAGGCCTGATACACTCGGACTTTTGTGTTCCGTGTCAGTGCGCCATTTTCCCACACTCTCTTGGCCAGTCCGGACATAGCAGTGGAAGCCTTACCCATGCGCTTGTTGATTTCTGCATTGAGAGACAGGTTACTGGTGATAGTTGAGCCTCGGTAGGTGAACTCTTGAACCACTTCCAGAGCGTGGTCGCCAATATTGATGGATGGAGCATTTCTGACGTCCTGCCCCATGATGTTCGTTTTCTTGAGGCTGATGGTTAGGCCAAATTCATTGCAGGCAGCCGCAAACCTGTCGATGAGACTCTGCAGGCACTCTTCAGTGTGAGATGTTAAAGCAACATTGTCAGCAAAGAGGAGTTCCCTGATGAGGACCTTCCGTACTTTGGACTTCGCTCTTAGACGGGCAAGGTTGAACAGCCTGCCCCCTGATCTTGTGTGGAGGAAAATTCCTTCTTCAGAGGACTTGAACGCATGTGAGAGCAGCAGGGAGAAGAAAATCCCAAAAAGTGTGGGTGCGAGAACACAGCCCTGTTTCACGCCACTCAGGATAGGAAAGGGCTCTGATGAGGAGCCACCATGTTGAATTGTGCCTTTCATATTGTCATGGAATGAGGTGATGATACTTAGTAGCTTTGGTGGACATCCGATCTTTTCTAGTAGTCTGAAGAGACCACGTCTGCTGACGAGGTCAAAGGCTTTGGTGAGATCAATGAAAGCAATGTAGAGGGGCATCTGTTGTTCACGGCATTTCTCCTGTATCTGACGAAGGGAGAACAGCATGTCAACGGTCGATCTCTCTGCACGAAAGCCACACTGTGCCTCAGGGTAGATGCGCTCGGCCAGCTTCTGGAGCTGTTCAGCGCGACTCGAGCAAAGACTTTCCCCACTATGCTGAGCAGGGAGATTCCACGGTAGTTGTTGCAGTCACCGCAGTCACCTTTGTTTTTATAGAGGGTGATGATATTGGCATCGCGCATGTCCTGTGGTACTGCTCCCTCGTCCCAGCACAGGCAAAGCAGTTCATGCAGTGCTGAGAGTATAGCAGGCTTGGCACTCTTGATTATTTCAGGGGTAATGCTGTCCTTCCCAGGGGCTTTTCCGCTGGCAAGAGAATAGCTAGTGTAGGATTAGTATAAATGGGTGGTTGATGGCCGGCACAGACTTGGTGGGCCAAAGGGCCTGTTTCAGTGCTGTATCTCTAAACATCTGAATTCCTCATGCAGCTACAAAGCTTTACTCTTCCTCTTCCTGTTGCTTTACGTATGCAACCCTTGTGACTTCAGCAGAGGGAGAGACAGGCTGCTCAGATCACTGCTTTGTCTGCTGAGTTGCTCTTGGACAACAACCTCTGGGTTTTGGAGCCCATGAGCCTGGCACTGATTGCTCAACCTGTGCAGGGGTAGACTCCATCGGAAAAGAAGGCAGTATGTTAGACACAAACTGAGGGGAAGACACTGGCTGGGAAAGGGAGCACTTTGAGTGGAGTCCTCCTTCCATGTCCACTTTCATCATCATCCCTCATAGGCCAGCTGCACTTCACTCCTATCACTGTGCTGGAGAGATCAGTGACACACAAGGATAAGGTATTGTTATGGTATGACCACTCAAGACAAAGCCCCCAGTCAAAATATATATGATTCGGACTGCGGTGGGGGCAATGCACTGTCAATTCAGTCCCGGTGCTCCACAGGTCGCATCATACTTATCTTTAAGCTTTCCAAATCAAAGAAAGCAGCAGCTGAATTGAAACAATCTAGTAACTTCCGAATGAGGCGATCCTAACCAGGTATCTTTAGATATCAATAAATTAACTATTTATATAAAAAAACAACTAAAATCTTAAACATTGCTAAGATAAACCAATATTTAAAGACCTTACAACTTTTTAAAAAATCTAACTCCCACATTCGCATACATATACCTAAAGCAACAGGAGTTTGGTCTTCAATTAGTTGCTCAAAAAAATAGAAAAACAATAAAGTCTTTGCAGATTATGCTTCCAACGAACGGTCTTCAAATTTCACATAGTCCAAGTTCACTTGCAGTCTCCCAAGGTCCGGTGAATCTGAAGATCTTATCAAAGATGGGAATTCAGCAGTTCAGTTCAGCAATGAACACAGTAGATCAATAATTTGTTATTTCTTTAAGAAACTAATCTGGCTTGAAACTTCTTTAGAATTTTGAGAGAGTATAATAAGTAGGGTTTAAATAGACTGAGAGAGGGCTCTCCTATTTCCTTCACGTGACAGAACAGTCTGTCTCTGAACAAACCAGTTCGCCAGTTTTCAAAATTAAAATGGATACATTGTAGGTCTATTCTTCCCTCTCTGTATGGGTTGTAGCTCAGCAACCAGAATGCATCTTCAGTCAGTCTCTGGAGTTGGCTGCCTTAAAGATGTATTGATCTTTTACAGCCTTAAAGGCGCACTGCAATATTTCCCGAGGAGAGAAAAAAACAAGATCATGACACCGCCGCCCCTGGCGAAATGAAATGCCATTTCCGAAATGCATTTCGTTACAATATAAAAAATAGAATTTGAAAAAACACTAACATTTCTTTTTTTTTCGATATATTTACAATTTTTTAAAATGGTAAGACTACAGCAACAAGTTCTATCAAAACATTTTCAGCTTTAAATTTTAAAAAGGTTGTCCCAATTAGCCCATTTAAAATTTCCAAACATAGTCTCCCGGTTGTTTTGTGTTTTCCTACCAACTGTCCCTACTTTCTATCACCTCAGCCAGGTGAACTGCACCACTCGGAGCACTAACCACCACTGTGTTCACTATTCTCTGAGAAGTTTCTCGAGTACCCCTTAACCTGTATGGTATCACTTGATACTAGAAAACCCTGTCCGATGTAACAGAAGCTGTCTTTTCCTTACCTTGGGGTGTCAAAGGAATTTGACAGTATCCCTCCAACACATTTGTCTCTTTAAGACACATGGTGTTGCCCACTCTGTCCATACAGTCCTTTAAATGAGAATTTGCTTAGGAGTCTGCCTTCTTTACCGCAGTCACTTTTCTATAGTTTATGCAAGTTTGAACCGACCCACCAGGTTTAGGCATCAAGACCATCTGCAAATTCCAGTTGTCCTGACTAGGTTCAACTAAGCTGCCCTTCAGCATGCATTGTACCTCTGCTTCCACTTGGGCCTGTCTGGCTGGACCTAAGCGGCAAGGATGTTGTTTTAAAGGAATGGTTCCCCCTATACACACATCATGTATGGCTAAGGTTGTACATCCTGACTTATCCCCTACAAACTCTTTTAAACGTTGTGGAAAGCCTGGTTAGGTCTTCATTCTGTTTTGCCTCTAAGTGCAAAAGCATATTGTCTAATTTTCCTCGCCATTCTGTATTCACTAATCTGATAGTTGGATGTTCAATCTGAGAATTTCCTAGGCCTGCTTCTGCCTCATCCTCACTATCCTTTTCATTCTGAACAGTCCCGATTACCTGGCATACCTGTACTGGTTTATCCTTCTCCTTGCGATAATATTGCTTCAGCATATTGATGGGACATAACCGGTTCTTCATCCGGCGATCACAGGTGTCAGTCAAGTAATCTATTTTACCACTCTTTTGATCACTGAGCTGTGCTTTTAATGGTTCTCCCTGTAATGGTAACAACACTGATACTTCATCCCATGGTTGATAATCACAGGCTTTTGCATTCTTGTCTGCCCACTTTTTCATATTGGCTTGGGATGCTTTAAGGTGTTCCCGAGCCACACCACAAGCTTTCGTGAGCCTTTCCTGGAACATAGCTACATAGGCTAGTATCGATGATTCATTCTTTTGTTCCAAGAATCTGTCTTTTATAAGTTTTAGAGGACCTCTTACTTCATGTCCATAAACCAATTCAAAAGGACTGAAGCCTGTGGACTCATTCGGTGAGTCTCTTGTGGCAAATAAAAGAAAGTTTAGTCCTTTATCCCAGTCATGTGGATATTCATGACAGTATGTTCTAATCACTGTTTTGAGAGTTTGGTGGTATCTCTCTAAAGCTGCTTGTGACTGTGGATGATATGCTGAAGATTTCAACTGTCTAATCCCCAAATTGCCCATGACATTTTTGAAATATGCTAGACATGAAATCAGAACCTTTATCTGATTGAACTTCAAGTGGTAATCCATATCTCGTAAAGAATTGGGTTAACTTTTCTGCTACTATTCTAGCAGTAATTGTCCTCAAAGGAATGGCCTCTGGAAGTCGAGTAGCCATATCCATGATAGTAAGTATGTATTGATGTCCCGCTTTTGTTTTTGGCAAGGGTCCTACACAGTCTACTAATACCCTGCAAAATGGTTCCTCAATCACTGGTATGGCAACTAGTGGTGCCAATTTTATGGGAGGTTGTGGTTTTCCCACCATTTGACAGGTATGGCATGCCCTACAAAATTGTCTTACATCTTTTGTAAGACCTGGCCAGTAATAATGTTGGCTTATGCATGATTTGGTCTTCCAAATTCCCCTATGTCCTACAAAAGGAATGTCGTGTGCTAACCCTATTAATCCTTGGCGATATTTAGGTGGTACCACTATCTGTTCAACAACCGTCCAGTCTTCGTCGGCAGGTCTATGAGGCGGTCTCCATTTCCTCCTCAAAACCCCATTTGCCATATATAGCCTTCTGGAACTCCTTTCGCCTCAGCTTCTGTCAGAGCCATCTGTGCCATTCAGTATATCTCTGGATCAACTTGCTGTGCTGCAATGATAGACGATCTGTTAAACATCTCATTTTGGATTATCTAAATCCCCAAATAAAGTTTCAGATACTTGGCTATCTGTTTGTGCCCCTTTTACCTCTGACAATGGATCCTGCTTAGCCATTGCTCGGGTGACTACACACACAGGAAATATTCTTGGAACTTGTTCCTGTAATTGCTCCGTTTCCTTTATTTCACTTGGTTCCTCTGTAATTATAGGAGAAACAGATACTTTTGATCTAGCCAAATCATTTCCTAGGAGTAGATCAATTCTCTCTACTGGCAAGCTGTGGACAACTCCTATAGTTACTATCCCAGATATTAAGTCACTCTGTACTCATCTTTTCAGACCATTAAAGCCCTTCCTGTACTGAATCCAGGAGTGTGGCACAATGGTTCTGCTGCTGATCTTCTAGGCCACCTCCAGCCAAGCTTTTTTTTGGCAGCAAGAGGTTTCTTCCTCCTGTTGCTGGGGGAGAGTATCCCTCTCCGATTCCTCACTGACCCCAGCACATCAGTACATCAAGGGAGGCATCATTAAAGTGGGGCACAGCCTTTTGAGTGCTCTGAGTCCATATCCTGCAATTGTTGAATATTCCAATCCTCCCAACTCTTCCAAATTCCACCTTGTAATTAACCCTTCGAATATTGAAGTTGAGATTACATCATGCACCACACACACTCCGCACATTCAATGCCAAACCCAGAGTAAAATAATAATGAGGTGGCTATGTTAAAATGTCACAGACGCAGTGAAATTACATTCGGGTTTCCGACCTAATATCACAGCACCCAGTGCCCCACCCCCACTGCTTCTGACCCAGTTCAGATTGACTTTTGGGGCCCAAGTCTTTGCAGAAAGCAGATATTTTCACCAGCAATAATTTTTTTTTAAATGATCACTGATAACACTCCTTTCTGGTGCTGGGATCTGAAGTAAAGAAAAGCAGAAACTGATAAAAGAAAAATTTAGAGCAGGAATGGAACAGAAATGGAGGGAAGAAACTAAAGTCAAATGAAATAAAAATGTACAATGCAGTTGAAAATATTTATTTCTTCTTTATATCCTCTCATTCAAAGATGGATGGAGTGACAGAATAAGATAAAAATTAGTGGAGTTATTTAAGGTCTGAAATTTTCTGCTGGTGGGTATTAGTTTTTTGCCAGTGGTGCATGTGCCTGCCTATTGCTTTGTGTATGTTCATTGACTAGTAGTAACAAGCAGATTAAATGCTTAGTTGTGATCCAGCTGTGTTCAGGCCAGAAACAGGTGTTAGATAGAGAGGAGAGAGAATCTCACAAGTGGTAAGTGGAGGCAGGTTTTCAACATTAAAGACATCTTTGTATGTGCTTCCCTCACCACAATCATGTTTGAACATTTGGCTGGAGTCCAGTCCCTCTGAGGAGTAAAGTTCAGAGATGTCTTTTTAACTTCTGTGGTTTAGACGAAGAAGAACTGGCATTTATAGAACGAACACCTTTTGAGATATCGGGAAGTCCCAAAATGCATTACAGCTGATGAAGTACTTATGAATTTTAGTCACTCTTGTAATGTAGATAAACACAACAGTCAATTTGCACACAGCAAGATCCCACAAACAGCATTGTAATGGCCAGATAATCTGTTTTTGTGATGTTGATTGAGAGATAAATATTGTCCAGAACATCAGGGATAATTCCTGATGCTCTTCTTCAAAATAATGCCAAGGGATCTTTTATGGCCAGCTGATAAACTGAGGTTCTGTCTGCCCTAATGTCTCATCTGAAAGACAGCACCTCTGATAGTGCTGCATTCCTGGGGAGATGGTGGTGTAGTGCTAATGCCACTGAACTAGTAATCCAGAGACCTAGGCTAATTCCCTGGGGACATGGGTTTAAATCCCACCATGGCAGCTGGTGGAATTTAAATTCAATTAATTAATAAAAATCTGGAATTGAATGCCAGTCTCAGTAATGGTGACCATGAAACCATTGTCGATTGTCATAAAAACCCATCTGGTTCACTAATGTCCTTTAGGGAAAGAAAAGGCCTACATGTGACTCCAGACCCAAAGCAATGTGGTTGACTGCCCTCTGAAATGGCCTAGCAAGCCATTCAGTTCAAGGGGAATTAGAGATGGATAACAATTGCTGGCCTTGCCAGCCATGTCACATCCCATGAAAGAATAAAAAAACTCCCTCAGCATTGCACTGGAGTCTCAGTTTAAATTATGTGCTCAAGTCTCTGGATCTACAACCTTGTGACTCAGAGTTGAGAGAGCTCAAATCTCTGGAATGTGAAATTTGGAAAACCACAAAGAGATCAGTAAATCTGGAAACTCATCCTGCTCATCCCTATTCTACCCCTTGGTCACCAAAGTAATTTTCATGCAGCCTTAAGGTGCTGGACATTGGCCCTGAAATTGACTCCCTAACCAGAGGAATTAATTTTTCCTATTCACTAAACTAAATTTAAATTTTTAAAGACAGACCCCCCCCACCCAAAATTAAATAAATTTTAATGTCCCTTTCCCACCCCCCAATAACAGTTACATTAACTATTTGCCCTTACACCCCTGCAAACACTTACCTTTAACATCTGACCTTTAGCCCACAAAGTGCGCAATGTTTACAGTTCAACCCTTCCCACCATCCCCTACACCCATTACATGTATTTGACCCCATTTCCCCCCACCCCTGCCATACTGACAAACATACCTCCTCCCCCCACCTCACCAGCCATGTTTCCCCAGACGGAGATCTGAAGGCGCTGGAGTGCCAGCTGCTGCGCCTAGGATCACGTTGGGCCCTCAAGATCCCAGATAAATATATTTAAATTTATTAATTCTATTAATTTGAATATTTAAATTGTGGTTCCGTCGCCGGGAGGATTGAGCCCCACCCCCCCCCCCCCCCCCCACCATGGAACCCAACGCCTGAGGGAGAATAAGATCCAGCCCCTAATGTGCCTGATTTTAACTCTATCCAAATGGATGGGTTTTGAGTGGGTTAAAATCTCACCCAATATTTCCTTATGCCGCTCGGTGTCATTTTGTTTGATAACACTGCAATGAAGATTCTTGGGACATTTTACTATGTTAAAGGCACTATATAAATACTCAACAGGCTTGTAGTTACTTTAGAACTTTTCTTTTAAGGGACTTCTGACATCACACTTTCTTTTTCATGGGGTTCTTCTGAGAGTTCCATCCTGGCAAGAGGAGGAAGAGCAGGAAGAACATGAGCAAGAGGAAGGTGGGACAGCAAATAGAAGGAGACATGCTCACAGGAATCCTTACCCTCCTCCCAACAGAGTTATCAGCCCAGTACAGCATACTTCAGTTCTCTGAAGAGTAGTGTGTAAGCAGGCTGCGCTTCTCTACAAGGCTGTGACAGATTTGTGTCGCCACCACAACAAGACCTACCACAATTAACATGCCATTGCATGTTGCAGTCAGATCAATGCAGCCTTGAACTTTTTTGGTTGCTGGCTCCTTTCCACATGGGATATCAGCAACATCAATCAGTCTGTGGTTCATGCTGGTATCAACCAGTTTATTGATGCTGAATCAAATACTTTCAACATTTTCTCCATTGACAATGGGGCCGGGATTTTATGCTGACGACGGGGGTCTCGACGTGTGGAAAAAGCAACGCCGAGAGCCCCGCGTCGCCTCTTCTCCGGAAGGCCCACCAAATCTAGTGCCTATCAGGCACTTAAGTGGACACTGGTGGGCCTTCCACAGGATCAACGACCCCGGCACTGGAAGTCCAGCCCTCAGAGAGTTGCCAGCAAATTGGAGGCGGGCAGCTCTTCCACCGAGCAGCGCCACCATCAGTGGAGGAATTACCCGAGGCCCAGGAGCAAAGCTGGACCCAGGTTTCATCAATAACATTACCATAATTCATCTAAACTTTCGGAGATGGCGCTTTGAAAAGAAGTACATATGCATATGCATGTATGTGCGCAGCTACAGAGACTTTTACTTGAGATACTTGAGCGGCGCAGTGGTTAGCACCACAGCCTCACAGCTCCAGCGACCTGGGTTCAGTTCTGGGTACTACCTGTGCAGAGTTTGCAAGTTCTCCCTGTAGCTGCATGGGTTTCTGCCGGGTGCTCCAGTTTCTTCCCACAGCCAAAGACTTGCAGGTTGATAGGTAAATTGGTCATTGTAAATTGCCCCTAGTGTAGGTAGGTGGTAGGAGAATGGTGGGGATGTGGTAGGGAATATGGGGTTAATGTAGGATTAGTATAAATGGGTGGTTGTTGGTTGGCACAGACTCGGTGGCCGAAGGGCCTGTTTCAGTGCTGTATCTCTAAATAGATAAATAAATACTTGTAAGGGAACAAAAATGATTTTTCCGAGCATTTTGGATTTACAATTATTTGCTGAAAATTATTTTCCATTTATCCTTGTGGTTAAGTTATTAGATATTATTACAGACTTTCAGGTATACTGTCGGTGGGAGATAGGATCAGTTTGGATACGAGTCTTTTCAAAAATTTTCTTAAAAAAGGAAACGTGGAGAATGGAACTGAAAAAAAAAATCAAAAGTGAAGATCACTTTTTTCAGACCTGTACTTTCTTTTAATTAAAGTATTTTAACTAAGTTTCTCAAATATATATGCTGCAAGATAGAAGTTGTCTTTACATCATTCTTTAATATAGTGTCAGTTAAGACTTTTATCCTCTTGACTTTTAAGTGAGGGCTGGAGTGGTCTCACGAGATGGGGGTCAGGGGCGAGGGGGTGTGGGGGGGTGGTTGTCGCTAGCAAAGGCAGGGGCGTGGTTCTCAACGGGCCTTCCCGATGCCTGGTCTCTTGTTCAGGCACTAAGTGCCTTTTAACGAGGGACCTCCTCTCCTTCCCCCTCACCTCAGAGCTGGGAAGCAGCCCGCATGGCGGCAGGATGAGGCCCTTAATTGGGGATAATAGCCCCGTTAAGGGCATCAATTGGCAGCAGGGAGGGAAGGCTGTTCACAGGCCTGCCGCCCCAGACTAAAGTTTGGAGGAGGCGGGAAGGTAGTGGGGACACCCCCCCCCCCACCAACAACCACCACCACCACCACCACCATCCCACCCAATTTTACGCTCTCTCCACTTCCAAACCCGCCGCGGGAGAAAGCATAAAATTCCCCCCTTGGAATCTGCACAATAGGGCTCTGGGGTTATCACAGATTGCAGGCTTCAATCAGGACCTGCCTTCCAATCCATTATCTTGCAAATGTTGTACGAGTACCAGCAGTGCTTCATGCTGATCGTCCCGGCTTTTATATTACGGCAATCCTTTATTCAACCCACACTCCATCCCCAATCTTTTCCCCTGCACAGCAAGCGAGAGGCTGGCTGGGTAAAGATCAGCCATGATTTAATTGAATGATGGATCAGGCATGAGCAACTGCATGGTCTACTATGTTTGTACATTCCTAGCTCTTGTACACTTGGCTTGTGACTCTTCTCAGGAACCAGGATTTGGTGGTAAAGATCAGAACCATGGTTCAGAGCCTTCATCAGGGAGACCATTACTGTCCTTGAGCAATGATTCCAATGCCTGGCAGGCTTAGTGACATCTAGAACATAGCCCACAGAGTATTCCACATGATTTTCTGTATCTTGCATGCTTTTAGTCCACAACAGGGACAACACAAAAGGTCTTAGATTCAAGTTCCCCTCCAAGCACTTAAGTGTCATTACAGATTATCACCTCCAGTGCAGTACCGTGGAAGTGCTGCATCGTCAAAGGTGTCACCTTTCAGGGAGATGTTAAACTGAGGCCCTGGCCAGAATCTTAGGTCCCCCAAAAGAGCTGGCTGGTGGCAGAGGGGCGTGACTTAAATGGTGTGGGAGGCTGGGAGACCTTTTCCTGACCCACTTCTACCTCCGCTGCCAATTTATGCCGGGCAGCCACAGCGAGAAACAACCCACCCGCCCTAGGCCAATTAAGGACCCTAAGTGGCCAATTACCTGCCACTTAAGGGCCTCCGCCCACTGCCGCAGGTATTTTACACTTGGCAGGTGGGCGGCCAAGGCCTCAGAAAGCCCACCTGATGAAACTAGGCGGCCTTCTTGCGGGCTGGGGGCTGTGCCCCACGGAGGGCCGCCCCTGAAGGCCCAACACACAACATGCTCCTTTCCCTCCAAACTGACCCCCCCTTGCCTCGCCATGGCCCAGCTGATTGTCCCCAGCGAGGCCCGAAAAACTTACTTCTTTTCCAGGGAAGTCCTTCATCTTCATCCTAAAGCTGGCGCTGCTGGGACTAAGAGCTGCCGGCCCGCTGATTGGCTGGTAGCTCCATTTGATGGAACTTCCTGCCTCAATGAGGTGGAAGTCTCGCCCAAAACCAATTAAGGGGAGCGTAAAATCCTGTCTGGGTCCTCAGGCCCGGCGGAGGCGGGCTCTCCGTCAACTTTTAGGCCAGTGGACAGAGCCTCCCCGCCCACCATAAAATTCTCGCCCCATTTGACTTTTCAGTTCCAATGTAATAATTTTCATGGCACTATTCAAAGAAGAACAGAGAAATTTTCCTGGTCTGGGTCAACAATTATCCCTAAGCTAGCACACCTAAAATAGATTACTGTTTACTTATTTCATTTGTTGTTGGTGGGATCCTGCTTTGCACAAACTGCTGCATTCGTGTACATAACAGTGACTATGTCTGAGCCCTAACAGTGAGCATGTGTAGACTGAGGGAAATTCATTTTTGTCTTTACCCAATGTCCACACATGAATGAGAGCCACCAGGTAAAATCAGGAGCCCTGGATTATTTCTCCTCATTAATCCATTAGTAGTAAGATTAACTGCAACATCTCCTTTGCTAACATAAAAGCAAAATACTGCGGATGCTGGAAATCTGAAATAAAAACAAAAACTGCTGGAACCACTCAGCAGGTCTAGCAGCATCTGTGGAAAGAGAAGCAGAGTTAACGTTTTGGGTGGTTCCAGCATTTTTTGTTTCTATTTCCTTTGCTAACATGTAAGGCTCAACCATTCACTGAATAAAGTTGCTGAGCTATTGTAGTAACTCAAATAATATCCTGTACAAAATGATTTTGTCTTTTCACTAGGTACATACGACCATACGAGTTAGGAGCAGGAGTAGGCCACTCGGCCCCTCGAACCTGCTCTGCCATTCAATAAGATCATGGCTCATCTGATTGTAACCTCAACTCCACATTCCCGCCTACCCCGGATAACTATTCACCCCTTTGATTATCAAGAATCCACCTACCTCTGCCTTAAAAATATTTAAAACTCTGCTTCCACTGCTTTTTGAGGAAGAGAATTCCAAAGACTCCCAACCCTCTGAGAGAAAAATTTCCTTCTCATCTCTGTCTTAAATGGGCGACCACTTATTTGTAAATAGTGACCCCTAGTTCTAGATTCTCCTACAAGGGGAAACATTCTTTCCACATCCACCCTGTCATGACCCCTCAGGATCTTTTATGTTTCAATCAAGTCACCTCTTACTCTCTAAACTCCAGTAGATACAAGCCTAGCCTGTCCAATCTTTCCTCCTAAGATAACCCACCCATTCCAGTTATTAGTCTAGTAAAGCTTCTCTGAACTGCTTCCAATGCATTTACATCCTTCATTAAATAAGGAGACAGGTACTGTACACAGTACTCCAGATGTGGTCTCAACAATGCCCTGTATAACTGAAGCATAACCTCCCCACTTTTGTATTCAATTCCCCTCGCAATATGTGATAACATTCTATTAGCGTCACTAATTAATTGCTGAACCTGCATACTAACTTTGTGCGATTCATGCACTAGGACACCCAGATCCCTCTGCATCTCAGAAATCCGCAATCTCTCACCATTTAGATAATATGCTTTTTTATTCTTCCTGCCAAAATGGATAATTTCACATTTTCCCACATTATACTCCATTTGCCAGATCTTTGCCACTCACTAACCAATCTAAATCCCTTGGTAGCCCCCTTATGTCCTCTTCACAAGTTACTTTCCTACCTATCTTTGTGTCATCAACAAATTTAGCAACCATACCTTCGGTCCCTTCATCCAAGTCATTTATATAAATTATACCAGCACTGATCCCTGTGGCACTCCATTCATTACATCTTGCCAACCAGAAAGTGACCTATTTACGCCTACTCTCTGTTTCCTATTAGCTAACCAATCTTCTATCCATGCCAATATGTTACCCCCTACACCATGAACTTTAATTTTTTGCAATAACCTTTGATGTGGTACCTTATCAAATGCCTTTTGGAAATCTAAGTATAGTACTTCCACCAGTTCCCCTTTATCCACAGCACGTTATTTCTTCAAAGAACAATTGCAAATCGTAATTAAATCCTTCATATCCCTAATTTACATAACAAAAGTTGAGAAGATTTACAAGACATTTTTCAATGGTAATGCCTCTTCAATAACATTACCACGATTCATCTAATCTTTTGGAGATGGCACTTTGAAAAGAAGTATATATGTATATGCATGTATACAGAGACATTTACCTGAGATACTTGTAAGGGAACAAAAATGATTTTTCCTAGATTTTTGATTTACAGTTATTTGCTGAAAATGATTTTCTGTTTATCCTTGTGGTTAAGTTATTAGATATTATTACAGACTTTCAGGTATACTGTTGGTGGGAGATGGGATCAGATTGAATGCGAGTCCTTTCAAAAATTTTCTTACTAAAAAAAAACAAAGAATGGAACTGAAAAAAAAATCAAAAGTGAAGATCACTTTTTTGAGACCCGTATTTAAAAAATTAAAGTATTTTAACTCTAAGTTTCTCATATATATACTGCAAAACATAAGTTGTCTTTATATCATTCTTTAATACAATGTCAGTTAAGACTTTTATCCTCTTGCCTTTTGTGTATGAGGCATGTAAAACAGCACTGTTTAGGATAATGTAATGGTTCACATGGTATACGTCTATATCATGGCAATGTATGATATGAATGGGTCTTTGCACTTTATTTACAACACTAATAGTTCCCAATGGATTAGCTGACAAATTTGGATAGATGCACTGCAGAGAAGAGACTCAATCTTCCAGTGGTACTGGATTGAGAGCAGGTAGACTGCCCACACTTCTGGCTAGAGTATGGTACATTATATAGAGAGAAAAAATGTTACGATGGAAGGGAATTGGAAATGAAACAGCACTATGTTTTCTCAGACTTAATTGCTGTCTGCACATTGTCCAAGTGACACTTCAGCTTTTAAAGAGTGCAACTCATGACATAAAATGTAAAAGCTTGATAGCTCCAGGTTGGCTGACTCTGACAGTTTGAAAAACTGAGGAAGTGCAAAAATAATTCAAAATGGGAATTTTAAAAAAACTTTCAAAATAAAGGTATATTGTAATTTTTAAAAGTTTTACAAATAAATTCAAATTTGTGGCAGGGGCAATTTTGTTGAATAAGCCACTGACTTACTGCTTCCTGTTTGTGCAAAATGTCAGAATCACTTACTGTTTTCCAGAGCAGGGGAAACACTGTGACCAGAGCAACATCTTAGATCCTATTTTAATAACCATAAGTTTTACAAGCATGTAAAAACAGATGTTGATAAAAGGAGATAAACTGAGCATTCTGTTTAATGCTTTAATGTAAAGCACACATGAAGAGCATTAAATTATGTTACCTTCTTTTCATGCAATGGAAAATTACAATAATGTAATAGCTGTGAGCTTTTTATCACATGCACCTCAGACTAGTTCTGACAAATGAAGTATTCCTTTTCTCCTGACTGGAGATGGTTGCGGGCATTTATTTATTAAAAACTAACCAACAACTTTCATAACAGTGTGACGGGCAGGGGAAGTTACTGTAGTTTTGTTGAAAGTTTCAGGCTTTTGGATTAATGTAGGTCCATATTTTTAATTTTAAAAGTCGTTTCCCATTGTCTTTTTTTTAAAGTTACCAATATAAAATATCATTACAATTATTTTTAAAGAGCAACAAAGTCTAATTGCTGCCATTCTATAAACAGTCAGCTCTGCCCTGTTTTTTAAAACAATATTGCTGTATCAACTTGTTGTTTTTAATTATAACAAAGACTTATTTTTGAATTAGTTCTTCAGCTGTCCTCATGGGCAGTTTTGTCCTGTTACCTCCACCAGTTTATATTATCCTCCATTTATACAGACTTATTGTCCTCTCATAATCTACAATTTTACTACTTTAAGTTCCAATTGTTTCTCAGGGTGGGAGTCATGTAAGCAAGGCCAAGGCGGGCAGTAAATCGTCTGGACCGCGGCAATGTGAGGCTTGGGGGATTTTAACCTGCCCGGGGAAATGGCAGCTATCTGGCAGACAGAAGCACAATGTCAGGTGACAGGGGTCCATCACCGAGTACTGAAGGAATGGCCCCTGTCACTCTGACAAGTCGCAGAAACAGGGTATGGGATGGCCTTGCAACCAGGATGTGGCTGTCCTTCCTGTCTGCTCAGAACAGCAAGTTAAAATTGGAAACTTCCAGAAGAGAGTGGAATCGCATCAGGTAAATTCTACAAGTCTTTTTTAAGTTGCCCTCCCACCTGGACTTCACAACTTTAGTTTTAGTTTTCTCTGAGGTTCACTTGGCCTCCCACCTCTCTTTCTCCCTCACCCAACCCCTCAAGATTCATTTCATTCTGCAAGCAGCTGCTTTCTCCATCGTTTTGTTTTCCAGTTAGTTGAGTGCTTCTGTAGTAATGTTGCTTTTCTCTGTAGTCTAACTTTTACAACCATTCTTTTGTGTCCCTCACCTCACACCACAATCGCACCAAAGTCATTGCTTTTCATTTCACACCACCACTTTCCCACCAGCTACACAGGTGTTCTCTACAATAGGCTTTGCATTCCTCACCTTTCCACTTTAAATATAATAAAGACCCCAATTCTTTTCATTGACAAATTAATGCTATTCCCAATGGAACAAAAAGAATGCCTCTGTTCTTTTCATTATTCCCGAGCTAACAAAAACCTGTAAAGTAATATTTTTAAAAGACATTCAGGATCAATTGTTTAACATGAAATAAAAATTCACACTTCACATGTTTTAAACTTAGATTTGTAGTATCCATTTAATCTTATTCTCCTCTGATTTCTTTGTCTGCCGAGCAGTAAGGTACATTAGGAAAAAAGTGTACAACATTTCCTATGTAACGGAAACATTCTGATTGTATCAATTTATTTTTGCATTTCAAGGATTTGACTGTCTTTTCTGATTCTTTTCGGAAAAGACATTTAAGGCCTCTGATTTCTGCAACATTAGTTTTCACATGGGTGGTCTGCACAAACTGTAGAAAGAATAATGTCTGTGCGTTTCTAGATGTTACCTTAGTTTCATTGATTAACACACCGTTTCTGAAGATGCTACCAGCATTTTGCAGATCACCCCTGGGCATCAGTCAACCAGTAATGTTCAAAGTAATTTCTCAAGTCCAGTGCCGCATTACTAATGAAGGCACATCTGTATATCAGCTTCCTTGAAATCCCAACAGAGAAATTAATCGGCATTCATTTTCCACTGGTGGAAGGGATATTTAAAGGTAAGAGATGTACATGCACCTAAATATAGATTTCCTATGGAATTGTGAGAAGGGTTGTACCATCATGTACTGTATTTTGTGTTTCCATGTTTGGTTTATTTTATGGTACCAAGTGTAACATTGGAAACTGAATTGTCATATCGAGATCATTGTAGGTCTTCTGTTCCTGCCTTAAGGTAAATGTAGCTTCAACTGCCTTTTGGCTTTGAGAAATGTTATAATGATGTGCAGATATTGAACTTTAATTCAAAACATCTTCCATTTACAGCACTGAAATATGTGATGGAAAATATTATCAGGATATTCTCCATGGCCTAGTCTCTCCGTACACAGAATCTAATGGGCTAGTTATATGAGCACAACTGAATTGCTTGCTTGACATATGAACCAACATGTCCTGTGGTTGTGCTTCTTGGTTTGATGCTTTGAAATGCATCAAAGATCCACATGTTCACGTTCATAATACATGCCGGTTAAGGTTTGTGATGCTCAATTGGTTAAAAAAAAATAGCCTTTATAGCTTGATTTTTAGCCAAAGGCCAGCTTTTTTCAAATATTTGAACTATATGTTTCTCAGAAAAAAATAGAACTATAACAACAGATTAAAAGAGAAATTAAGTTAAAATAAATAGAAGTGATAAAAGAAATGAGAGAATTTGGGAGAGGAAAGGTACGGAGGAGTGTTTAAAAATTTTCAGTTCAATTTTTGAAGTGTTTATTTTAGTAGAGGAAGGATAATATTTCAATAATAAAGTTACTCCTAAGATTTGAGAATCATTATAACGACAAATGGATTTGTCTCAGTATCACAGAGTGTAAACTAAAATTGTTGGTCCAGAGAGCCTGGAATTTCCCAGATCTGTAGCAGTCGAACAGTTAGTTCTTTGCTCAGATCATAATAAGAAAGACCATGATTTTCACAGACCTTGTACAATGGGATGGAAATTCCCTTGGACTCGTTTTCAGGCCTGAAATGGGCGCCATGCACAGAGCACTCCTCACAACAGGGAGGCTCAAGACCAGCTTGAAATTTAGCCTCAAACCTTACTAACATTATTTAAGTGAGCTGTTGATGCCAGTTGCTTCCTTCACATTTTACAAAGATCAATGTTGGGCCACTACCTACAGCTGTTCCTTGTGGACACCACATCAATGTAAACATAATGTTCTGGTGGTGGCTGCTTGCAAGGTCACATCCTCACCTGGAATACCAGAGGTCCAATGACTACTCCATTCAGAGCAGCTTAATTTCCCTGAGTGATCCTAACATAGGCAATAGGCCTTTCATTTGCACATACAAAGGTATGTTTTAGCCAGCCATCCTAGATGACTGAAAAATGTTCTAGCCCAATATTTGGCTGGATGTCTTTCAGGCATCCTGGGGGTGCAGGTGCTATTTCCCCCAAACTGGCCCTCATTGAACCCATTTTAAACCCATAAATTGTGTGCAATAATGTTCACTTTCTACCTCAATATGCCCTATCGTGGGTTCTTTGCCAAACAATTTAAACTTCTGAGAACTGGTCTGCAGCATTTACCTCTAACTTTACATCCTATACACACACTTAGGGCTGAACTTTATCAGCACGCTGTGAAGTCAGCGGCCTTCCGACATGGAATATCGCGGGGGGCTCATTTAAATGGAGGGGGCGGACCGGCCATCCCCGATGGCATAGAGTGGGTGGTCACCACGTTCCCGGTAATGGCATCCGGCGACACTGTGCAGGCGCCGTCACCATTTTTAAAGTGCTTCAAGCCCTTCAGGAGAGATTTAAATATTTAAAGGTGCCGGTGTGATCCAATGTAAATAAATGTTTAATTTAACTTTGAATCCCCTCTCCCACCCCTCACCCCCACTGAGTACTCAATACATACATTGAACTATCGCCACAAAAAAACACTTCTTGAAATTCCGAACTTTCCCCTTCGAACTTCAGCAACTTTCACCCTCGACCACTTCCCACCATCCCCACAACCAATAGGAGTATTTTTCCCCCTCCTGCCCTGATAATTTTATTCCTTCCCCCCCCCCCCCCCCCCACCTCCCCACCAGTGTCTCACCTCGGAACTCCGTACAGAGTTCCAAAGGCGCGTGAGTTGCGGCCAGTTGGCCATAAAAGCGTCGTGGGACGGCTGCCAGTGGCAGGTAGGTTCATTTGCATTCTTATTACCCTCATTTCAATATTTTAATGAAGGCCCCGGGGGCACTGAGGCCTCGCCACCACCACTAATATACAGCAGGGCCTTCTCGGCGTGGTGGGCCGCTGCCGCTAGCATTTTATGGGTCTCCCCATCACGACCCACGGCATCGAGGGGCTGGTAAAATCCAGCACGTAATGTCGTCTATAACATTTCAATAGTTCCTGGAGTTCCAGGAAGTACAATATTCCACATAACATTTCATTATTTTAGCTCCGATGCTTATAACTGTCAATTCTATTCATTATCAGTTATTCTTGCAGATTTTTAAAAATTGATTTATCTGTGTATCTATTCCATGTATCCATACCTTCATAAGAAAAAAAAATTCTTAATTGGAACTCCTTGGAATTCTCTACCCCAAAGGGCTCTGGATGCTCAGCATATTCAAGAGTGAGATTGATGGTTTTTTGAACTCTAAGGGAATCAAATAATATGGGAATTGGACGGGAATGTGGAGTTGCGGTCTAAGATCAGCCATGCACCAATTGAATGGCGGAGCAGGCGCAAGCACCATATGGACTACTGCTACTCCTTTTCTTACACTCTTATGTTCTAATCCTAAGTCTTCATTGAGGTTTGTTAGTTTTTTATTCCCATACTTCAGTTCTGGCTCACAGTCCAGGCTAAATTTTGCTTTTTAATTCAGTCATAATACTTACCATTGGACAAATTGAGATAAGGTGGTAATGCTGTCCAAACCTACTTTTCTAACCAACTTCCAAATTTCACACTAATATGATATTGCCCAAACATGACTGCACTTCAAGAGATCTTAAATGTCACTTCACATTAGTATGCAAGAGCTAGGTATTCTCCCATTAACTAATGCTAATCTAGACTATGGATATTGCTACCCTAACTCTAAGAAAGCATAATAGACATTGTAGAAGAGCCATGTAATTTGCTTAGTACATCTCCAGTGTCGGCCAAATCTAGCCCCTCTCTTCCTGAAGCTAAACGTAGCTACTGGGAATAAGATATCTAAATAAGAGGACAGTTCATTCAAATTAAGCCATTGCAATGCTGCTATGAATTTAACAGAAACTTATCAGGGACTGTGTTAATATTTTCTCTCCTATACCTCATCAAAACTAGCAAGAAAGACAAAAATGACTGGATGGAAGATCACACCCCCAATTTAACAAATCATCAAGAAAAAGAAAAATTACAATGAACGTACCTAACCATCTGTCCTCCATTTTCCTGTTGTCTGTGAAAAAGGGTCACAATGGCCCCAAGCTTACGTGGTAGTCTAGGGATAGTGATACTGGATGCCTCTATTTACGGTTGTTGTGGTTACAGTCCCTTGAAAGCATATCTTTGGCCTGGGGTCCTAAAATGGCCTGGTGTTACTGTACAGCTGTCAACCGTGAATTTTGGCTTGCAGTTTTTTCCTACTCATTCCTTTACATGGAAGTGAGAGAAAAAGGCAAGTGCTTAACTTGCTCATACATAAATATTGCTGAACAAATTTCTAGTACACTAACTGGGTAAGAAATAAACTGATAATGTTGCAAGTTTAAAGGGCTATTTCTGTCCTAATTGTCAGATAGAAATCAGCCCCCTCACCAGAAAAATAAATCAACTAACCAAAATACTGTGAGGTTGATGTGTTGTCAGAAAAAAAAACTTTTAAACTACACTAATCATACGGCCATGCCTCCATAGTAAGGTGTCTCAAGACTCTTCTTTCACTAATTGGGGAGAAGGAGAATAATAAAACCGTTCTGCATGATCTACTGAAACATTTAATGACACCATAGTCGTGACAAACTTTGATTCAATGTGCCTCACTACAAAATGCTGCAAATTCACATATTGGTTTGGGCACTGATTAAGAGTGGGAGTACTCTGTTCAATTTTAGCCAATACAGCACAAGATGGATATAGTGACCTTGATAGGAGTACAACATAGATTCACCTGAATGATACCAGGACTTCAAGGGTTCAATTGGGAATATAGGTTGCATAAATTTGGCTTGTATTCCTTTTGAGTTTAGATGCTTGAAAAGAGGTCGTAAAAGGCACTGTATCAATGCAAAGTCTTTCTTTAACGATTCTTCTTACAAATTTGTCATTACCTTTTAGCAGTTACACTCTATGGTTCTGTTTAGAATTGCTATCAAAGCCTACTTTAAATTGCAAAGAGGTGTAAGAAATGCTTTCAGTGTAAAAAAAATCTGAAAGCATATTCAAAGCAGAGCAGGGAAGTTTTGATGTCCTGACCAACAATACTCCTTCAACCAACGCCACCAAAAGCAGATTATTTGGTAATTCATCAATGTGCTGATTTATAGGGCCTTGCTGTGTGCTAAATTGTCTGGCAATTTGTCTTTATAATGACAATCAGATAGATCTTGACTTTGTGGAGTAATGTGGAACAGGCGATAGAGAGACGGCAGCCTATCTTAATCTCTCCCCAGTGACTAAGAATCACAGAGCCATTTATGGCATAGCAGGAGGCCATTCAGCCCATCGGGTCAATGCCGGCTCTCCACGGAGCAATCCAGTCAGTCCCACCGCCTCTGCCTCCCCACCCCACACCCGATCCCCGTAGCCCTGCAAGTTTATTTCCTTCAAATGCCCATCCAATTTCCTTTTGAACTCATTGATTGTTTCCACTTCCACCACCCTCGTGGACAGCGAGTTCCAGGTCATTACCACTCGCTGTGTAAAAAAGTTCTTCCTCACACTCCCCCTGCATCTCTTGTCCAAAGCCTTCAATCTGTGTCCCTTTGTCCTTGTACCATCAGTTAATGGGAAAGGTTTTTACTTGTCTACCTTATCTAAGCCTGCCATAATCTTGTACGTCTCTATCAAATCTCCCCTCAATCTCCTTTGCACTGGGAAGAACAACCCAGCTTTTCTAACCTAACTTGTAACTAATATCCCCCATCCCTGGAACCGTTATGATAAATCCTCTCTGCAACTTCTTAAGGACCCTCACATCCTTCCTGAAGTGTGGTGGCCAGAAGGGGACTCAATACTCTCATTGGGGCCTAACCAGAGCTTTATAAAGGTTCAGCATAACTTCCTTGCTCTTGTATTCTATGCCTCTATTTCAGAACCCCAAGCCCCCAGGTGCTTTGCTAACCATTCTCTCAATATGTCCTGCCAGCTTCAAGGATCAATGCACATGCACCCTCAGGTCCCTCTGTTCTTACACACTCTTTAGAACTGTACCATTAAGTCTAGATTGCATCACCTCACACTTGTCTGTATTAAATTCCATCTGTCACTTGTCTACTCATTCTGCTAGCCTATCTATGTCCTTTTGTAGGCGGTTCGTATCATCATCACTGTTTGCAACTACTCCAAGTTTGGTATCATCAGCAAATTTTCAAATTCTACTCTGTATTCCAAGATCCAAGTCACTTATATATGACAATAAAAGCAGTGGTCCTCGCACTGACCTTTGGGGAATATCATTGTCTACCATACTCCAGTCTGAAAAACAACCATTTATTATGACTCACTGTTTTCTGTCCTTAAGCCAATTTTTTTTATTCAATTGGACACTGACCCTCCTATTTTGTTAATCAGACTTTCATGTGGTACTTTATCAAACACTTTCTTAAAATTCATATAGACAACATCCACTGCATTCCCTTCATCAACCTTTTCTGTTACTTCAGCAAACAATTCAATTAGCTTAGTCCAGCAGGATATGCCTTTTAAAAATCTGTGCTCGCTCTCCTTAATTAACTCAAACCTCTCCAAGTGCCCATTAATTTTTTTTTTCTGATTATTGTTTCTTAAACCTTACCCACTGCTGATGTTAAACTAACTGGCCCATAGTTGCTAGGACTGTCCTTACACCCTTTCTTGAATAAGGATGTCAGATTTTCCATCCTTCAATGGAAGTAGAAATTGGGAAAGATGTAAAATAGGATGTTAACTCTCTATCATCTGATTAACACTATGGCACAAAGTCAAGATCTACTCCAGTGAGTCCACACCAAAATAAATTCATTGGTCACAAAGTTTGCTTTCTTTCCTACAACAGTGGAAAATCCTTGAAAAACTTGGACGCTCACCCAGGTTCCTGGCCATGGTTAAGCAGTTTCATGAAAATCAGTACGGAGAAGTCAATCAAAACAGCGACCTCTCAAGTCCCTTCCGTATCTCCAATGGCGTGAAGCAGAGATGTACGCTGGCCCCGACCCGATTCACCATCTTTTTCATCATGATGTTGCAGCAGGCAACAGAAGACCTTAAGGAGGGAGTTTATCTACGCTTCCGGACTGAGGGAGGCCTTTTCAACCTCAGGCATCTTCAGGCTCACACGAGGACACAAGAAAAACTCATCCGTGAACTCCTTTTCGCTGATGACTGTGCTCTCCTGGCCCACAGTCAGTCAGACCTGCAACGTATAACAACACATTTTTCCGAGGCAGCACAACTCTTCGGACTGAAAATCAGTTTAAAGAAAACTGAAGTCCTGCATCAGCCTGCAGCCCAAGAAGAATATAGACCACCATTGTCATTGAGGGAACCGAGCTGAATGCCGTCAAGCAATTTACTTATTTGGGGAGCGTCATCTCGTTTGATGCCACCATAGACAAGGAAGTGGACAATAGGCTCCCAAAAGCAAACAATACATTCGGCACATTCTACAAACATGTGTGGAGCAACCACAGCCTCAGAGCACAGACCAAACTCAAAGTGTACAAAGCCATATTCCTCACCACCCTTTTGTATGGCGCAGAGTCATGGGTCCTATACCGACGTCATGTACACCTTCTAGAGTGCTTCCATCAGTGCTGCCTCTGCAGCATCCTCAAAATCTGCTGGTAGGACTGCATCTCAAACATTGAAGTCCTGGAAACAGCCAACACCACCAGCATTGTGACCATACTCCTGCAAAGCCAAATGTGTTGGGCAGGTCAATTTGCCCAGATGGATGACCGTCGCCTGCCCAAGATCGTGTTGTATTGAGAGCTGACGATGGGTAAAAGGAACAGAGGGGGCCCTCTGCAAACGTTTCAAGCACTCCCTGAAGAAGTCCCTCACTGTGCCACTTCAACCTTCGCCAGTGGGAACCGCAGGCCATAGATCATGATCATAAGATCATAAAATCATAAGAACTAGGAGCAGGAGTAGGCCGTCCGACCCCTCAAGCCTGCTCCGCCATTCAATAAGACCATGGCTGATCTTTTCGTGGACTCAGATCCACTTACCCGCGCTCTCACCGTATCCCCTAATTCCTTTATTGTTCAAAAAGATATCTACCTTAGCTTTAAAAACGTTTACTGAAGAAGCGTCAACTACTTCACTGGGAAAGGAATTCCATAGATTAACAACTCTCTGGGTGAAGAAGTCCCTTCTTAATTCAGTCCTAAATCTGCTCCCTCTAATCTTGAGGCTATGCCCTCTTGTCCTAGCTTCACCTGCCAGTGGAAACATCCTCTCTACTTGTATCTTATCTATTCCCTTCATAATTTTATATGTTTCTATAAGATCCCCCCTCATTCTTCTGAATTCCAATGAATATAATCCCAATCTACTCAGTCTCTCCTCATAAGCCAACCCCCTCAACTCCGGAATCAACCTAGTGAACCTCCTCTGCACCCTCTCCAGTGCCAGTACATCCTTTCTCAAGTAAGGAGACCAAAACTGCACACAGTACTCCAGGTGCGGCCTCACCAGTACCTTATACAGCTGCAACATAACCTCTCTGCTTTTAAACTCAATCCCTTTAGCAATGAAGGACAAAATTCCATTTGCCTTCCTAATTACTTGCTGCACCTGCAGACCAACCTTCTGCGATTCATGCACAAGGACACCCAGGTCGCTCTGCATAGCAGCATGCTGCAACTTTTTACCATTCAAGTAATAATCCTTTTTACTGTTACTCCTACCGAAATGAATGACTTCACATTTATTAACATTGTATTCCATCTGCCAGACCTTTGCCCACTCACTCAATGTATCTACGTTCCTCTGCAAAGTTTCACAGTCATCTGCACACTTTGCTCTGCCACTCATCTTAGTGTCATCTGCAAACTTTGACACCCTACACGTGGTCCCCAACTCCAAATCATCGATATAAATTGTAAATAATTGCGGTCCCAACACCGATCCCTGAGGCACACCACTAGTGACTGATTGCCAGCCAGAATAGCACTCATTTATCCCCACTCTCTGCTTCCTGTTAGTCAACCAATCCTCTATCCATGCTAATACTTTACCCCTAATGCCATGCATCCTTATCTTATGCAGCAGCCTCTTGTGCGGCACCTTGTCGAAGGCCTTTTGGAAATCTAGGTACACCACATCCACTGGGTCCCCATTGTCCACCTTGCTCGTAATGTCATCATCGAATTCCAAAAGATTTGTCAAGCATGACCTGCCCTTCATGAACCCATGCTGCATCTGCCCAACGGGACAATTTCTATCGAGATGCCCTGCTATTTCTTCCTTGATAATAGACTCAAGCATCTTCCCCACTACAGAGGTTAAGCTAACCGGTCTATAATTCCCCATCTTTTGTCTATCTCCCTTTTTAAACAGTGGCGTCACATCTGCTGTTTTCCAATCTGCTGGGATTACCCCAGAGTCCATCGGATTTTGGAAAATTACTGCCAGTGCACCTGCTATTTCTCCCGCCATCTCTTTTAGTACCCTGGGATGCATTCCATCAGGGCCAGGAGACTTATCAATCCTTAGCTCCATTAGCTTGCCCAACACTACCTCTTCCGTAATAATGATTGTTTCCAGGTCCTCACCTACGTTCGTCTCTTTGTCAATTACTGGCATGTTATTAATGTCCTCCACTGTGAAGACCGATACAAAATACCTGTTCAATGCCTCGGCCATTTCATCATATCCCATAACTAAATTCCCCTTCTCATCCTCTAAAGGACCAACGTTTACTTTAGCCACTCTTTTTCGTTTTATATATTTATAGAAACTTTTGCTATCAGTCTTTATATTCTGTGCTAGTTTTTTCTCATGTTCTATCTTACTTTTCTTTATAGCTCTTTTTGTGGCTTTCTGTTGACCTTTAAGTTTTCCCAATCTTCTAGTTTCATACTGTTTTTGGCCACTTTGTATGCCATCTCTTTCAATTTGATAGCCTCCCTTATTTCCTTAGACACCCATGGCAAATTACCCCTTTTCTTCCAGTCCTTCCTTTTCACTGGAATATACTTTTGCTGAGCACTTTGAAAAATTGCTTTGAAAGTCCTCCACTGCTCGTCAACTGTCCCACCATAAAATCTTTGTTTCCAGTCTACTTTAGCCAAGTCCTCCCTCATTTTATTGTAGTCCCCATTGTTCAAGCGCAGGACCCTGGTATTGGATTTTATCTTCACACTTTCCATCTGTATTTTAAATTCAACCATACTGTGATCACTCCTTCCAAGAGGATCCCTAACTATGAGGTCATTAATTATTCCTGTCTCATTACACAGGACTAGATCTAGGATAGCTTGCTCCCTCGTCGGTTCCATTACATACTGTTCATGAAAACTATCACGGATACACTCAACGAGCTCCTCCTCAAGGCTACCCTGACTGAGCTGGTTCGACCAATCTACATGTAGATTAAAATCCCCCATGATAATTGCCGTACCATTTTTACAGGCATTAGTTATTTCTTTGTTTATTGCCCGCCCCAATGTGATATTATTTGGTGGCCTATAGACTACGCCTATCAATGACTTTTTCTTCTTAGAGTTTCTAATTTCCACCCAAATAGATTCAACCTCATTCTCCATAGAACCTATATCATCTCTCAGCACCGCCCTGATGTCGTCCTTGAATATCAGAGCTACACCACCTCCCTTACCTTCCTGTCTGTCCTTCCAAATAGTCTGGTACCCCTGGATATTTAACTCCCAGTCGTGACCAACCTGTAACCATGTCTCCGTAATGGCTACCAAATCATATTCATTCGCGATGATTTGTGCCGTTAACTCATCAACCTTATTACGAATGCTACGAGCATTCGGGTAAAGTGCCTTTATGCTAGCTTTCTTACCCTCATGATTTCCAACATCTCTAATAATAACTCCTGAGTTATCCTTCCTTTCTGCTTCTTTCATAGTCTGCCTTGAACTTAAACCCTCCTGCACACATGTTAACCTGCTGCTTACCTTTTTATTTACCATCATACTCCCTGTCGTTTTCCCTTTCCCTTCCCCCCGAGTCACTAGTTTAAAGTCCTAGAGACCACCCTATTTATCCATTTCGCTAGAACACTGGTTCCAGATCGGTTCAGGTGGAGACCGTCCTATCGGTACAGATCCCCCCGGTTCCAAAACTGATGCCAATGCCCCATGAAATGGAACCCCTCTTTCCCACTCCACTCCCTTAGCCATGTGTTTACTTCCCTAATATTCTTATCCCTAAGCCAATTTGCACGTGGCTCGGGCAGTAATCCGGAGATTATGATTTCTGGAGATGCTAAATCAGGAGGACTACAGACACCTTTGAAACTGAGCGAAGAACCAGCATGAAAGAGAAAAGGAAGAGGATACATACAATTGCCCCCAGCAGTGACTACGCCTTCACTTGCACTCACTGTGGGAAAATCTGCCGGTCATGGATAGGCCTGACTAGCCACCGGCGGGCCTGCAAACGATGACTACAACCTTCCCAAAATCTTCGTCTGCGAAGAAATGCCAAGAAGAAGAAGCATACTGCACATATACCTGTGAATGTAATGGATGGGCCAAGTGTTTGTTTCACATTGTCTGCTTTCTTATTTTAAGAAAAGGGGGAAAAAATGATAAAATTAGCAATTTACACGTGATCTAGATAAGGTCACACTGCAATCTACAGAAGAACTTATTCCATGGTCGCCCTGAATCAGGGCCCTTTCAAAATTCTTGGGACAATGGTGTAAAGTCAGCTGGCAAACCAGTGTTGTTGGCATTCCTGAGTTCTCTCCATTCTGATTTCATCCAGCCACAGATTCTTAGCGGAAAAGGCATGCCTCACTGGTGGTGAAGCAGCTGTAAGAACAATGATTTGAAACTCTGTGGGGATTTGGGTTATGAATAAAAGGGAGGAGAGACTTGTTGGAGCCAGAGGTAGTTCACAACCAACAGTCCAAATCAACTCCTGTGGAGTAGATTTCCTCTATTTAACATTTGTAGTGAAATTGTAAATGAGTTTTCTAGACCTACATTTATAATTTCACTACAAACTGAAGTCAGAGGAAGTCTTTCCCCAGTGAAGTTTAATTGAAACAGTTATTCCCCTTTACTTTATATCATGTGTTCTAAGTTTAACAAGTGTTATCTCTTTTTAAAAAAAAGATAAAATTCATTCACAATTTTTAAGCAAGCTGCATTTTATGTTTAGTTGTACTTGTTTACCATCCTGTGTAATTAGTTTGCCCTAAAAACAGAAAATGCTGGAAGTGCACAGCAAGTCCCTCAGCTGCTAAAAGACAGAAGACAGGTTAATGTTTTAGGTACAACCCTTCATCAAAGCAAGCCTAAGGTTCATTTGTGCTACATAAAATAATTTCTATCCATTGCTTAGGATTTTGCAGTGAATTTATGTGAACTTCAGTCACTAAATAGGGATATATTCGCAAAAAAGCAATGTTTATTGCACTGTATCTCAACTTCATTTACCCACTTTGCTCCATAATCCCTTGATACAATTACCAACAAATATGTCGCCATAATGCTTTTGTGGTTTTTAGCCTTCCCTCAACAAAAATAGCTTTGTAGAACAGTTTCTTATGAAGTCAGGGCCCTATGTATTTGTTTATTTTTTAAAAAATTTTTGTCTTTGAAAATTAGGGAAGAGAGTGCTGAGTAGAACATATGTTTTGTTTGAAAGCTACTGCTCACAAGTGAACAATTTCAGGCTAGGCATTTGACAGAATGGCTTAGAACCTTTATTCCAATTGCAGATGTTGCCCCTCATTTCCCATGCACCACAGTTACATTCTCATGCACTTCAACACATATCCTTATAGCCTTTCTGTGGGATAATTCAGAGTTAGGGAAGTATTAAGCAAGTTATGCTACATTGATCATATTTATTGTTTTAATATTAATAGTTTAGATTTATTTTCTATTTTAGCATTTGATAGTACTTACATGCTGCAGTGGAGATAATATTTCAAAACTTGAAATAAATGCATGGAAAGCCTAGTATGTATGGAAAAACAGAGCCTGGAAATGAAATATATTGGGTTATGCACCATCTAGTTACATGTAGAAAGTAAATATATTGATTTGTGAATCTTCAGCCAAGACTGTGGAAAAACAGAGTTTAGATATATTGTGATTTTACAGACCACACACATAGTGTACCTAGTAATCTGTTTTGCTACTGGTACCCTCACTGTGTTTAATAGGGAAGTAATATAACAAGGTAATATATCAAAAAACTGTTAGGATTTGCATTCTGTAAGTGGTTAAAAAAATACCGGACCACTACATACAATTTTCAAGGAAAAGCACCCCTTCCCTAACTTATCAATTAGACTACATAGTATTCATATGATGAGCTCAGTGAAAGCAACCAATCTTGATAGCATCACTATATTTTCTGTTCCTTCGGTCATCATGTGACCATCAAGCACTTCAATTCAATAGCAACTTGTATTTATAATGCATCTTTAACCTTATAAAACAGCCCAAGGTGCTTCACAGGTACATTGTAGAGCAAAGTTTGACACCAAGTCACAAGGAGATATGAGGACAGGTGGCAAAGCTTGGTCAAAGAGGTAGGTTTTAAGGAGCCTCTTAAAGGAGGAGAGAAAGGTAGAGAATTAGAGAGGTTTAGGAATGGTATCTGAGTTTAGAGACTAAGCAACTGGAGGCACAGCTGCCAATGATGTACTAAAAACAATGGGGGATGCTGAAGGGGCCAGAATTGGAGGAATGCAGATATCTGAGGATTGTAGGGCTGGAGGGGGCTACAGAGATAGGGTGGGATGAGGCCATGGAAGGATCTGAAAACGAGGATGAGAATTTTGAAATTGGCTCCAGGTCTGGCAACGGCTCAATGTAGGTTGGTGAGCACAAGGTGATGGGTGAACAGGATTTGGTTCAAATTAGGGCACAGGCTGGATATAGGGGGCAGAATTTTGGATGAGTTCAAGTTTATGGAGCGTACAAGATGGGAGGACAGTGAGGAGAGCATTGGAATAGTCCGGCTGGATTTTACAGACCCCCTGGCGTCGAGTTTCATGGCGGGAGAGGGGGAGGGGGCGGAAAATGCCTTCGGGAGAGGGCTGCCATGCATCCCGATGCCGGGAGGGTCCAGCCCGATATTGTGTGCAAGGCATTGTGGCATCCCCCGCCCCCCCACTGCTCAGCGATGGGACCCCTATTTACATATTCAAATAGATGTAAATGAATGCATTAATTATACTTACATCCCCACCTAAGTTCCCACTCTGATCTTCGGCCCGGTGGCCGGCACTCCCAAGCCTTCGGATCCCCATCCAAGGAAATGAGGTGGAATACTTGCGGGGGGGGGGGGGGGGGGGGTGGGGGGCGGAGCGGGGTCAAAGTAACATATTTGGTGTAGGGGATGGTGGGAAGGGTTTGAAGTTAAATTTTATGCACTTTGGGGGGTAGGTCAGGTGGACAAGGTAAGTGTTTTGGGAGAGGAAAGGGCAGTAATTAACTTAATTGTTATTGGGGGTGGGAGAGGGGCAGAAGAAATGTCTATTTATTTTATAAATTTTTATGCCGTTGCACATTAAATATTTAAATTTACCGGTTGGGCTAATGGCCCTTTAAAAATGGCGTCGCACAGGCGGCTGACACCATTGTCAGGGATGGACAGCCCGCCCTCTCCACCTGGTTGGGGCGGTAGCCCGCTCTGGCTATTTAAATGAGCCACTGCTTTTAGGATCACGGTGGCTCCGCGACGTGCAGTCTGTGCAGGCGGACCATCATTGTTTTCACCCACCACTGAAATCGGTGGTGGGCTTATAAAATTCGGCCCATTCAATTTAGAGGTCATAAAAGATAAGAATAAGGGTTTCAGCAGCAGATACGCAGAGGAAGGGTGGAGACAGCCAATTATTATGGACGTGAAAGTAGGCGGTCTTGATGATGGAGAGGATAGGCAGTTGGAAACTCAGCTCAGGGTTAAATAGAATACCACAGTTTCAAACAGTCTGATTCACCCTCAGACAGTGGCCAGGGAGGGGGATGGAGTTGGTATCTAGGAAATGAAGTTTGTGGTGGGAACTGAAGTCGTCAATATTTAATTAGAGGAAATTTCTGCACATCCAACACTGGACGTTAGACAAGCAGTGTGCCAAATCAGAGGCAGTGGAGGGGATGAGAGAGGTGGTGGTCAGGTAGATGTATCAAGGCCATGTAACAGGATAGCTAATATGTGACTAGGGCTAACCCATGGCTCACTCTTGGCTGATGACTCCAATAAAACTTCCACAGACAGGAAGAAAAAAATATAATGAGGCCCATGAAACCACAAGATGTGTGATAGAGGATACTATTGGCATTTGGAAGTTTCCTTTTGACAAATCCAGTGGGTTGGTTTTTTTTTTCTTTTTTTTTCTTTTTATTTTGTTTTTTTTTTCTTTACTCTGTATCTAACCCTGTGCCATCCCTGCCCTGGGAGTGTTTGATGGGACAGTGTAGAGGGAGCTTTACTCTGTTTCTAACCCTGTTTTTTTTTTTTCTTTTTTTTTCTCCAAGGTGGCCCATATACCCCAGGCCCCTTTTATATTTTTCATGTCGAGGGGGCCTTTATTCCTCAGGCCCCCTTTATATACATATTTACAAAAATAACTTTATTAAAAACAGAAAAATAAACCAAAACTCAAATTAAAATGCCATTCCAGTGGGTTGTTGCTGCAACAGCCCAGCTAAAGTCTCTGGTATCATTGTAGCACATTGTGTGCTACACAATATTGCCATGAAAGAAAGTTTTCTACATTTGGAAACTGTGGGTAATTATAATGAAGAAGAATTGAAAAGCATAGGAAGGGTACACAAGAAGGAGAAAGGGACAGGGCATTCATAGAAAGGACGGTGTAACTGAGAGCCCAGTTCACTGTCCAAAAAAAAGTCACATCACACTTTCCTGTTATCCTTCCACACCTTCACAAAATTCCTCGTTGAGGGGAAAAAATCTTATGCCGAGTTCCTTCATAAGACAGAAGTCTCTATTGTTTATTTTTTTTTATTTAGAAATACAGCACTGAAACAGGCCCTTTGGCCCACCGAGTCTGTGCTGACCAACAACCACCCATTTATACTAACCCTACAGTAATCCCATATTCCCTACCACCTACCTACACTAGGGGCAATTTATAATGGCCAATTTACCTATCAACCTGCAAGTCTTTGGCTGTGGCAGGAAACCGGAGCACCCAGCGAAAACCCACGCTATGACCCTGCCAGCATCCAACAGGTTTTTCAGTGCTATTGCTCCACCCTATGTAGTATTTCTGTGGCATTAGTTGTAAGCTATATTTTCCTTTTGGAGAGTGACAAGGCTATGGATTGCGCTTGTGAGTGGCACAAACACTTTCCCCCATCTAACTGCCTGCATCCCATGACGATAAGATGTGTAGGTACACTGGCCCTTTCAGTCAAGCATCCCTGAAATTTGTCAATACCCTTGTGGCAGAAATGTGAGTTGGCAGAATGGACAAAGAAGGTGCTTGAGTTCCCCAACACCAGAGAGGTAGAAAGGTAGGTAGGTGACTGAGCACTGTCTGAGCGGTAGAAGATATGTATTGGCAAAAATACCTAAACTTACCTTGCCTACCCTTGTGAAGTCATTCAACCTCTTCCAGCAGTGTGGCAGTTCTTGAGATGGTGGAAGTTTCAATGACTTGCCTTTGTCACCTCCCTCCAAATAGCCTGCAACACCCTTTTATGGGGCTTCCTGCCCTCAATGCCCAGTTTGCTTATCTGGCCATGACTTCTGCCAAAAGGACCTGCAAATCTGGGAGCCCTTCCATCTGCTGATGCCTCAAAGGCGACAGTTGCTTCAGCCATTCTTGCAAAAAAAGGATGCTGTCCTTTAACTCACTGGTGACATTTAAAGGCTGCATTAGAACTGTATTTCCCTCTTTCACAGTAGACTTTTCAGCAACAGAAGAACTGCTCCAAACCTGCCCTACATAAGAAATGAGGGCCCTGAGGTTAGCAACAGAATCACTTGGCCAACTGGTATTCCACACCATTGCTAACTTTCTAGAGTCTTTGAACTCCAGGTAATAGAGTCAAAGACATTTACAAAATCGAAGGATATCATTTGGCCCATTGTACCTGTGAAAACTCCTTGCTAGAGCACTCCAGAACTAAACATACTCCCTATTTTCTCTTCAGATGCAAATGTCTTCATTCTATGGCAGCCACTGTGACAACTACATTTGAGCCACCATGGCGAAACAAAGGGTGGCTACTGGGTGGCAAGTACTATCTGCTAACCACGTGGCTCATGACACAGGTGTGCAACCCACGCTCATTTGAGCAGCATGCACGTACGAACATACGAATTAGGAACAGAAGTAGGCCATTCGGCCCCTCTAGCCTGCGCCACCATTCAAATAAGATCATGGCTGATCTGTTTGTGTCTCAAATTCCACACTTCCATCTACCCCCGATAACCCATGATTCGCTTGCCTAACAAGAAGCTATCTACTTCCACCTTAATGACCCCACATCCACCACCTTCTGAGGCAGAGTTCCAAAGTTGCACAACCCTCTGAGAGAAAAAAATTCTCCTCAACTCTGTCCTAAAAGGGTCCCCTAATTTTTAAACAGTGCCCTCTAGTTCTGGACTCACCCACAAGAGGAAACATCCTTTCCACATCCACCTTGTCGAGACCGTTCAAGATCCTATATACTTCAATCAAGTCTCCCCCCACTCTTCTAAACTCCAGTGAAAACAAGCCCAGTCTGTCCAACCTTTCCACATAAGACAACCCGCTTATTCCAGGTATCAATCTAGTAAACCTCCTCTGAACCACCTCCAACACATTTACATCTTTCCTTAAATAAGGAGAACAAAACTGCACACAGTATTCGAGATGTGGTCTTACCAATGCCCTGTATAACTGAAGCATAAGATCCTTGTTTTTACTTTCTATTCCTCTCATTATAAAAGATAGCATTCCATTAGCCTTCTTTATTACTTGCTGAATCCGCATAATAACTTGTTGTGACTCATGCACGAGAGACCTACTTTAGGTCGGGAAAACGAATCCGACCCGAACCCAACCAAACCACCGTGGACCTGAGCCCGCCCCGACTCGACCCGACCCGACCCGGCCATCCATTTACTTACCTCCCGACTCGGAACCTCCATGGGCTGCCGTGCATGTGTGATGAGGTCATAGTGACGTCACTCACTTACTGTGCAGACTCAGTTTCGTCCCGGACTCCCAGCTCAGGTAAGTTTTTTTTTAAATTTTTAATACTTACCGGCACAGCACTGACCCTGCGTGTCCAGCCCGACCCGACCCGACTCGACCTGGACTCAGCACGACCCGACCCGACCCAAACCCAACACATGTTGTCGGGTCTCGTCAGGTTCGGGTCGGGTAGCAGGCCTCTATCATGCACTAGAACACCTAGATCCCTCTGCACCTCAGAATTCTGCAGTCATTCTCCATTTAAATAATACTCTTTTTTATTCCTCCTGCCAAAGTGAACAACTTCACATTTTCACACATTATACTCCATCTGCCAGATTTTTGGCCACTCACTCAACCTATCTATATTGGCCTGCAACCTCCTTATATCCTCTTCACAACATACTTTCCTACCTATCTTTGTGTCATCTGCAAATTTAGCTACCATCCCATCACTCCCCTCATCTAAGTAATTGATATAAATTGTAAAAAGTTGAGGCCCCAGCACAGAGCCCCAGCAGTACTCCGCTTATCACATCCTGCCTTTCAGAAAAGGATCCATTTATGCATACTCTGTTTTCTGCCAGCCAGCCTATCTTCTATCCATGCTAATATGTTACCCCCTACTATGAGCTCCTATTTTCCACAATAACCTTTTATGTGGCACCTTGTCAAATACCTTCTGAAAATCCAAGTACAGTATGTCAACTGGCTCCCCTTTAACCACTGCTCATGTTACTCCTTCAAAGAACTCCAATAAATTGGTTAAACATGATTTCCCTTTCACAAAACCATGCTATTTCCAATTACCTTGAGTTTTTCTAAGTGCCCAGCTAACACCTAATGATCGATTCTAACACCTTCCCCACAACAGACGTCAAGCTAACTGTTTTCTGCCTCCCTGCCTTCCTGAATTTATATTTGCTACTTTCCAGTCTGATGGAACCTTTCCAGAATCTAGCAAATTTTGAAAAATTAACACCAATCCATCCACCATCTCATTAGCC
Source organism: Heterodontus francisci (assembly GCF_036365525.1). Lineage (NCBI taxonomy): Eukaryota > Metazoa > Chordata > Chondrichthyes > Heterodontiformes > Heterodontidae > Heterodontus > Heterodontus francisci. Next base: position 47,707,397 of record NC_090389.1, read on the forward strand.
ACCTCTTTTAAGACCCGAGGATAAAGTCCATCAGCACCGGGAGGCTGTCAGCCCGCAGCTCCATCAGTTTGCTCAGTACCGCTTCCCTGGTGATTATAATTTCACCAAGTTCCTCTCTTCCTTCCACCTCCTGATTTACAGCTATTACTGGAATGTTTTTTGTATCCTCTATAGGAAGCAAAATATTTGTTCATTTCATTCACCATTTCCTTATTATCTATTATTAACTCCCCATTCTCAGTCTCTACAACCAATACTCACTTTACTTAGATTAGATTTGATTAGATTAGATTAGAGATACAGCACTGAAACAGGCCCTTCGGCCCACCGAGTCTGTGCCGAACATCAACCACCCATTTTATACTAATCCTACACTAATCCCATATTCCTACCAAACATCCCCACCTGTCCCTATATTTCCCTACCACCTACCTATACTAGTGACAATTTATAATGGCCAATTTACCTATCAACCTGCAAGTCTTTTGGCTTGTGGGAGGAAACCGGAGCACCCGGAGAAAACCCACGCAGACACAGGGAGAACTTGCAAACTCCACATAGGCAGTACCCGGAATCGAACCCTGGTCCCTGGAGCTGTGAGGCTGCGGTGCTAACCACTGCGCCACTGTGCCGCCCCGTTTCCTTTTTAAATACGTGTAGAAACTCTTGCTATCCATTTTTACATTTCTAGCTAGCTTCCTCTCATACTCTAATTTATTTCTCCTGATTAACCTTTCAGTCATTCTCTGCTGTTCTTTATATTCTGACCAATCATCTAACCTGCCACTCATATAATGAAAACCATGCTGCCACACAAAATGTGATAGAGATGTGGCGTGCTGAAATTGCTTCTGCTGCCAAGACTACTCTGGAGGAGCCCTGCAATACTTGGCAGTGTACGTGTCAAGCTGCATCATAGTCTACTGTATGCTGCATAACCTTATCATTGTGAGGGCACAAACCCTGCCACCAGCGATAGAATGACCAGCTGAGGAGGAAGAAGTGAGGTTGCAACCAACATATCCCCTTTCCGGCCTGGCTGTCCGTGATTGACTCATCCAACTGTGGTACCAGTGAATGCAAACCCAAATTCCCAATCACCAACAGCCCTGCACCTTACCATCTGTTACTGATCATCACAGTGTGCTCTTGGTTATAATGCAAAAATAAAAGCTAACCCAAAACAAACATTCCAAACCAAATTTCTAAATCAAACCGTGCCATAATGCATTCAGACATCAACGCTTGTGCATTTCCTTAGTGTCTGTCTTCCATGTGGCTTTGCTTGTCCTAATGATCCTACACAGTGTTACGTTCCCCTGTGGCAGCAGCATGACTGGTGGAAGGCTGCTGACTTTCAGGGGGGAGACTCTAGGGGTTGGGTATTATTTTGGTAAGGAATGTCCCGGTGATGGGCCGGAAGGTGGGGGGGTGGGGGGGTGACTCTACCTTGGCTCTTTTTCAGACCTCTGGCAAAATTCAATATCTGGCAGGTAAATAACGGCCCATCTTCAGGGATGGCGTCCCCTTTAAGGGGAAAGATCCTGCCACAAGAACCGGTTGCTCAGCAGTGCTGGAAGCGGTAGCCACTGCTGGTACTGCAGGAGGTCAGGGAACAGAAACAGCCAATGGGGCCCAGACTGCAGGTAAGTTGTGGCGGGTTCACCAGGGCCAGTCAGGCAGGCACCGGCGAGGGGTGGCAGAGGTGTTTGTTGAGGTCAGGGGGTTGTTGGCGCAGAGGCAGTCTTTGTTGCTGGAGGCCCTCCATGGAGTTGCCCAGGAGTGAAATTGGGAAAGGGTAGCAAAAGTTTAGAATTCTTTTTTGCAAATGGCAATTGAACCTAGATCAATTGTTAATTTTAATACTGACATTGATAGATTTTTATTAGCCAAAGGTAGCAAGGGATATGGAACAAAGGATGGGAATAAAGGGATACGGTCCCCAGAAGAGCAGAAGGTTTTAGTTTAGGCAGGCATCAAGATCGGCGCAGGCTTGGAGGGCCGAATGGTCTGTTCCTGTGCTGTACTGTTCTTTGTTCTTTGTTCTAAAGGCAAGTATATGGAGTTAGGTTATAGATCAGTGTTACAACCGGGTGAGGGAGGGGTCTTGGCCTCCCCTCTTGCCCCTTTCCTGGTTTAGCCGTAACAGGGTTTATCTTTTAAAACAGTGTTTTTAGCTTCACCTCAGTGAGTCTTTGCTCATTGCTTTCTAATTGTAATTGCAAATGAACCAATCAGACAGGTTTTCTTAGGTTTAAGCAAGAAAGATGTAATTTTATTAGCCTTATCACTCTAACTCATTTAAAATTACTGAAATATGCGACACAACCAAGCTATCATACATACGAGATAAACACAAATCGATACAGAGGGGAAGAAAGAATTGGGGAGTTGTTGAAGTAGGGTTGGCAACGAAGGGAATTCAGTTACTGTCTTTTGTTTTTGATTAAAAGTCCTTGGTTGAAGTTGAGGTCTTGGAGTTCTCAGTGCACAATTTCCGACTTTCTTCTCTGGTACCAGAAGGCTGAAGAGGTGCTCTGTCTTGAGGCTTAAGCTGCTACCGTAGGTCCCTGGGACTTTGCTGGAGGGAGAGACAGAGACAGAGGTGCTTTCTTCTTTGAGTTCAGTTGCAATCTCCCCAAAACCCTTTCTGTGAGGCACAATTCAAACAGTCCCCAGTCTGGCCAGTAGATAAGTCATGTGACCACCTCTTTGTTTGAAATAGCAACTTCTCGGAGGGTTGCTGGACTTCAGAGTCTTCCAGACACTCGGGGGAGAGGGAGGGGGGGTGGAGGTTTGTCTCTTACAATGTCGATGGCTCTCAATGTCTTTTAATCATCACTATTGACAAAAACCATCTCGCTAATTGAATTAGAGAATTGAATTACCCTGTTCACTTCAGGGTATTGTTAGTTCCCTTTTCTCCTGACTGTGGGGGAGGATTCTTTGCCAATCTTTCCTTTGTCCTCTGGGACATTCCTGCTTGCAGGTATTTATCCAGATTCTACTGCACTCCCCTGCGGCACTTTGACTCGGTGAGGCATCACCCTCATGGTTTCTCTGCCCTCTTGAGGACTTTCTTTGTCTCTACAAGTTTCTGCAAATTCTGTTAGCAACTCTGGTGGGGTGCTTCTGGTGTCTGCATTTACATAGGAGGATGTGGGGTCTAGTTTTTCCAACATTTCGGAGTTGGCTGATGGACAGTAGGGGTTTTCATTTAGGAATCCTGCTTTAACCTGTCCTCTTTGTCCCTTTTTCCCCTTTCCTGTCTAACTTTTTTGCCAGCTCTGCGCCTGCCTGACCCCTTTTGTTCTCAACAGGGGTCCCTTACAATTCACCAGCCCTCTGCTGGGGGGTTTCCCAAAGCCGATACAGGACATAGGGGTGCAGATTTCACTGCAAGTTGGGGTTTCTCCTCAACCTGGCACATGTGGCAACTCCTGCAGTACCCAACCACATCGACGTGGAGTTTTGGCCAGTTAAACTGCTGTCTTATGCGGGCTTTGGTTTTCGTATACAGACATGTGCAGCCATTGTCAACTCATGGGCCATTCTTAATATTTCTCTCCAGTACCTCTGCAGCATCATTACCCGGTGAACCACTGTCCACTCTTTGTCCTCAGGTCTGTGAGGAGAACTCAATTTCCTCATCAGTACGCCATTCTTTAAATCGTAGCAACAGTGACTCCCTCTGTTTCAATTTCAGTCTGGGCAGTCTGTACTAACTCTCTCAGTACTGGGTCAGCTCGCTGAACTTCAGCCAGTGAAGGTCCATCTAATCCATTCCCTGGGTCCTCTAAATTTCCAAAGAATGTTTCAGAGAGGCAGACTACATGGTCATCTGTCTGCAATGCTGATACAGTCTCATCTGGGGGAGCTGGTTTGGCCATGGCGCGATTCGCTACACATTCAGGTGAATTGCAGGAGACCGTCTCCTGCCACTGCCCTGTCTCCTTGACCTCCTCATTACTGGGAAAGCTACCACCTTTGCACCCGCCAGATCATTACCTAGGAGCAGGTCAACCCTGTCCACAGGCAAACTAGGGACAATCCCTACGGTCACTGGTCCTAAAACTAGGTCACACTCCTTTACCATTCACCACCATTCTGGCATTTACTGCACTCTCTGGGGGAAAGGTCATGCCTTTTTCCCACTAAAAGGGATCTAGTGACGCCTGTATCCCTGAGGATTACTATGGGCTTGCCTTCCCCACGCAAGGAGTATGAGGTTACTCTCCCGACAGACACAAAATCCTGATAACTTTCAGGGATCCTATTACATTTTCCTGCACCCGCAACAGAATGTGTTCTGGGTCTTACTGCTGTTGCAGTGAAAGCCACAGGCTGGACTTTCCATCAGGGTCCCTTCTCCTGCACTGAGTGGATGTGCCCTGATTAACCCTACAGGCTTTCTCGGTAGTTTCCAGCAGTCAGCTCTTAGTTGACCTGCCTTTTTACAATGGAAGCACACAGGTCTCTGGGTCTCACTCCTACTTTCAGCACTGTGTCTTTTGGCTGGAGGAGGCCCCCCTGTGTCTCCTGCTTTCCTTTCTCTCCCAGGACTGCTTGGGCTCCTATCACTTTTTATTTATTTTCGAGATACAGCACTGAAACAGGCCCTTCGGCCCACTGAGTCTGTGCCGACCAACAACTACCCATTTATACTAAACCTACAGTAATTCCATATTCCCTAACACCTACCTTCACAAGGGGCAATTTACAATGGCCAATTTGCCTATCACCTGCAAGTCTTTGGCTGTGGGAGGAAACCCACGCAGTCGCAGGGAGAACTTGCAAACTCCGCACAGGCAGTACCCAGAATTGAACCCGGGTCCCTGGAGCTGTGAGGCTACAGTGCTAACCACTGCGCCACTTTCCCACCCTTTGTCCTTTTCAGATTTGTGGGGGTGACTAGGAAAGGTTTTCCCTTGGGGAACCGACTTATATATTAGAGCAAACTCTAAACTCTCTCCTTGCAATTATAATTGATGACCCCTCGACACTAATATCCACCTTCCTGCAACCCCCTTGCCCCCCTGCACTAGAACAACTAGTTTTCCCTATTCTCACTATTACATCCATCATAATTTTCAAAACCTCTATTAAATCTCTTTTTAAGCTTCTCTAATCCAATGTAAATCATTCTGTATGTTATGTCTGTTCTCATAACTGTAGTATTTCATCCATGGAGGAGCTAGCTCCAATGGATTAGCACTGGCACAGCTATGATGGGCTGAATGACCTCCCTCAGTGCTGCAAATTCTATGATTTTGCAAAATATTGGCATGTGTAGGGGATACTTTCCCAGTGGTAGAAGCTTGATTAAGTGCTATTACTTCTTCTTCTTCTTTGGGCCTCCTTATCTCGAGAGACAATGGATACGCGCCTGGAGGTGGTCAGTGGTTTGTGAAGCAGCGCCTGGAGTGGCTATAAAGGCCAATTCTGGAGTGACAGGCTCTTCCACAGGTGCTGCAGAGAAATTTGTTTGTTGGGGCTGTTGCACAGTTGGCTCTCCCCTTGCGCCTCTGTCTTTTTTCCTGCCAACTACTAAGTCTCTTTGACTCGCCACAATTTAGCCCTGTCTTTATGGCTGCCCGCCAGCTCTGGCGAATGCTGGCAACTGACTCCCACGACTTGTGATCAATGTCACACGATTTCATGTCACGTTTGCAGACGTCTTTATAACGGAGACATGGACGGCCGGTGGGTCTGATACCAGTGGCGAGCTCGCTGTACAATGTGTCTTTGGGGATCCTGCCATCTTCCATGCGGCTCACATGGCCAAGCCATCTCAAGCGCCGCTGACTCAGTAGTGTGTATAAGCTGGGGGTGTTGCCGCTTCAAGGACTTCTGTGTTGGAGATATAGTCCTGCCACCTGATGCCAAGTATTCTCCGAAGGCAGCGAAGATGGAATGAATTGAGACGTCGCTCTTGGCTGGCATACGTTGTCCAGGCCTCGCTGCCGTAGAGCAAGGTACTGAGGACACAGGCCTGATACACTCGGACTTTTGTGTTCCGTGTCAGTGCGCCATTTTCCCACACTCTCTTGGCCAGTCTGGACATAGCAGTGGAAGCCTTACCCATGCGCTTGTTGATTTCTGCATCTAGAGACAGGTTACTGGTGATAGTTGAGCCTAGGTAGGTGAACTCTTGAACCACTTCCAGAGCGTGGTCGCCAATATTGATGGATGGAGCATTTCTGACATCCTGCCCCATGATGTTCGTTTTCTTGAGGCTGATGGTTAGGCCAAATTCATTGCAGGCAGACGCAAACCTGTCGATGAGACTCTGCAGGCATTCTTCAGTGTGAGATGTTAAAGCAGCATCGTCAGCAAAGAGGAGTTCTCTGATGAGGACTTTCCGTACTTTGGACTTCGCTCTTAGACGGGCAAGGTTGAACAACCTGCCCCCTGATCTTGTGTGGAGGAAAATTCCTTCTTCAGAGGATTTGAACGCATGTGAAAGCAGCAGGGAGAAGAAAATCCCAAAAAGTGTGGGTGCGAGAACACAGCCCTGTTTCACACCACTCAGGATAGGAAAGGGCTCTGATGAGGAGCCACCAAGAAGATTGCCCCCCTCAAATCTAAATCGGGGGACATAATCACTGACCAACGCAAACAGATGGACCGCTGGGTTGAGCACTACCTAGAACTGTACTCCAGGGAGAATGCTGTCACTGAGACTGCCCTCAATGCAGCCCAGCCTCTACCAGTCATGGATGAGCTGGACATACAGCCAACCAAATCGGAACTCAGTGATGCCATTGATTCCCTAGCCAGCGGAAAAGCCCCTGGGAAGGACAGCATTACCCCTGAAATAATCAAGAGTGCCAAGCCTGCTATACTCTCAGCACTACATGAACTGCTATGCCTGTGCTGGGACGAGGGAGCAGTACCCCAGGACATGCGCGATGCCAACATCATCACCCTCTATAAAAACAAAGGTGACCGCGGTGACTGCAACAACTACCGTGGAATCTCCCTGCTCAGCATAGTGGGGAAAGTCTTTGCTCGAGTCGCTCTGAACAGGCTCCAGAAGCTGGCCGAGCGCGTCTACCCTGAGGCACAGTGTGGCTTTCGTGCAGAGAGATCGACTATTGACATGCTGTTCTCCCTTCGTCAGATACAGGAGAAATGCCGTGAACAACAGATGCCCCTCTACATTGCTTTCATTGATCTCACCAAAGCCTTTGACCTCGTCAGCAGACGTGGTCTCTTCAGACTACTAGAAAAGATCGGATGTCCACCAAAGCTACTAAGTATCATCACCTCATTCCATGACAATATGAAAGGCACAATTCAACATGGTGGCTCCTCATCAGAGCCCTTTCCTATCCTGAGTGGTGTGAAACAGGGCTGTGTTCTCGCACCCACACTTTTTGGGATTTTCTTCTCCCTGCTGCTTTCACATGCGTTCAAAGTGCTATTACTATAACATACATTTCTTGCAAAATGGCAAAAAAACTGCCACAAATATCAATGTTTGGGAAATCGATTTAAGCGAGTGGAAACAAATAGCATTCATTATAAAGCTCAGCAAATGTCACTGCAAATGCAAGACATTAAATATGGGCCTTTAGCTAACTCGATGGCTCAGTAAGTTTATTATCTACAGTGTAGATGAGCCACACTTCCCAGGTCCAAGTTTTGTGTTGAGTTAACTGATGTAATTTGAGATGCTGATAGAGGCACTACCATTGGCTTAAGTGTCCCTCAGTTAGGGAAGGGGCCTAAAAGATCAGCTGGATCTCTCACTTCTGATTATTGTCCACCAACCTCTCCTTGAAGTGCCTATGTGTTAATGTCAGATGAGAATATGATTAGCAATGGCTCCAATGCCCCTCCTCAAATGGCCTGCATGAATAGTGGCTGCTTAACAAGCTACCAAAGAATACCCAGCCTGTGGATTCAAACTGCATTTTCAGAGTTAATCATTTCAGGAGGAGGGTGGGGTGGGCCAGAATTGGCCAGAAAAGACAGATATGCAAAAGAATATGGGGCCTCTCATATAAAACAGAAACATGATGAAGCAGAAACATAATGACAGTTGAAGTAAGAATATTTAACTGTTACCACTTAAAAGGGGGGAAAAAATCCATGACTGAAGGAGGTCCAAAAGTCCTCATTGCCAAAAGATATTTGTAAATTTAAGGAACATGTTAACTGAGTTACATATTCTTTACTGGGAAAGCTTAATTGTGTTTGAAGAAAAGTACTTTGCATACCTCCAGCATGTTCCTACAGCATCAAACATGCAGTAAGACTGATTATCACTGCAGAAAATAACACCTAAAGGTATGTAAAGGTATAGAACCCAAAGCCATAAATAAATACCTCCTGTAAACAATTTACTCGCTAATCAGTGGGTTGAATATATGAAGATGACAAACACTGGACTCATTAAAACCAAAGTCAAATGATTAAGTCTGATAGCATAAGAAATCTTCAGTGGGGTGACAACTGGTGTAAATTGGGCATCCCTGAAAGGCTAATTCAACAAATATTTAAAACATAGGTTTGAAATCCTCTCAATTAGATGGACCTATGCGTATAAAATTGGAAAGCTTAAAGGAGTAATGTTTTCATTTGTTTTTTTCAGCGGTAGTATTGGCAATATTATAATTCCACCACCAACAATTTGCTGAATGCAAAGTTGTACTGTATTGGAAAAAAAATAATTTCACACAGGCTTCAGTTACCCCTTCAGGCTGCCTCTTTGCATGTAGGTGCATTGAAAGGGCTGCAGCTACAAGCTCCCATCCACCTGCAGTCTGATTCCATTTCCAAGGCAGCATGTGCTGTTACAGTTGCCTATGTAATATGCTCACTATGATGACTCAGTACATCTGACCTAAAAATAGGGAGGTGGAATGATGTAGATCAGTAGGATCGATCTCTCCATTCTTAAATGTAAGACAGTTTGAGAAAAAAAAATGGTAGTTTCATGCAAGTACATAATGATTAACATTTTAAAACTTCAGGTGAATAAATATGGCATCATATTCTTCAGAGAATGATTTGTGCAGAGCAGTTGAGATTTGGAAATGATAAATTCAAAAGTAATGGGTCACTGGAAGGTTACTTTTAACTGGCTCATAAAAACCAACTGAATAAATAGAAATTAGTAGAATTGTTTTTGTACTTGACATTTAAGAAAAGGCAACAAAATAAAAAGCTGAATCATTTTTGTTATGCATCATTGCTATCATCAAAACAGTTTAAGACACATGTAACATCATTCTGTAACAAACTTTCCTATTTAAGATGATTCATGAAAGGGATACACAACATTTAGACAAGCAGCTTGCAGCGATCTAGGTAGCAGATATAGGAATGGCATTTTATCCTTATGGCAAAAAAAGAATAATTTTAATTTGTCATTGTAAGTTGAGAACGAGGTAACAATTAAATAAGTCCCTGTGCTGATGGAACATTGGTCCAGTGCATTAGGGAAACAGAATGGAGGGTGCAGATTCAATCTTCCAATGTGCTGTGTTCAAAACAAAATTGCATGATTGTAGGGCAGAGCCCAGTAGAGGTCAAGTACCTTTCACAAAGAGAAGTCAGAAACAACGACAACAACTTGTATATATAGCATCTTTAATGTAATAAAGTATCCCAAGGCATTTCACAGGGGCATTATAAAACTAAATATGGCATAAGGAGATATTAGGGCAGATGACCAAAAGCTTGCTCAAAGCGGTAGGTTTTATGGAGTGTCTTAAAGGAGGAAAGCAAGGCAGAGAGTTGGAGAGATGTAGGGAGGGAATTTCAGAGCTTACGGCCTAGCATTACACTGGCTGCAGTATATCTTTTAAAAAACTCCCAGCATTCTTCTGCACTCTCTTTAAGTAAGAAAGTTTCTTCTTTGTCAGCAAGTTTCCTCTGAAATGCCCAAATAGCAAATTTGGGCAGAGGGAAATTTGGAGTAAAAACTCAAGCAAGCATTGATGTTGAACTTAGTCTTTGTTCCATTACACTGTCAATCACTTTTTCAACCAATGGCTATTCAGTCCTGAGGTTGACAGTGCAGTACACTATTAGAATAAAATTATATAGTGTTCTACTTTTTGACAGCTGACTTGTCTACTTTGAGAAGGACCAGCCCTAGAGGATGAAACATGATATAAGATTTATCAGTGGAGATCATCATAGTAAATGCTTGGTGATGTGACAGGCGAACAATTTCATACCATTCATAGTGTTGCTACAGCCAAGGATAGCTTGAATATTTATGGACAGATTGTAAAATGTCAGTCCTATTTGTAGACTGACCAATACGGAGAATTGTTTCTCATTGCGCATATGTATTGTTTGGGTTAGAACGCAATCATTTTACGATATGCGACATGTTCTTTTGTAGTGTCTTAGAGTCATAAAGTTATACAGCACCGAAACAGGTCCTGCCCACTGTCTGTGCCAGCCATCAATCACCTAACTATTCTAATCCCATTTTCCAGCACTTGGCCCATAGCCTTGCATGCTATGGTGTTTCAAGTGCTCATCTAAATACTTCCTAAATGTTGTGATGGTTCCTGCCTCTACCACCCCTTCAGGCAGTGCGTTCCAGATTCCAACCACCCTCTGGGTGAAATTGTTTTTCCTCAAATCCCCTGTAAACCGCCTGCCCCTTACCTAAAATCTATGCCTCCTAGTTATTGACACCTCCGCTAAGAGAAAAAGTTTCTTCCAAACTATCCTATCAATGCCCCTCATAATTTTACATACCTCATTCAGGTCCCCCCTCAGCCTTCTCTGCTCTAAGGAAAACAACCCTATCCTTTTCAGTCTCTCTCTTCATAGCTGAAATGCTCCAGCCCAGGCAACATCCTGGTGAATCTCCTCTGCACCCTCTCCAGTGCAATCACATCCTTTCTCTAGTGTGGTGCCCAGAACTGTACACAGTACTCCAGCTGTGGCCTAACTAGCATTTTATACAGCTCCATCATAACCTCCCTGCTCTTATATTCTATGCCTCGGCTAATAAAGGCAAATATCCCGTATGCCTTCCTAGCCACCTTATCTACCTGTGCTGCTACCTTCAGTGATCTATGGACAAGTACACCAAGATCCCTCTGACCCTCTGTACTTCCTAGGGTCCTACCATCCATTGTATATTCCTTTGCCTTGTTAGTCCTCCCAAAATGCATCATCTCACACTTCTCAGGATTAAATTCCATTTGCCACTGCCCCGCCCATCTTACTAGCCCGTCTATGTCACCCTGTAATCTAAGGCTTTCCTCCTCACTATTTACGCCACCACCAATTTTCGTGTCATCTGCGAACTTACTGATATTACCTCCTATATTCACATCTAAATTATTAATGTACACTACAAACAGCAAGGGTTCCAGCACCAATCCCTGCGGTACACCATTGGTCACAGGCTTCCATTCGCAAAAACAACCCTCAACCATCACACTCTGCCTCCTCCCACTAAGCAAAGTTGGATCCAATTTGCCAAATTGCCCTGGATCTCATGGGCTCTTACCTTCTTAACCAATCTCCCATGTGGGACCTTCTTTCTTCTTTCTTTCTTTCTTTTGGGCCTCCTTATCTCGAGAGACAATGGATACGCGCCTGGAGGTGGTCAGTGGTTTGTGAAGCAGCGCCTGGAGTGGCTATAAAGGCCAATTCTGGAGTGACAGGCATCAACTGCTTTACCCTCATCTACACATCTAGTCACCTCCTCAAAAAATTCCATAAAGTTTGTTAGGTACGATCTCCCCATGACAAAGCCATGCTGACTATCCCTGATTAATGCCTGCCTCTCCAAGTGGAGATTAATCCTGTCCCTCAGAATTTTTTCCAATAATTTCCCGACCACTAATATAGACTCAGGGTCTATAATTACCTGGTTTATCCCTGTTACCCTTCTTGAATAATGGTACCACATTTGCTGTCCTCCAGTCCTCTGATACCTTTCCTGTGGCCAGAGAGGATTTGAAAATTTGTGTCAGAGCCCCTGCTATTTCGTCCGTTGCCTCACATAACAGCCTGGAATACATCTCATCTGGGCCTGAGGATTTATCCACTTTTATGCCCGCTACTTCCTCCCTTTCAATGCTAATTTGTTCAAGTATATCACAATACCCCTCCCTGATCTCTACACCTACATCGTCCTTCTCCATAGTGAACACAGATGAAAAGTAATCATTTAAAACTCACCTATGTGCTCCGGCTCCACACACAGATTGCCACTTTGGTCTGTAATGGGCCCTACTCTTTCCCTGGTTATCCTCTTGCCCTTAATATACTTATAAAATGCCTTGGGATTTTCCTTTATCTTGCCTGCCAGTGTTTTTTAATGTCCCCTCTTCGCTCTCCTAATTACTTTTTTAAGTACCCTTCCCCTACACTTTCTATACTCCTCTAGTGCCTCCACTGTTTTCAATGCTCTGAATCTGCCATAAGCCTCCTTTTTTTTCCCTTATCCAATCCTCTATATCCCTTGACATCCAGGGTTCCCTGGACTTATTGGTCCTATCCTTTACCTTAACAGAAACATGTTGGCACTGAACTCTCACTATTTCCTTTTTGAATGACTCCCACTGGTCTGATGTAGACTTTCCTACAAGTAGCTGCTCCCAGTCCAATTTGGCCAGATCCTGTTTTAGCACATTGAAATCGACCTTCCCCCAATTCAGTACCTTTATATCCGGTCCATCTTTGTCCTTTTCCATAAATACCTTATGGTCACTATCCCCGAAATGATCCCCCACTGACACTCCTACCACTTGTCCGGCTTCATTCCCAACGATTAGGTCCAGTACCGCCCCTTCTCTTGTAGGACTTTCTAAATGCTGGCTCAAAAAGCTCTCCTGAATGCACTTTTAAGAATTCCACCCCCTTTAAGCCTTTTGCATGAAGACTATTCCAGTTGATATTGGGGAAGTTGAAATCCCCTACTATTATTACCCTGTTATTTTTACACCTCTCTGAGATTTGCCTACATATCTGCTCCTCTATCTCTCCCTGACTGTTTGAAGGCCTGTAATACACTCCCAGCTGAGTGATTGCCCCCTTTTTGTTTTTAAGTTCTACCCATATGGCCTCATTTGAGAAACCTTCTAAGATATCGTCCCTCCTTACTGCATTAATTGACTCCTTGATCAACAGTGCAATGCCACCTCCTCTTTTACCCCCTCCCCTGTCATGCCTGAAGATTCTATACCCTGGAATATCGAGCTGCTAGTCCTGCCCTTCCCTCAACCATGTCTCCGTGATAGCAATAATATCATATTCCCATGTGTTAATCAACATTTTGTAGCATTGTGATATATTGTCAAACTGTTTTCTTTTCAAATATAATAATCTGCAATATTTGCAAGTGTATGCAAACTATTTTTTAGAAGTCTTAGATGGTTCAAATAGGATCTAATCTACAAAGTTTACTTACACAAAAGGTCATTTGGAACTAAAATAATCATTGTCCCTTTTTCATTTCTGCTATCATGATAAAACCGTGATTTCCATAGTTCAGAGCATCAATGTTATAAATGTTCAAATCTGTAATCTGAATTGACAAGGCACTCACTAGAATTAATGCATAACATATTTTTGATGTACATAATTTGTTGCTGCAATATGTCTTTTGTTCCTATCTTTATGCAGCCTTCCATCTGCTCCCTACTGTAACTGATAGTTCTGTAGTCTTTTATTTTGCCTTCCCCCTCTTCCCAAGCAGCTTTGCTCTTTATGTGGCCATTTTACCCCCTCCCCCAGCAGCAATAGTCTTTGTTGTGACCATTTATCTCCCTGTACCACCAACAGCTCTGATACCTCTCTGCCAGAATGTTTTTCTCCCCTGCTGTTCCACAAAAGACAGAAATAAACAGAAAAGGCAGAATCAGATAAGATATAGAAAAATAGATGACAGAATGTAAAAGCAAAGAAAAAGCAGACATATAAAAAGGCTGAAACTATATTAATTTTGGATGCATCATATTCTGACAGTGCACACTTAAAAGAAAAAACGTATCATGCTATATTCTTTATTTCCGCCCACAATAATGCTTACTATGGCTATTGTGGGCTAATTCCCAAACCCCATTTCCTCTCCAGTAAGTCCCAGTGAAAACACACTTGTAATGTGAAATTAATTATCAATATATTTGTTCCCATACAAATTACTTGGCAATGTTGTGTATGCAACTACAGAACATTATCACTGCTGACTATAGATGGTACAATAGCTATTACTGCACAAGGTCGGTAAAATAAGAAAATCACATCTTGGCAACTGTAAATAAAACAACTTTAATACTAATTATTCTACCTCACTTACACGCCAACATAGTAGCAAGTAAGGCCAGTTTTCTATGACACAAGATCTATGCATAATAAAGTCACCTATTGTCAAACACCCCTCAGAACATGTTTCAACTCTTCTAAATAATTTGTCACAATTATTGCCTCAGAATGATTACCACATGACCTGAGAAAGCAGCATTGGATGAATCTCTGTTTACTTATTAAAAAAACAATAAAATCTGTATTCTACTCACTTTACAAAACTAATCCGTAGCACATTTGCAAGTCACAAATGACATTGCAGAAACACATTATTGTTGGTCTCTTTTATATTTAAAAGAATACATCTAAGAAACTTACACAAAGATATTTAATCTTCCACTTTTCTAAATATATTTCCTTCTGGTCCATTTACAATACTTGTGGAAAGATGAATTAGTGGTGCAACGTATAATACATCTGGGGCAGAAGTTATGGAGTGGGGCACATCATTATACAATAGAAGTACACACAAGGCTATGATAGTTCAAGGATATGTGCCATTTTATTGAAGGACTCTTTTTGTTTGTTTAAATATAACTGACAGCATTGAGGGTCTGAAGTCAAAAGGACTGATTATTGAAGGTCTTAAAATATGCTAACTTGGCAGATTCTAAAGAGATTATAGCCAGAATGTTTTCCTCGTCTGATATAATTCCTTATTTGTGATGTCCATTTACCATTGATTTTGGGTCCAATCTCAATGTTATTTAAAATTAAAGACACATGACATTTATGATGCATTGATATGTAAATATGTATTCCTGAAACTTCAGGATAAAATAGAGAATTTTTCAGCAACTTTTTCACCACTTCTTAGGAGATGAAATATAACGAAATATAAATGTTTCTAACATTTAATTCTACTCAATACATGCATGCCAAGCCATACAAAAACATAGCATATTACTTTCTTGAACTTTTCATGTGCAGTACTATAAGTTATTGTCAATTGGAATTCTTGACAATGTCATTAATTTAATAGAACTGTGCAGATTCAGGTGCACTATTAATAAGGAATGAAAACAAAGCTACAAAAGTATTTAACAAACGAGAAAAATTTCTGCTTGAGATATTTTGGGTAGGATGAGAAAATAGCTGAGAAACTTGCAGAAAAATTCTTCTTCTGTAGTTTTGAGGGTCACTGGAAGCCGAGAAGAAATTAACACTGCTGAAAATATTGACGCTGAGTGAAATGGATAATCATTAATCCAAATTCATCATCATTGGTTCACAGTATTGTCCATCCTGCCAATCAACAGGCAGCACTACAGTGACATCTGGAGGCTTTGCTCATTTGTTGCCACCATCTCCTCCCACCATCCCCAATCCCAGTTGGCATTATGGGCTGCATGATAAAGCTACTTGTTGCTTCAGTGTAACTAATATAACTCTTTAATGTAGTTTTATTAGTCTTGCAAAAGGGAAAAAGAAATAGAGTACAATGGTAATGAAAACAATATTCACTTTGTGGACTGGGTGTTGTTGTAGGATTTTGAATCAAATCTGGCCCAGACTAAGTCGAGCAGCTTGCGTGCTCTGCATTGTGATGGTATGTACATGTGTGTGTGTATATACATGGAAGGGAAGTGGGAGATGGTAAGGTATACTGTAGTTCTGAATTAAGGCAGTGCCAACATAATTTGACTCCACTCTTCCATTGGCCAATAATGATGCAATTCCATACTTTTAGCAGGCTGTTAATATCATTTAATATCTCATGCTCTGAGATGTAATGCATAACCCTTTATGAACCAGGCCTTTAAAAATATTGTATTTTGTTTATTCTAGTTCTCACTTTGTCAGATACAGGAGAAATGCCGCGAACAACAGATGCCCCTCTACATTGCTTTCATTGATCTCACCAAAGCCTTTGACCTCGTCAGCAGACGTGGTCTCTTCAGACTACTAGAAAAGATCGGATTTCCACCAAAGCTACTAAGTATCATCACCTCATTCCATGACAATATGAAAGGCACAATTCAACATGGTGGCTCCTCATCAGACCCCTTTCCTATCCTGAGTGGTGTGAAACAGGGCTGTGTTCTCGCACCCACACTTTTTGGGATTTTCTTCTCCCTGCTGCTTTCACATGCGTTCAAGTCCTCTGAAGAAGGAATTTTCCTCCACACAAGATCAGGGGGCAGTTGTTCAACCTTGCCCGTCTAAGAGCGAAGTCCAAAGTATGGAAAGTCCTCATCAGGGAACTCCTTTTGCTGACGATGCTGCTTTAACATCTCACACTGAAGAGTGCCTGCAGAGTCTCATCGACAGGTTTGCGGCTGCCTGCAATGAATTTGGCCTAACCATTAGCCTCAAGAAAACGAATATCATGGGGCAGGACGTCAGAAATGCTCCATCCATCAATATTGGCGACCACGCTCTGGAAGTGGTTCAAGAGTTCACCTACCTAGGCTCAACTATCACCAGTAACCTGTCTCTCGATGCAGAAATCAACAAGCGCATGGAAAAGGCTTCCACTGCTATGTCCAGACTGGCCAAGAAAGTGTGGGAAAATGGCGCACTGACACGGAACACAAAAGTCCGAGTGTATCAAGCCTGTGTCCTCAGTACCTTGCTCTATGGCAGCGAGGCCTGGACAACATATGTCAGCCAAGAGCGACGTCTCAATTCATTCCATCTTCGCTGCCTCCGGAGAATACTTGGCATCAGGTGACAGGACCGTATCTCCAACACAGAAGTCCTGGAGGCGGCCAACATCCCCAGCTTATACACACTACTGAGTCAGCGGCGCTTGAGATGGCTTGGCCATGTGAGCCGCATGGAAGATGGCAGGATCCCCAAAGACACATTGTACAGCGAGCTCGCCACTGGTATCAGACCCACTGGCCATCCATGTCTCCGTTTTAAAGATGTCTGCAAACACGACATGAAGTCCTGTGACATTGATCACAAGTCATGGGAGTCAGTTGCCAGCGTTCGCCAGAGCTGGTGGGCAGCCATAAAGGCGGGGCTAAAGTGTGGCGAGTCGAAGAGACTTAGCAGTTGGCAGGAAAAAAGACAGAGGCGCAAGGGGAGAGCCAACTGTGTAACAGCCCCAACAAGTATTTTTTTCTGCAGCACCTGTGGAAGAGCCTGTCACTCTAGAATTGGCCTTTATAGCCACTCCAGGCGCTGCTCCACACACCACTGACCACCTCCAGGCGCTTACCCATTGTCTCTCCAGATAAGGAGGCCAAAGAAAAAGAAGAGTGTACGATTAAGGTTCTTGCATGGAGAAACACAAAGTACATCAGCAAAGGAAATCAAGCTACACCAGGAAATGAAACTCAAAGCAAAAGTCTTTGTCAAACATTTGCTTCCATAGTGCATTCCAAGAATCAAATTCACTGAATTAATTTTACCTCATGTATTTGGCTTATATCAGAGAGCGCAGCCATATTCTGCAGCCCATCGGAACTATTCCTGAGGTTATGCTCTCCCTCCCTTCCCTCCTGAATCCTAGCATTTTTCTGTGTGGTTTCATGGACAAAATGGGCTTAAAGCCTATTTCTTATGTTGTGTTCTTATGTATCCAAAGGGTTCTCACCCAAAGGCAGGTTAAGGAAAATTATTGATGCAGGGTTAGAACGAAAGGACATTTGCATTTAGATAGCATCTACCATCACCTTAGGACATTCTAAAGTGAAGTTACTGTTGTAGAGTAGGAAATGCAGCAGCCAATTTATGATTTGTGCACAGCAAGGTGGCACAAACAGCAATGTGATAATGACCAGATAACCTGTTTTAGTAATATTGTCCAGGACACTCCCGAACTCCCCTGTTCTTCTTTCAATAGTTCCATGGGATCTTGTACATCCTCTTGAGAGGGTAGATGGGGTCTTGGTTTAGTGTTCTGTCCGACAGACGGCACTTTCAACTGTGCAGCACTCCCTCAGTACTGCACTGGAATGTGTGCTCAAGTCTCTGAAGTAGGACTTGAACCTATAACTGAGAGGTGAATGGGCTACCAACTGAGCCACAATTGACACCATGTAAAATAAGCTTACTTTACATGTGACCTGTTCCATATCTGAACTGGGTTTGTTTTATGCTGATCTCTGAGAGGAGAGACTCTGCAAAAGTCAGTCATTGGCTGCCAAGCCTGTGGACTTAGATCTCTGAGGCCGTGATCTAAAAAGAATATTGGATGAGTGTTGCACTCGTGAACATGCTGAGATCCATTTTGGAATACTTGAGTTAGTTGACAGGAGTCATGGTCCAATGTCATACTCAGTGCCAATATCCAAGAAAGGTTCAATGCAAGCACTGCATGCAGTAGGTGATGGCACCACAAACTGGACCACTCAACAGAGAGGCCTCCAGACCAGTGAATTCATCCAAAGGGCATGCTTTGGTTACTGGCCTTCAGACCTTGGGGAACTATTTGGAGAGAATGATGGAAAGCATCTTCCAAGATCTTCAGAGTGACATTGCTTGGTCTGCAGCATTTAACTGATACAATAAAGATTGCTCTCCTAAAGATGCTTGGAAATTTATATCCAAGACCCAGACAAATGGTGTGCCTAGAATACATTTTCCTGATGCTGTCCTCTCTCTTGGTGACAGTTCAAGTGTCCTTTCTCGCTAAATCATGGAGGTGTCATGACATAGGGTAAGCTACCTATGCACCTGTAGTCTGCTGAACAGTCTTCCTGGGACTGAAGCGCTAAGTTGAGGGCTATCATGATGGATCCAAGCACCACAAGCAGCCCTGGCCCTTGAGTCTCAGCGCGGCATTGCACCAAGGATATGTTTAAAAACAGCATAGAGGGCTTCTTAAGTAGATCTCTTCAACAACATCATTGAGAAAGTGGTATGGAATGTGGTATCCTGTAGAAGAGTAGCTTCCGGCTGGTTTTCTTTCCTTGTGATGTAGCCTTATCCTGCATGCCTGTTATTTAATCTTCCTCCTGCTCCTCTTCTGCCTCCATTATACGAATATGTATGGCACTGTCCTTAGTGAACTCCATGGTAAGGACTCCGTGACAGAAAGATGGAACAAAAAAGATTTCCCTGCCTGAAACTGCTGAAAGGCTGTTTGCAAATCCTTATTTAGCTGCACAGCTGAAAAAGATTTTTCTAATTGCTTTAGTGAAAGCTAATGTTTTAGACAAAGTTTGTGGACATTCAAAGCCAGTGAACTCAACCACTTCCTGGTTTGACAAGTCATGCAGGTAATTTACCCTTCTTTTCGACAGGCTTAATTTGAATCAAGTGCAATTCTGGTGTAAATGGTGGAATTTCTGGGACAGCCCCCATTACCTTGTCATTTGCAAACATGCACCACTTTGGGAGTGCGCACATCTTCCACCAATTCTATCAGAAATCAGGGCGCAATCTGGAATGGTGTAATCCTACCATTTCTGATTTACAGATCAAATTATGGTGCCGTACAATAGAGCAACACCACTTTACATCAAAGCAAATTCAATTTCAGACCCCACATATTTAAAATAAAAAAGATTAAAATGAAATTATGTTCCTAGTTGTCACACTAGCATATGATGCACAGCACTCCAACCTACAGGACAGCACAAAGCACAACATTGCATTGAGATCACCTTGACCGTGGATGCAAATTTACTGTAGCCAGTAACAAATTGCATTTATTTCCGTTCATATTTGCAGTTACATTTTATTACCATTATATCATATTAGCTTTGATGTTAACTTCAATAGATTCAACAGATTACTTAATAGTCAGCAAATGCAAAACTAACTGAAACCCATTGTATCTATTCGTCTAAATAAGGTTTCATTTTCAAATTGTAAAACAACTATGGAAAAAAAAGAGACATTTGGGCTGCATGACATTAATAATTTAACTAGAAAGCTGCTGGTAAAGCAGAGTAATATGGCACTGTGGAGAAAAGATTAACAAATTAATTCTGCTTGTGTGTTTCAGTGAATTACTATTGGTGCAGCAATTTAAAAACTGACATTCAATTCAGTTACCTTATGTTGAGAAAAATAATGGAAGATATGTTGATAATACCTGTTGGTGAGGCAGTGAGAGTGAAAGCTCTTCATTTACAACATTGGTTCAGTAACCTACTGGCAGAATTCCTGCTCTTTAAGAGCTCTTGCTTAAAAAGTTTTAGTCCTCTAATAGGTTATTGGCATGGTTTAGTTACTGCTGTGAAAATGTCATCTGCACACAGCTAAGGAAGTTATGTCCTGCCAAGTACATCCTATGCAATGCCAGCAGGATTGATTCCAGTACTATTCTTGAGAGGAACCTCTGACAGCAAATGAATAGCAATTGTGACCCAGAACACAAAAGTAAACAGAATGTCACAGAACAAGCAAAGGTTTTGCACAATTGACAGAATGACAAATCAGACTCTACAACTGTGAAAAAGAGTTTAGACTTTGAACACATGCATGTTTCCTGCTGATGGCATTAAGCTTGTTTGCCTTTTATACAACAGGCATTGAAATTAAATACATCCCTCAACTTTATTGTAAATCATATTCATTCCTTATGTAAGCCTTTAAAAGACATTTGTGTCACCATGACATTTTCCTCACTGGTCTATGGTTGGATGATAAGTTATTTAAATATGGGTAATTATATGGAATGTTGCATGGTTTGAATACGAATCTATTTAGGTATTTTCAAACAGTTCATATCTATTGACCATTATTATTCTAATGGTCACTATGAACAGCAATTAATCCCACAAGAAATTATAATCCTTTCAAACAGGTCACTGATAAATGCACCCAGTGTGAAAATTGCAACAGATAGGCTTGCAGCACTAGCCCCGATAATTGAAGGCAACATTGAATGGATCTGTTAAGAATGTAGATATATTATGATGTACAGATATCAAAAATGAACAATTAAGCCCAGACTTGGATGGAGGATGAAGGTCTCTTCTTCATGGCAATGGTTAAGCATTTAAAAGAAAGTAATATATCTGTAACAAAATTAACTTGCTTAGTGGATAGCATGGCATGTTACTGTGGAGTGTTTTGAGTAGGCTATTTTTGACATGAAAATGAGAGGAGCTGAGACTACCTGAAAATATCCCTTTGAGCCTGAACCCTGCAGGTCTTTCTTTAAATGAGCAGATTGGGGCCCAATAATGTCAAACTGCCGTGGCTGTAAGGAAATACAGGGCACTTTACTGAGAGAGGAAATGTTACCCGATTTGTTTTATTCAATCACTGGTTGTGGGCATTGCTGGTAAGATCGGCATTTATTTCCTAATTGCTGTTGTGGAAGTGATGGTAAGCCACCTTCTTGAATGGCTGCTAGGCTATTTCAGAGGGCAATTAAGAGTCAACAACATTGTTGTAGGTCAGACCAGATAAGGATGGAAGATTTCCTTCCCTAAAGGATATTAGTAATACAAGATTTTTTTTACAACAATCCTCTACTTTCATGGTCAGCATTACTGATACAAGCTTTTTATTCAAGATTGTATCAGGACATCACTGCAGGAGTTCCTCAGGGTAGTGTCCTAGGCCCAACTATCTTCAGCTGCTTCATCAATGACCTTCCTTCAATCATAAGGTCAGAAGTGCGGATGCTCGCTGATGATTGCACAATGTTCAGCACCATTTGTGAGTCCTCAGATACTGAAGCAGTCCATGTAGAAATGCAGCAAGACCTGGACAATATCCAGGCTTGGGCTGATAAGTGGCAAGTAACATTCACGCCACACAAGTGCCAGGCAATGACCATCTCCAACAAGAGAGAATCTAACCATCTCCCCTTGACATTCAACGGCATTACCATCGCTGAATCCCCCACTATCAACATCCTAGGGGCTACCATTGACCAGAAACTGTACTGGAGTAGCCATATAAATACCGTGGCTACAAGAGCAGGTCAGAGGCTAGGAATCCTGAGGCGAGTAACTCACCTCCTGACTCCCCAAAGCCTATTCACCATCTACAAGGCACAAGTCAAGAGTGGAATACTCTCCACTTGCCTGGATGGGTGCAGCTCCAACAACACTCAAGAAGCTCGACACCATCCAGGACAAAGCAGCCCCCTTGATTGGCACCCCATCCACAAACATTCACTCCCTCCATCACCGACACACAGTGGCAGCAGTGTGTACCATCTACAAGATGCAATGCAGCAATGCACCAAGGCTCCTTAGACAGCACCTTCCAAACCCGCGACCTCTACCAACTAGAAGGACAAGGGCAGCAAATACATGGGAACATCACCACCTGCAAGTTCCCCTCCAAGTCACACAGCATCCTGACTTGGAACTATATCGCCGTTCCTTCACTGTCACTGGGTCAAAATCCTGGAACTCCCTTCCTAACAGCACTGTGGGTATCCTACCCCACATGGACTGCATCGGTTCAAGAAGGCAGCTCACCACCACCTTCTCAAGGGCAATTAGGGATGGGCAATAAATACTGGCCTGGCCTGTGACACCTACATCCCATGAATGAATAAAAAAAAAAATTGAATTTGAATTCCCCAGCTGTGTGGTGGGATTTGAATTCATATCGCTGAATCACTAGGCCAGGCCTCTAGACTACTAATTCAGTAACATAACCACTATGCTACTGTACACAGTAACTGCAATTATCAAGGAAAATATTCTGTTATAATACAAACATACATACGAACATACGAATTAGGAGCAGGAGTAGGCCACTCGACCCTTCAATCCTGATCTGGCATTCAATAAGTTCATGGCTGAACTGATTACTCCACATTTCCACCTACCCCTGATAACCTTCCACCCCCTTGCTTATCAAGAATCTATCTACCTCTGCCTTAAAAATATTCAAAGACTCTGCTTCTGCTGCCTTTTGAGGAGGAGAATTCCAAAGACTCACAACCCTCTGAGAGAAAATATTTCTCCTCATCTCTGTCTTAAATGGGCGACCCGTTATTTTTAAACAGTGACCCCTAGTTCGAGATTCTCCCACTAGGGGAAACATCCTTTCCATATTCACCCTGTCAAGACCCCTCAGGATCTTGTATGTTTCAATCAAGTCACCTCTTACTCTTCTAAATTCCAGCGGATACAAGCCTAGCCTGTCCATCTTTCCTCATAGGACAGCCCACCCATTCCAGGTATTAGTCTAGTAAATCTTCTCTGCACTGCCTCCAACGCATATAAATCCTTTATTAAATAAGGAAACCAGTACTGTACACAGTCTCACCAATGCCCTGTATAGCTGAAACATAATCTCACTACTTTTGTATTCAATTCCCCTCACAATAAACGATAACATTCTATTAGCTTTCCTAATTACATGCTGAGCCTGCATACTAACCTTTTGTGATTCAGGCACTAGGACACCCAGATCCCTCTGCATCTCAGAGCTCTGTAATCTCTCACCATTTAGATAATATACTTCTCTTCATTCTTCCTGCCAAAGTGCACAATTTCACACTTTCCCACATTATACTCCCTAATAAATGCACAAACTATTTTCCTATAAACTGAAAAAATAAATAACGATTATTCTGCAGTTTAATCAACCTGTGTCAAAAGCAATTTTAACAAATTCCATTTCGCATTGAAAAATGGCACTTCAAAGAATAAGCAGGCTCAGCATAAAATGCTGAGAGTTTAAGTAGGGTGAGCAAAAGATTGGTCAAAAAGAAAAGTTTTGAGAAGATTTTTAAAGGACAAGGAAGGCGAATAAAGAGAACATTATAATAATTAACTTTGTAAATAATAAATACATGAATGAACGTTTCAGCAGGAGAGCAGCTGAGGAAAGAGCAGAGATAGGAAATAGTCGGAAAGTCTTAGTGATGGGTCCAACAGGATACCAATGTTGTGAACAGGCTGATTACGATCTCAAAAGTACAAGGGATCAATCAAATCAGTATAAAGAGATTGGAGTTTATGGCAGACTCCATAGACAACGCTTTTTGTCTTCCCAATGTTGAACTGTTACAAGTAATGACTGATCCAGAATCAGATTTAGAGAAGCAATGTGTCAGTGCACAGGCAGTTGACAGGTCAATAAATGTCATGAGAAGATACAGCTGGCTTTCATTGGCATATATATGGAAGCTGACTCTTGGATCTGTAGCTGAAATCATTGAGGCATGGCATGTAGTTAAGGTAGAGAAGAGAACCAAAGATTGTTCTTTGGGGCTCTGGAGATGATAGTATGGGATGGGAAGAGATTCCTTTGCTGGAGATACTCTGAAAATGTTCAGAAATGCAAGAATGTAAACATGTTACAGCAATCCCACCAAACTAGGCAACAGAGCACAGGTGTTGGATAGTATGGTCAACTTTGAATACCGAGGAGAGATTGAGAAGGATGAGGAAGGGTAATAAACCATAGTCACAATCACAGAATGTCATTTGTGCCTTTAGTTATGGCTATTTTGAGATAAGTGAAAGCCAGAATGGAGAGATTCAAACAAAGAGTTCTGGGCAAGGTAAGTAAAGATATGGGAGGTGATAACAAATTGAAAAACTTTAGATAGGCAAGAGAGCTTTGAGATGGGGTGATAGTTGACAAGGACAGAGGGATTATTATTGAGCTTTTGAGGAAGCAGTGGTAATGAAAGGGATGGTGGTGCCTGATGACAAGCAATCAGTGAAAATGTTAGCTAGCACGGGGGCCAAGAAGGAAAGTTGGGTGGTCTGAAGTTGAGTCGGAAAAATGTCCATGGATCAGAAGTGTGGTCTCATGGGTGAAGTGAGCCTGAAGAGTATATGGGGAGAGATGGGGGAGAAACTGCAGAGGTGGGGTTCAAGTGGGTGAGCCACTGAGGTAGTTGGTGGAGAGAGGAAGGTAAACAGTTGTACAAATCTTGGAAACAAAAAATCCAAAAGCTCCTCACATCTGCTAAATGAGGAAAGGGCAGGGGAATATGGTTTAAAGAGCCAGTTGCATTATAGAAAAAAAGAGCCTAAGGTTATCCTTAGACACCAGGGTGATCCTGCAATAGTGGTTGGATTTAGCTGAGGAGAGTAAAGTGCTATTAGATTTGATGTGGTAAAGCCAAGTCTGGTATTTTTGCCCAGGAATCTCTTTAGGAATCCCTAAATCTTTGCCTGAACCATTTTTAGCTCAGTTATAATTAGGTGGAGTACTCTGTAAATGAGGGACAGAGCAATCAAGTTTGATAATCAATGATTAATATCTTCTTAATCCATTACTTAACTAATTGTAATACTTCACCTTTTTGTGATAAGGGTAGTTTTTAAGTATTGGTAATTAGTTGTGTGGGAGCTAAGTACTTCAATCTCATTGTTTCTTGGTTTTATAAACCACTTGAGCACTGCTTTTCTGGTTCATATACTATCAGTTTACCTTGATAGCATTGCAACTATATAATTCTGTGCCAAATTGAGCCAAAGAAAGTTTAAAAATAGCTGAGTACATTGCCTATCTACACCACCTCCCCAAAAAAGAAAAAGATTAAAGAAAAACAGCAAGTAATAAACATAAAGTGAACTTTTTATTCTCTCATTTACATTGTAATTAAGCTATCAGAAATGAAACAGAATTGATTGTATCTGTATGTATGTGTCCAAAGATAATCGTCCGCTCTAACTAGGATCAATTGATTTTCTAGTTCAGTTGAGTGGAGGGATGCAGAAATACAGAATAGTTATTGGAGAGGTATCATTGTTTCTTGGTTTTCTAAACCACTAGAGTGCTGCTTTTTTGGTTCCTATACTATCAGTTTACCTTGATAGCGTTGCAACTATATAATTTCCCTCTCCAGTATCTATTCTGTATTTCTACTTCCCCCCCACTCAACTTAACTAGAAACTCAATTGATACTAGTTACGGCAAAGGTTATCTTTGGACATACTCATTCATATGCAATCAATTCTGATATCTTAATACAATGTAAATGAGAGAATAAAAAGTTAATTTATGTTTCCTACTTGCTTTTTTTCTTTATTCTTTTTCTTTTGGGGGGAGGTGGTGTAGATAGGCTATAGACTCATCTATTTTTAAACTTTATTGTTGCTCCATTTGGCCCAGTTTTAATGGGACATACATCAACTGAGGCTGAGACCACACAAAGATAATCTGCCCTCAGTTAGTCACTGTGAGGTGTGCCAGAGTTTCCGAGAGACAACTTGTGCTCTATTACTTCCTTCTTCACGCAACTTGCTGATAGATACTTCTCCATGCAGTTCAGGTAAGAACAGTGACTGAGGGGATTGAAAGAATCAAATGTTTTTCTTTCACTCTGCAATGCTATGGTACTGCACTTGTGCTCCAATAGCCCAGTCATTGGTCTTTTTCTTCTCCCTGATATACATTTGTCTTGCACTCCTGGTTTTATTTGCCTTTTTCATTTTTATTATTATTTTCTTTGATATTTTACCCTATTTCTTTTTTTTTTACATTTTTTGTTTCTGTATCTCTGCTACTCTTCACTTACTTTTTTCTTTGCAATATCTAAAAGACTGAAAACATCACGGAAGAGATCATTTCCATTTGAGTACATTAGAACAATTTGCAAAAGCCGCTCATTTTGGAGCTTAGCACCTAGTCTCAAGTTATCTCTCCCTTACTCAGTAAAAGAGATGAAAAATGGGAAACCACAGATAAAGTATTAATTTTTACAAAATAAGTTTTCACCAAAGCTACAAACCAAATTGGTTGCAACAATGTTATGCTTAATTAATGCAATCTGATATAGGATTTGTTTCCTGTTGTGTTTATCATAAATTTTCTTGAATTACATATAGACTGGAACAGAACAATACTAGGAAAGAAAACTTTTCAATTCAGAAAAGGCCCCATTTAAAAGTCCTATGTGCTTTCCTTAGATGTCACCTCAGCTCCAAAACACAGTGCTTTATCCAATAATTATTCTACAAGTCCCGAGAGGGACAATTGTTTAAACAACACTAGAAAAGTGGTGAGCGATTTCTGGAGAAATGTCAAAGCATAATATGAACTGAAATCAAACACAAAATATATTTGTGCTCTTTTAAATCAATATGGCCTGAATCTAGCAACTCTGAAGAATGCTTGAATGAAATGTTGGCTGGATATTGCATAGATAGAGGCTTACAGGCTTAAAAATTATTTAATCCTGACAGATTATAATTTTAGTTCAGGAATAACAGGGAGCAAAGTGCATTCAGGCTGATAAATGGCTGCCATGAATTGAGTAAATTGCAAAACCGCAGTCAAAATCTATTTAGTTATCATTGCAATTAGTTATTTTTGAATGGACCATTTTTGAATGGACTATTTTCAGTGAAGTTATTATTACACTGATGCATATTTTGAAGAAACTAGCAATATTGATCAGATTTCTCTAATGTTTTTTTAAAAATTGGTATTAAATCATTATAACCCCATGTGGAAAACTTCATGAACTGAAGCTACAGAGATGTTTTTCAGGACATGCAGCAAAGGATGTTGGTTCCTTTGAGAACAGAAGACTACCCTCCTGTGAAAGCTCAGATTAAAGCTATTTCAGTGCAAGTTATAAAGAGATGTGATTGAAACAAAAATGAGGAAGATGTTTTGTGGCATTATAAGTATGAAAATATCCGGTCTGTGCAGGCATACGTACGTTTGGTATTATACCTCTAAGAAAAATTCTTGTACATTCTTGTAAAGCTTTATTTGAATGGGAGTGGTAGAAAACAATGCAGTTGAGGCTTTAGCAATGAAAAGGGCCCTTTATTTTCACTCACCTTCCACTCATATTGACACTATTTAAAATTTAGGCAAATGAGTTATTGTGGTAGATATTGGAAGGAAAAGTACACTGAATGTTGTAGAGACAAAGAAAATAATTTGGTTTTGCAAGGCTGCCTAGGCCAACAGTTATTTGGAAAGACAGCAGATGAACAATGCAGCTAAGATAAGACTGATTTAGTGTGTGTGTTGGATCTGGAGGATGTACTTTGGGGAAAGTAACAAGCTTTTGATGTATGAGGTCTGCATTTACAAAAGAATGCGTAGAATGTCTTGAAATAAAAACATGACATATCTGAACTAACAGGGATAGTTAAGGACTGTTGAAAACAAAGGTGGAGAAGGTAAACAGTATTTGGATGTGTGGACGGAAAGAACTTGTTAACTATATTCAAAATACATCACAAGACGAGGAAAGGGATCCTGAAGCCAAACGTTGAACAGTTACCCAATTGACACAATGTAAAGGTAGGTTGAAAATCATGCGTTTTGGAGAAGATACAATAAATACATTGTCAAGAGCAAGGGAAATTGTCAATGATATCATATTTTAGGAAATATGATACCACATAGCTAAATTTCAGATATTCTGGCTGAAAAATTTGACTGTCGTGTTCATTGTTTTGGCGCTGCAGGTGCCATTTTGGTTCCAAAATGGCATCAGTTCCATGAGAGCACACTTCTGGTGCAGTCGCACCAGACGCTGGTTTGGTGAGGGCATTAGCACGGGCATTAGGAGCATGCACTGGAAGTATGCAGTGTAGGCAGCTCAGGACGTCAGACAGCATGTTAACTGATTTGACACTAGTGCTGCCATTTTGGACCTCACTGGTCTAGCTAACACCCTCCCTTAAATACCCAGAGCTGAACATGCATTCAACAGCAGGAAGGACATGCCCCCCGCCCACACACACAACAGTGCTATTTAAAGGAAACTGCCCTTGGGTTAGCTGCTGATTAATTTCTAGTAGCTCAGTGTGAGTTTGTAGAACTGCTTGCTATTCTCTGTAATGAGTTCTTTATGTTGTCTGATGCAACATAAATGAGGTACATGGAGTCCAGTTCATTAAAGATCTCTAACAGGTTTATTAATAGCTAAACTAGTATGTACAGTACAGAGCAAAGTATTTACAGAACCTTCCTCTAGGTGTTCCAGTTGTAGTGTGACTCTGGCTTGTAGTCACATGACTACATCCTGGTACTTAGCTCATCAGCGTACTGAGCTCTTCAAGAGACATCACTCTTGAGACGATCACACAACATCCCCTTTCTTTCCAAAGATAAGTCTTGTATGCTGCAAGAAAAAACATATTAAATTAGATAGCATCAAAACTACATATACGGGATATAGATTATAAAATTTACAAGCATAGAAGTTTAAGAGTCCACATATTGTTTTGGTGGTTTGACAACTCTTTGAGATCTGTTTATGGTATAGCCTTCTGGGGATGTGGATGTCATCCTTGGCTGTTTTTGGTTTTCAGGCATGTTGTCAATGTGTTGGTTGTTGTCCTGTTGTTCCATCACACCCTCACTGTCGGAGTGTGTTTGTTCGAGTCCACTGTGCATAACTGGAGTATTGCACACTTCTCTTAGTTGGCTTCGGTTCCTTCTCAGCACCGCTCCGCTAGATGTTGTAATCTCATAGGACCTAGGCTGACTGCATACTTTGGGGATACCTCTGCGGGTAACCATGTTCTCATTGTGGGGTGTATGACCCTGACCTTTCGTCCTATGTGCAGCTGAGGTAGTTCCACCCCTGCATGTCGGTCACGCACCATCTTCATTCTCCCTTGTTTTTCGAGCAGTGTCTCCTGCATCTTGGAGAATTTGGACAGATGATGGCTTGGCAGAGCCGTTCGCACTTGTCTGCCAAACATGATCTCTGCTGGTGATGTAAACCCATATCCATAGGTGTCGCTCTGAGGTGGAGCATGGCAAAACGAAAATCTTGTTTCATTGTCCTACACTTCAGGATAAGTGGCTTGACTGTGCAAACCATTTGCTCGGCAAGACCATTAGATCCAGGGTAATGTGGTGAGGGCGTCACATGGTCTACACCCCATTTGGCACGCATAGTCCTGAAAGGTTTGGCCGTATACTGTGGCCCATTGTTCGAAATGATTTCTTCAGGTGCAGCGAATAGACTGAATATGGCACTCAATGTGCCCGCAACGACCGAGTTTGTAATGTCTTTTACCTGTCTGATAATTGGAAATTTAGAGAAATAATCGGTGACTGAGATAAAGTCGTCTCCATTAACAGAAAATAGATCAGTGGTGACTTTGGACCAATGGACTGACAGAATCTCGTGCGGGTGCAGAGGTTCTTTACGTTGTTGTGGCTCTTGCATGTTTCGCACATCCTCACTAACCTTTCAATGTCACTGTTGATCCCTGGCAAATAAACAGTGTCTCATGCCAGTTGTCTTGTTCGCTATATGCTCATATGGCCTTGGTGAAATTGTGACAAGATATCCTGTCTGAGACCTTTGGGCACAATCTGTTGTTTTCCCTTGACTGTGATGCCTCTCAAGATACCGTGTTCATCTCTATAAGGCAAAAGCATCTGAGGGTTTCTGGCACTTCTTTTACCATATCAGGCCAACCTTCTATGATGACTTTCCACAGCACCTTCAGTTGTGGGTCATTGGCTGTTTCTGATTGTAGTTGATCACATTTGTGCTGACCAAAATGCAATAAATTGATTTTGAGTACATCTTCCCCTCGATGTCCATGCTGTCTACTTGTAGATCCAGTGGAACTTTGTCATTCTTGCTGGGGTTTGGCAATCTGTTCAGCCTATCCAAGGTGACCATTTTGGTACCCAGTTCATAGCAGACGTCAAAGTCATACCCCTGTACTTTACTAAGAGTCGCTGTAGTCGAGGTGGTGTGCTTGTCAATGGTTTGCTTGTGTCCTACTGTGACTTCTGGCTGCACCTTTGGAGTCAGATTTCTTGTATAGGTGGGCCCAGTGGCCTTTTGAACAGATCTTGAAATTCAGAACAACCTCGCAATGAGTGGGACAAGCCACACCTAGCTTGCTTGCTCTTTTCGACCTGGTTATCATGCCAATACTGTTGGCTGCCCCTAGTGCTTGCAGATGCTGTTGTCCAGCTACAATGGCTTCATATTTCCTGCCATCTTCTAGCAGCGCATCAATGCTGTGACCTTTCTTTTCCCCCATGAGGTCTTTCTGGAATGCTTCAATGGGTGTTGAGACAATCATCAGCTCCATTAGTCGCTCCGACAGCTCAGTTTCTGAAAAATTGCATTGGTTGCCCTTATCTTACTGCGGCATGCTGATGAACTGGTCTATTGATTCCTGTGGCTGTTGCCTGTAGGACATCAATTCCAGGCGGTGAATTCTAAAATTCATTCGTAACCGCAGCTGATGATCTAACACTTTCCATACCTTTGTGGGATCTTTCTGGTCCTCTTCAGATAAGCCAAAGGTATTGATTCTGCATAACCCCTCACTTCCAACTGCTATTAGTATTTTTAAACCCTGCTTCTCTGGTTCTACAATCACTTGTCCTGTAAAGCATAACTGCATTCTTTGTTTAAAAAGTTTAAATCCGATAGGATATCCATGGCCTTCCAGTTCATATTTGGAAATTTGGTATCCATCTTTCTACTTTTCTTTTGCTTCTGCTCTATATTTGACTTTGTTCAGCTCTGTGGTGTTTACCCCTTTAAGATGTTCTCTGTTATTTACACTAGTTGCTTGGATGGAGAGGAGCAGGTGTTTGACAGTGTTGTCTTGCTTGCCGCACTTAAGCTTGTCTGTTTACACAGCCGTTCAATAGGCAGATCAATTGCTTTTGTTTGCTCGAGTTTGTTCATGTTCTTCACACTTGAGTAGTTTAATGGGTTTTTTAATAGCTGTGGCTACATGAATGGAGACTCTGCAGTGTTCGGAGGTTTCCCATGATTTTTGCTGTTGGACGCCTCCTGTAATGGTGCTGACCTCGATCAGCTTAGGAGAGGAATCAGGTATTCCTTTTTTGACTCTCCCACAGAGGCTTTGAAAGAAACAATCAATTTTTTAAGCATTTCACAGCTTGTTTTTTTTTAAACGGGGATTTCTCGACCGTCAGCACAACAACTCACCCGATCGCAGGAATTCATTTGCAGCCTGTCATTCTGAGCTCTGTCTTCTACAGCTGGAGGTAAATTCTTTCTTCTTTCCACTTTTTGGGCCAGTATTTCTTTGTAACTTGTTCTCTTGTGGCTGTAGGCTGGGTTGTTTTCACAGCTGTTTTACCTGTAGTCTTCAAACTTAGACTTTGTCTTCTCACCATAGTTGCCACCATATAATGAGTTCTTTATGTTTTCTGATGCAACATAAATGAGGTACGTGGAGTCCAGTTCATTGAAGATCTCTAACAGGTTCATTAACAGCTAAACTAGTAAACAGCAAACTATTTACAGAACTTTCCTCTAGGTGTTACAGTTGCAGAGTGACTCTGGCTTGTAGACACATGACTACATCCTGGTACTTAGCTCATAAGCATACTGAGCTCTTAAAGGGACATCACTCTTGAGGCAATCACACAACAGTCTCCAGTGCTGTTTAAAAATTAAGTCAACAGGGAGTTGTGTTGCACATGAACAGGCCTTGGTTCTGATCTCAAAAATTCTGGTCAGACCATTTGCTCCTATTCTGGTTGCTAAAGTTACCATCTCCCTTGTGCTGCAGCATGAGAGAGAGATTGAGCAGAGGGGGAGGAGGGCTCTCAGCATGTGGCCTTGTCCACCTAGGATCTTCCACGATCATTATGTTACCCCAACCTAAGCGAGGAACAGTGTTTTGGCGTCAACTCCATTTTACAAACGAGGTGCTCACAGAAATGTGCCACCTCTCGCAGACAGATATACAATCTCAGAGCACTGCAACACTGCTGCCAGTGGCTTTGCAGATGACCATGGCCATGAGTTTCTTCTTGTCTGGAACAGGTGACATCTCTTAACATCTCCCAGTTCGCCATCAACTTCTGCATAAGGGAGATGATTGGCACTCTTTTTGCCAGGAAAGGGGAGTTCATTGTGTTCTCTCTGACCAGAAAGAAGGTAGACAGTGCATGCACATGGCTTTGCTAGGGTAACAGGCTTCCCCATGGTGCAGGGTGCCATCAACTGTAAACATGTGGCAATGTGGGCACCACATCTAAATGCTGAGATTAACCACAACTGCAAAGGTTTCCAATCACTGTGCAGTTGGTGTGTGACCATGTTTACACCATGCTGGTGAAAGCCCCATATCCTGGCAGCAGTCATGATGCCTTTATTCTGCACCAGTCTGCTGTACAATCAGTATTTGAGCCGCCATGCCAAGTCAGAGAGTGGCTGCTGGGCGGCAAGGTCTATCCACTTAATGCCTGGCACTTTACTGAACGACACGTGGCTAGCATGTGTGCAATGAGAGCCATGTTGCCACATGAAACATCAAGCAGACCATTGGGGTGTTCAAGCAACTGTTCCGCTGCCTGGACCGCTCTGGTGTAGTCCTGCAGTACGCAGCAGAGCATAAGCCCTGATTTGTCGTGGTCTGCTGCATCCTGCACAATCTTGCCATCATGAAGACACAGGTCTAGCCACCAAGGATATGACAAGCTCAGGAGGAGCAATAGGAGCAGCAGGAGAAGGTGAGGAGACAACCAATACATCCCCCATTAGACTGGGCTGTTTGTGATTGCCTCACCAACTATGCTTCCACTGAACACAACTCCAAATCCCCATTGTGCAAGTCACACATCTTCCCTTCCCTCTGTAACTGACCATAACAGTGTCCCCTTGGCCACAATGCCAAAATAAGTGCTACCACAAAACGTTTCAAACCAATCTTATCCAGCAAACCATCTAGCATTCCATGAAAAAGTCAACTGTTCGCCTTGTGCATTTCCTTGTCTTGTGGGTGCCTATGCCTGGACAAGTGCTCCTACACAGTGCTACCCAGTGGGTGCAGTGAGACCGGTGGAAGGCAGCTGACTTTCTGTGGGGGAGACTGTAGTAGTTCTGGGCCTAGAAGGCCTGTATTTGGACTGCACCACCTCAGCATGGGCAGCAGCAGTCTGGACTGGCTGGCTGAAAGTCAACAGAAAGGGCTTTGGCGGATTGGCAGTGGTGGGAGGCGAATGCTGTCATTCTGAGGTAGGACACAAGGTTTGTGCTCTACTGAGCCAGTGCCACTCTGGAGGACACTGTTATGGTCAGTTACAGAGGGAAGGGAAGATGTGTGACTCTGGAGGAGTGGCACTGTAGCAATTCTAGTAATCTATTGGAGGTCAAATTGCTGGGCTGCTGTGAGACTTTGGAAGTTCCTTTGAGCACTGGTATCCACAGCTATGATGACAGCAGTCTGAGCTTGCCTGGCAACAAGCTGAACAAAGCTTGGATCAATTTAGTCTGAGCTTCTACTGCAACGCTCAGAATTTGGGTGGCTTCTGCATGTGCTGCAATGGAAGCTGAGACCTTGGTCATCAAATGTTGCATAAAGGTGGGGTCTGTAAGTGTTCTCATGGAGTTGACATCATTTCCATGCTGAAAAAGATGGGCTCCAAGCTCTGTGCAAATCCTTGTGCCAAGTTGGAGCGAGACTGCTCCATAGTCCTTGACTGTCTGCCAATCCACTAAGCATTTATTGTACATGTCCATCAACCTTTTTCTGTACATCGCCCCTTTGAAGTCCTCCTCTGCAGCAGATATTATCTACAACCTCACTGGCAGGGAACTAGCACCAGTGTTACCCTTACCCTCTGCCCTGGCTGCAGGCCACACATGCCTGCTGATTCACCAAGCTAGATTTACTGCAGCTGGCAGGCTCCTGGTTCTGAGCCAAAAAGGCAGGGGGAACCCCACCTCAGCCATTCAGAGCGCCCGGGCTCTATTTGACAGTGCTCTGATAATTAACTGCCCGCCACTGGGATCACCGTCCCTTTAAAGACAGGGATTCTGCCTCCAAAAGCTGCTGGCCCATCAGAGCTGTCCTGCTCCTCTTGGACTTAACGCTCCCTGACCAGTACTTGACCACGTGGCAGTTCTTGTGTATCTGAAAGGAGAAAGGCACAAGGGTAGGGTTGCAGTGA
This sequence comes from Heterodontus francisci, assembly GCF_036365525.1. Classification (NCBI taxonomy): domain Eukaryota; kingdom Metazoa; phylum Chordata; class Chondrichthyes; order Heterodontiformes; family Heterodontidae; genus Heterodontus; species Heterodontus francisci. Next base: position 47,742,416 of record NC_090389.1, read on the forward strand.
GGGAAGAGGGGGAAAGTAAGAGGTGCATGCTTAAACTGTCTGCAGCTTTTAATGATCCCACTGTCTTCACACAGTTTGTCTGGATGGCCTCCAGATCGCGTGCAGTTAGATCACATCTCTCCACCTCCTCTCCACCAAGGCGTCCTGTGCAGTGGCAGAGAACTTTGGACCATGCTCTCTGCCCTGTTGCGCCATAATTCACTCTTCTTCCTGCTCCGACTCCCTTCCACAAACAGTTCCAGCCAGATTGCACCTCACCTTTAAGAGGTGCAGACTACCTTTCAGTGGAGCTAGCCTTGCACAAACTTCAACCCCCTGCTGAGGCATGCAGCCTCTCAACAGTGCATTTAGCGCTGCCTGCACACAGCAATCATGCAAATTAGCAGGCAGCGTGAAGTGTGCTGCTTCCATCAGAAGCAACAATTAATCGTGCACCACAATCCTTGCACCAATTTTCGGGGCTATCCAATTTAGCCCCCAAGGTATCAAAATAAAGTTTTGCTTTATTCTTCTTTCTGATAGCAATTCAGCTGAAAGTCTGCCTGTAATATCAACTTTAACTTTTGTGAACCATCCCTAATGCATTGCAGTCATCAAAACTTAATATTTCCTCAACTGCCACATTAACTTGATTTTACTGCAGTAGTTTTTGTTTATGTGGCTTTTAAATTTTCATCTACAAGTTGTAATTTAGACCTGTTCTCCACCAGAAAATATACTCTGCCTGATTTTTGTTCCAATAAAATACTTCCTTCATCCAATCCACTACTCCATAAATCTATTTTGGAGTCCTAAGACCTCCTCTCTGGCAATGCACAATGATCCTCCAATCATCCCAAAAAATTCTTTATATGTTTCCCACAAAAGCATTCAAAATCTCCCACCAAAGATTACCTCCAGATGGGTCTCCATTGAAACCACTGGGCTATCATATAACAGATTCCACTCAGAAGCTTCATGAAAAAGGGTGTTTTCCAGATGACTAGTATTATTGCTGGTCTTGTGTCTGCTGCTAATACTCAAACCAATATATTTCTACAAGGAGTTTGTATAATTTGTTATACATTTGGTAGATATGAGGGTTCTTGGCTATCCTATTCCATACCTCATCTTTACACCAACTCTCTAATTGGACTTCAGAACCTTCTCTAAGGAGAAAACTCTCATTCTCCACTTTATCTATTACGTAGAATTTTATAATACAGAAGCAGGCCATTCAGTCCAATACGTCTATGCAGGTGTTTATGCTCCACACGAGCCTCCTCTCGCCTTACTTCATCTCACCTTTCAGTTCCTTTTGCCCTCGTGTACTTATCTAGTTTCCCCTTAAATGCATCCATGCTAATCGCCTCAACAACAACAGGAACTTGTATTTATTTAGCACCTTAGGAGTGTTATCAAAGAAAATTTGACACCAAACGCAAAAGGAGCTAGTAGGACAGGTGACCAAAAACTTGGCCAGAGCTAGGATTTAAGGAGCATCTTAAAGGAGGAGAGAGAGTTCGAGAGGTAGAGAGGATTAGGGTGGGAGTTCCAGAGCTTAGGGACTAGGCAGCTGAATGCACAGCTGCCAATGGTAGACCAATTAAAATCAGGAATGCGCAAAAGGTCAGAATTGTTGGAGTCCAGCAATCTCGGAGGGTTGTATGAGGTAACAATGCTATGCATGAGGGTTTCAGCAGCAGATCAATTGAAACGGGGGGTGGAGAAGGGCAATGAAGGCAATCTTAATAATGGAGCAGATATATGGTCCGAAGCTCATTTCTCATTTCAGGATCAAATGGTTGTGAGTGATCTGGTTCAGCCTCAGACAGTAAGAAGGATGAAGCCAGTGGCTAGGGAACAGAGTTTGTAGCAGGGGCCAAAGACAGTAACTGCAGTCTTTTGAGTATTTAGTTGGAGCACGTTTCTGCTAATCCAAGTTGGATGTCAAACAAGCAGCATGATAAATCAGAGACAGTGGTGTGATTGAAAGAGGTGGTGATGAGGTAGAGTTTGTACCTCCATGTAGTAGCAAGCTCCACATTCTTACCACTCTCTGAGTAAAGAGGTTCCTCCTGAATTCCTTAATGCATTTATTAGTAACTATCAAATTTATGGACCCTAGTTTTGGACTGCCTAAAAGTGATAACATCTTCTCCATGTCTACTCTTTCATAGCTTCATAATTTTGAAGACCTCTACCATGCACCCCTCAGTCTCCTTTTTTCTATATAAAAGAACCTGAGCCTGTTCAGTCTTTTTTAATAGTTATACAATTTCAGTTCTAGTATATTTTGTTTCATTTAAATTTTCCCTTCACTCCCACTATTAAAAGAAGCTCTATTCCTGAATTTCAGAGGTTGTAAATGCATACTACTTTTATTCAGCTTGAAGCATTGCCAACGGATATGTGAAAGATCTTGTCTACCATTCTATATTTAGGTATTTCCTCTAAAGCCTTCATTTCTGTTAAGACCAGACAAAGCTTGATTGAATGCCATTCCTCCGGCAGGGAATCAGTTAATAAACTACCCAACTGAATTAGATTTCCAATGATGTGAGGCATCTATAGGACTAGTGATTTGGTATGGGTGATATCCTGCTTATTGCATGTAGTGCAATTTGCTGCATGAATTTCACAATTTTGCATGAATAATACTGGAGACAGTTAAAATTGACAAGTTCAATGGATCTGAGTAATAGCAAATGATTTTCTTTGTCCATTAATTGAACCCCCTCCGCTTATCTTCAATGCATCAGTTTAGCCTATTGAATCATCACAGTGATCCAGAAGAATCTATTCCGGTGACTTTTTAGGAAACACGTTGCTGCTAACAGTAATTAAATCCTTTGTCCTATCATTTTTATTTAAATTCCATAATCACCTATCATACTAACCACAGCAAAATCCCCCAGCAGAATTCTTATTTACAACAAGTTCCCTCCTCCTATAGAACTTTGACTCTATAGGCACATATTTTTTTCTTCTTATTCCTTGTATTTAAATAATTAGTGTCTTCCATTGATATGCAGTTAGTTACTGAAGTCCATCATTTGTCATAAATTCACCGTATTTTAAGGGTTGATAATATAAGTTCTCATTTGCTCATTTGTTTATTGGCAATCCAAGGGCTTTGGATCCCATTGTTTTCCTGTATTCTCATCCTACAATCTGAGAACTAGGGCCATCCATCAAACATTGTTCGATGTGTTGAGTCTGATATCTCTCTGAAATTTTCAGGGCCTTGATAGGTCCATAGAGGCTTTTATGGTGACTCAGACCTTTATTCCCCCAAAGACAAATTCTCTGTTGTTCTAGTGAATATATCTAACAATCTTGCTACTTCTGCTTATAGAGCAGATGTCTGGTTTAGAGGATAGGGTCCCCTAGTCTTTAGCCAATCAGGGCAGTTCCAATTTAACTTTTTAAGTAGCTTACTTATATTTTAAAAAATCTACAGATACTCTTGAACTAGATCATTCACTGTCCCTCCCACCTTGCTAAAAATTATCAGTACTTCTGAACAAGCTTTAATCTTGTGCAATAATGGCAAACATAAAAATTATCCTATTCTACACTCTCCCTTTTAGCGATAGATATTAAATTGCTTATCACTACATTGCAACTAGTTGTATACAATTACATTATATGCAACTGCAATCCGTAAACTGAATAATTTAAATCCCAGAATAGAAATGTTTTGCAAAGTGAATTTAACAAAAATATAATCAACCAATCCAATCCAAAAGCAACAAAATAAAATAAATTGCCATCTGTGACATATTACTTAGTCATTGTAATACTTATCTCAAAATAAGATGCTTAGCACTTCAACAAATTATTCATCTTATTAATGAAGCATTCTCATCAAGAAAAATTGTTTGGGACATCTTTGTGAAAACAAGTCTCATACGTCTTTTAAAAAGCAAGTTTACCCTTTGTCAGAACACTACACACCTAAACTTCATACACACTCAGTTGTGGAACCAACACTGACAACAATTTAGTTGATCTATTTAAAAATGTTTTCTCCCAGCTTTAAAACTGCAAAGCATTAAAGAAAGCCAGGTAACTAATCAAATAGCAAATGAAAGACATACTGGACCCAGTTAACTCAAAGGTTTTACTCAACTTCACAATATTTAGTGCCATGGTCTCTTTTAAACTCAATGTCAGGCTTCCTCATATTCTCACATGTTACACCATAAATTCATCATCTTCCTCTTCAGGGACTACTCAATAGCCATTCTCCACCAATCCTAGTCTTCACAACTGGCTTCCAGCTCTCACCTTCTGCTCTCTAGCACCCCTCATGGTATTAGGAAGCAATTGATTTGCTGCTTCGCAGACCTCTCTCTTAATTATAGAAGAGAGGGAAAATTTGGATAAGGCCCAAATATGGACTCAAGGATTGGGATGTGTGATTAAACCCACCCGTTCTTGGCAATGCAGATGGCACACAAACATCATGCTGCCTGCTAATTTAAATGATGGCAGTCACCATAAACTGGTGCATTCGCCATGGCAATGCCTCCACCAATCAGAGTTCACTTGCTAACCAATCAGCACTCTCTTCTCATGCACTATAAGTTGCTTTTTCCCTTGCATTGGTCGTTCTTGCAGACTGTCCTGATGAGTGCAAGACGAAAAGCTTCGACAACGTGTCTCTATTTTCAGCAATACTCAAGTTCGATACTACAAAATGACTATTTGTATATCTGAGACAGAATTCTTCAGATTCTCATTAAGAAGACAGATGGTTATTAATTTTCTCCTCTATTCAGATGATATCATTCCATGCAATTACCACATAAAGAATAAACAATACAGCAGGTTATTTATTCTTAAATAACTGGCATTAATAGCTGGCATGAGAAGTACACGACTTGGCCAGTTTCTTTACAAGAGCCACATCAACAATAGACTGATAAATTTTCCCTTGCTCTATTTGACTAGTCCCAATATTTCTCATGGAATTTTGACAAATTACATTACAAATGAAAGAATAGAAAGAATGATTAGAACTCACTGTCAGATATATTTTAATGGCACGTGGCTCCTTGTAGTACTTTTAAATATACACTGGCACACTGTATGATGCTACAGCTTTCATAGTGTCATAGTCATTTATGGCACAGAAGGAGGCGATTCAGCCCATTGAGTCCATGCCCGCTCTCTGCAGAGAAATCCAGTCAGTTCCACTCCCCAACTCAAGCCCTGCAAGTTTATTTTCTTCAAGTGCCCATCCAATTTCCTTTGGAAATCATTGGTTGTCTCTGCTTCCACCACGCTCATGAGCAAAGAGCACCATTCACTGCGTAAAAATGTTCTTCCTCACATTCCCCCTGCATCTCTTGCCCAAACCCTTCTATTTGTGTCCCCTAGTCCTTGTACCATCAGTTTTTCCTTGTCTAACTTATCTAAGCTTGCCATAATCTTGTACACATCAATCAAATCTCCATTTAATCTCCTTTGCTCCAGGAAGAACAACCCCAGCTTTTCCAACCTAACCATATAACTAATAACCCCATCCCTGGAACCATTCTGGTAAATCTACTCTGCAAACTCTCACGAATATCTTTCCGAAAATGTGGTGACCAGAACTGGACGCAATACTCTAGTTGGGGTATAACTGGAGCTTTATAAAGCTTCAGCATGACTTCCCTGCTTTTGTACTCAATGCCTCTATTTATGAAGCCCAAGATCCCATATGCTTTACTAACCACTCTCTCAAAGATAAGAACAAAGAACAAAGATAATTACAGCACAGGAACAGGCCCTTCGGCCCTCCAAGCCTGCGCCGATCCAGATCCTCTCTCTAAACATGTCGCCTATTTTCTAAGGTTCTGTATCTCTTTTCTTCCTGCCCATTCATGTATCTGTCTAGATACATCTTAAAAGACTCCATCGTGCCCGCATCTACCACCTCCGCTGGCAATGCGTTCCAGGTGCCCACCACCCTCTGCGTAAAGAACTTTCCACGCATATCCCCCCTAAACTTTTCCCCTTTCACTTTGAACTCGTGTCCTCTAGTAATTGAAACCCCCACTCTGGGAAAAAGCCTCTTGCTATCCACCCTGTCTATACCTCTCATGATTTTGTACACCTCAATCAGGTCCCCCCTCAACCTCCGTCTTTCTAATGAAAATAATCCTAATCTGCTCAACCTCTCTTCATAGCTAGCGCCCTCCATACCAGGCAACATCCTGGTGAACCTCCTCTGCACCCTCTCCAAAGCATCCACATCCTTTTGATAATGTGGCGACCAGAACTGTACGCAGTATTCCAAATGTGGCCGAACCAAAGTCCTATACAACTGTAACATGACCTGCCAACTCTTGTACTCAATGCCCCGTCCGATGAAGGAAAGCATGCCGTATGCCTTCTTGACCACTCTATTTACCTGCGTTGCCACCTTCAGGGAACAGTGGACCTGAACACCCAAATCTCTCTGGACATCAATTTTCCCCAGGACTTTTCCATTTACTGTATAGTTCACTCTTGAATTGGATCTTCCAAAATGCATCACCTCGCATTTGCCCTGATTGAACTCCATCTGCCATTTCTCTGCCCAACTCTCCAATCTATCTATATTCTGCTGTATTCTCTGACAGTCCCCTTCACTATCTGCTACTCCACCAATCTTAGTGTCGTCTGCAAACTTGCTAATCAGTCCACCTATACTTTCCTCCAAATCATTAATGTATATCACAAACAACAGTGGTCCCAGCACGGATCCCTGTGGAACACCACTGGTCACACGTCTCCATTTTGAGAAACTCCCTTCTACTGCTACTCTCTGTCTCCTGTTGCCCAGCCAGTTCTTTATCCACCTAGCTAGTACACCTTGGACCCCAAGCGCCTTCACTTTCTCCATCAGCCTGCCATGGGGAACCTTATCAAACGCCTTACTGAAGTCCATGTATATGACATCGACAGCCCTTCCCTCATCAATCAACTTTGTCACTTCCTCAAAGAATTCTATTAAGTTGGTAAGACATGACCTTCCCTGCACAAAACCATGTTGCCTATCACTGATGAGCCCATTTTCTTCCAAATGGGAATAGATCCTATCCCTCAGTATCTTCTCCAGCAGCTTCCCTACCACTGACGTCAGGCTCACCGGTCTATAATTACCTGGATTATCCCTGCTACCCTTCTTAAACAAGGGGACAACATTAGCAATTCTCCAGTCCTCCGGGACCTCACCCGTGTTTAAGGATGCTGCAAAGATATCTGTTAAGGCCCCAGCTATTTCCTCTCTCGCTTCCCTCAGTAACCTGGGATAGATCCCATCCGGACCTGGGGACTTGTCCACCTTAATGCCCTTTAGAATACCCAACACTTCCTCCCTCCTTATGCCGACTTGACCTAGAGTAATCAAACATCTGTTCATGTCCCTCTCCTCGGTGAATACTGATGCAAAGTACTCGTTTAGAATCTCACCCATTTTCTCTGAGTCCAAGCATAACATTCCTCCTTTGTCCTTTAGTGGGCCAATCCTTTCTCTAGTTACCCTCTTTCTCCTTATATATGAATAAAAGGCTTTGGGATTTTCCTTAACCCTGTTTGCTAATGTCTTACCATCTTCAAAGATCGATGCACATGCACCCTCAGGTCCCTCTGCTCCTACACACTCTTTAGAACTGTGCCATTTAGTCTATATTGCCTCACCCTATCTCTTCTGCCAAAATTCATCTGCCACTTATCTGCCCATTCTGCTAGCCTTTCTATATCCTGTTACAGGCAATTTGTATCTTCCTCACTGTTTGCCGCTCCTCCAAGTTTTGTATCATTGACAAAGTTTGAAATTCTATTCTGTAATCCAAGATTCAAGTCATTTATATATCGCAAAAAAGCTGTGGTCCTAGTACTGACCCTTGTGGAGCACCACTGCCTACCATTTTCCAGTCTGAAACATTTACTATGATTAATGTTTTCTGTCGTTAAGACAATTTTTAAAATCCAATTGGACACTGACCCTCCTATTCCATGAGCCTCAATTTTGTTAAACAGACTTTTATGTGGTACTTTATCAAATGCTTTCAAATACTTTCTTAAAATCCATGTCGACAACATCCACCACATTCCCTTCATCAACCTTCTTTGTTACTTCATCAAAAAATTCAATTAGTTTAGTCAAGCATGATCTGCCTTTTACAAATCCATGTTGGCTATCCTTAATTAACTCAAACCTCTCCAAGTGCCTGTTGATTTTTTCTCCCCTGGTTATTGTTTCTAAAACCTTATCCACCACTGATGTTAAACTAACTGGCCTGGAGTTGCTAGGACTGTCCTTACACCCTTTCTTGAATAAGGGTTTCACATTTGCCATTCTCCAATCCTCTGACATCTCCCCTGTATCTAGGGAAGATTGGAAGATTATGGCACGCCCTTCTGCTATCTCTACCCCCATTCCCTTTAGCAACCTGGGATGCAAACTAAAGCCTGGCTTGGGTATAAAATTAAAACTCGACCCAGACCCGACCCGACAACAGCCAACCCAAACCTGTCCCGGGTCCGTGTCCTTTAATTTTTTTAAATGCCCGACCCAACCCGAACCCGACACATGTAGTCAGGTTTGGTTGGGTAGCCAAGCTTTACTGCAAAGTGAGGAGTCTGGTCTGCATGTTTCCTGCCTTGACGTCCTGAATGTTCCTTTGAAGATTACTTCCCAAAGCAAGGTAGCACTGTCCACATCCAGCCCGACCCAACCCGAGCCTGAATGCTGGACCCAGAAGAGAGACCCGACCCCACCTGAACCCGATACTTGTCGTCGGGTCTGGTTGGGTTCAGGTCGGGTAGCCACACTTTAATGCAAACCACCCGGACCAGGTGACTTATCTATCCTAGGTATAGCCAGCCTTTCCAGTACCTCCTCCCTCCCAATTTCTACCCTATCTATTGCTTCTACTCTCTCCACTTCTACCAATATTTGATCAGGTTCCTCTTCCTCAGTAAACACCAATACAAAGTACTCATTAGGTATTCTAGCCTTGCCCTGTGCCTCTAAGCATCTATTACCCTCTTTGTCCTTAATAGGCCCCACTCCACCTCTTACTACCCACTTACTATTTACTTGCTGGTAGAATATTTTTGGATTCCTTTTTATGTTGACTGCCATTCTATTCTCATATTCTCTCTTTTCCAGTCTTGTTTTCCTCTTCACGTCCCTCTCAGCTAATTGTATTTGGCCTGGTTCTCACTTGAAAAATTCACCTGACGTGCATCTAACACACTATTTTTTGTTTCACCAAAATCCCTCGTCATCCAAGGAGCCCTGTTTTTGGTTCCCATACCTTTCACCTTTGTTGGAATGTACCTAGCCTGTAACCTGCATCTCTTCCTTAACTTGTCTTATTTCACACAGTTTTGATTTCCACAAACATATACAGTTGCACTCATAGCACAAAATGGATATTTATCAAGGAGTTAATGTGCTTATTTCCTGATTTTTATATTGCAAACAGTGTTGGTTTCAATCTAGTCTTGATTGAATAGCCTACATCTAGTTTAACTCAATAATAGTGTTATCTGTTTAAAGCAATATTCTCTCAACCACAGAGTCCAGTAAGGTTGTGTAACTGTTTTTTTTTTATAGTTTTGAGTCTAAAATGTTAACATAAATGGTATGTGTATAACCGCAGAGAACCAGAGCACTGACACTGCTTATCTTAGAATCCCAAAAGAACAGATAACCAGTATCAGGGTACAAAAACAAAAAAATTCTGGAAACACTCAGCAGGTCAGGCAGCATCGGTGGAAGAAACAAAAGTTAACATTTCAGGTCATTTAACCTTTAGGTCATAAGATGTGAAATATTAACTTTTGTTCCTTTTACCACAGATGTTGCTTGACCCTGCTGAATGTTTCCAAAACTTTCTATTTTTGTTTCAGATTTCCAACATATGTAATATTTTGCTTTTTGTTTGTAGTATCATGGCACAGTTTTTTCACATTCATGGATGTTCCACAAGCTCATCCTGTTTTTCACTGCTGTACATAGTATGTTAATCATGTTGCTGTGTCTTGACATGGTCGAGCACAAAGCAATGCAAGTTGATAAAGAGCAAAACGAAAAGGTTCCATTGATTTGAACTTGTAACTATTTTATGAAAGAGGATTGTCTTTGTGCAGTCTGCAATTTAGTAGCATAGTTATATCATTATTTATTTTTACGTACACTATTTTTGAAGTGGAGTCAGTGGACAGTATTGAATTATATTATCTGCTCACTTTGCTCTATAATCAGCATATCAGCCTGGAAAACTGTTTCTAATGTGAGTGGAGTAGTCTTCTGAAGCTGAAAGGAAAGAAAGTGAATAACATATTCCTGTAAAAATTACATGGAATCTAATCTTCCGTTCTATACTCAACACTATAGAATGTTGGCCAGTTGGGAATTCCTTGACATCCAACTGCTATTCTGTATGACCCTTAAATCTGTTAACACTGGATTTCGGTGAATGTACAAATGATTGTATTTATTTATCTACCAGAGATAAAGGCTAATTCCAAGAATAAGTTTGACTGATGGACTGAGTCATCATTAGGTCTATCCCAGTCTGAGATTTTCAAGATGCGATAGTAATATGTATATAACAGCTGACTGTTAATGGAATAAAATGGATTATGGCAGCAATATTTCAGCAGCAGCAGTAAATATTTGAATAAGAAAATATCAAGCGCACTCTTGGCTACTCCACTAATCTTCAAGTAATATTTGAGAACTACTGCAGCACCAAAAATAATAAATATTTCTGTAATATAACATCAGGTCATCTCAATATTTCTCTCAAACAACATTTTTCTAAAAAAATTACTGTACATTAACTAGAGATCAAGTTGGACTTCCACAATAAGTTTGCCTCCAAAGTTTTAAAGTGCTTGGACCCTTGGTTGCACTGCTTCTGTTTTGTTCGCTGCATAAATATTGTTACCTCACTTTATCTGCCTGTTGAATTCACTGCATTCTTAATATGTTATGTCTGCTGATGACTTGATGACTCAACTGGTCAAAACAGTGAGTGGCTGAACAGCATAAACCAGGATCATCTCAAGTTTTACCCATGGTCTATGCTGAATTAGCTGATCTCTGACTAAGTGGTGCTACAGTTGGCTTTGGCAGCTTGATTTAGGGAGGGGTAAAGCTCAGGATACCCGCTCCTATTTGCAATCTAATGACGTTGACTGAACATGTACATGTGTGGATGCCAAGGTTGGGAAGAGTCAAATATCATCCTGGCACTCACTGGGCTGGATTTTATGCATCAACCCACCAGGAGCGGTGGCGGGCGAATAAAATGGCGGCTCCACGCTGCTATGCTGCCGCGATCTTCCTCGTGGTGGCCCACAATAATAGGCCGGTCAGACCGCCGCCCCCGACCCCCCCCCCCCGACCCCCATCACATGGAGGGGGTGGGCTCTCTGAAGCCGGCAATGGTGTCAGCTGCCTGTGCGTAAGCGCAGGTGCCATTTTTAAAGCCCTGCCAGCTAATTTAAATTTTTAAAGTTATACTCCCCCCCCCCCACTGTACTGATTAAAAATCTGCCACCCCTTTTCCCACCCCCCCCCCCCCCCCCCAAGAACAATAATATTCATTATTTCCACACTTGACCTTCCCTCCCCTCAAAACTGAACAAAGTGCACAGGTCACCCCTTCCCACCATCCCCTACACTAGTGATCTAAATCTGACCCCGTTCCACCCCCACCCTACAATAAAAATCTTATGTTCCCCCCTTCCCCACCACTGCGGCACCTGCTTTCCCCAGACGGGAAAGTGAAAGTGCGTGAGTGCCGGCCGCCACTCAGAAGATCGTGGCCCGAGGTAAGATTAGAGTCAATTTTATTTAAATGTATGCATTCTGCTAATTTGAATATTTTAATCTGGGTCCTGTTGCCCAGCGACTGGGGGGACGCCGCCACAGAGCGTCGTCACCACCGGGAAGATCAGGCCTGGTCCTCCGGGTGTCGAATTCCGTGGTGGGCCGCTGCCGGAACGATCTTCCAGCACCCCTCGCCACAGAGGCCGACATCGGGAGCTTTGCAAAATCCCGGCCACTGTCTCTGCTTATTTATGAGGAATGGTCACTTGCATGACGTATTACAGGACGTCCCACAACCATGAAAACTGCATTAAATAAAGTGACAGTGCCTTCAGAAGAAGATGGAAGTAGAGACACTTGGCAGAAAAATTTGTGGAAAAAAAGTCATGGTTGATTCTGAACAAGAATCTGTACAAGCAGCACCACTGATTGGGAAATTGAAGGCCCAAAGACTAGGATTTTCTATCCATTGAAATGAATGAATAAAAATCAGGTACTGTGGGCCTACAGGTTCCCAGTCAGTACCTGCTGCGGGTGCTGCTGCTCTCCAGGAGTATCCGATCAGGGGATCAGCACTGCTATCTATCACATTTCTGCGTATTAAGAAAAATAACTCCTCACAAAGATAAACTGATAGTTGTTGCAAAATCTGCAAGATAACCCCTCAATGTCTCTGACTTGCCCAGAAAATCCTTCAACATTCTGCATGCTAGTCATCTCTCTCTATGATTTTTCTTTTATTCTTTCATGGGATGTGGGCATCGCTGGCAAGGCCAACATTTATTGCCCATCTCTAATTGCCCTTGAGAAGGTGGTGGTGAGCTGCCATCTTGAACCTCTGCAGTCCATGTGGTGTAGGTACACCCACAGTGCTGTTAGGAAGGGAGTTCCAGGATTTTGACGCAGCGACAATGAAGGAACAGCGATATACTTCCAAGTCAGGATGGTGTGCGACTTGGAGGAGAACTTGCAGGTGGTGGTGTACCCATGTGCCTGCTACCCTTGTTCTTCTGGGTGGTAGGGGTCACAGGTGTGAAAGGTGCTGTTGACAGAGCCTTGGTGAGTTGCTGCAATGCATCTTGTAGATGGTACACACTGCTGTCACTGTGCGACGGTCATGGAGGGAGTGAATGTTTAAGGTGGTAAATGGGGTGCGGGCCAATCAAGCGGGCAGCTTTGTCCTGGCTGGTGTTGAGCATCTTGAGTATTGTTGGAGCTGCATCCATCCAGGAAAGTGGAGAGTATTCCATCACACTCCTGTCTTGTATCTTGTAGATGATGAACCGGCTTTGGGGAGTCAAGAGGTAAGATACTTACAGCAGAATTCCTAACCTCAGGCATGCTGTTGTAGTCACATATTTATATGGATGGTCTAATTATGGTAACCCCCAGGATGTTGATAGTGGGGAATTCAGCAATGGTAATGCCGTTGAATGTCAAGGGGAGATGGTTAGATTCTCTCTTGTTGGAGATGTTTGTTGCCTGGCACTTATCAGCCAATCCTGAATGTTGTCCAGGTCATGCTGCATGCGGACACAGAATGCTTTATTATCTGAGGAGTTGCGAATGGTACTGAACATTGTGTAAACATCAGTGAACATCACAACTTCTGACCTTATGATGAAAGGAATGTCATTGATGAAGCAGCTGAAGATGGTTGGGCCTCGGACACTACTCTGAGTGATGTCCTAGGGCTGGGATGATTGACCTCCAACAACCACAACCATATTCCATTGTGCTAGCTATGACTCCAGCCAGAGGAAAGTTTTCCCCCTTATTCCCATCAGCTTCAATTTTTCTTGGGCTCCATGATGCCACACTTGGTCAAATGCTGCCTTGATGTCAAGGGCAGTCATTCTCACCTCACCTCTGGAATTCAGCTCTTTGGTGCATGTTTGGACCTAGGCTGTAATGAGGTCTGGAGCCAGGTGGAATCCAAACTGAGCATCACTGAGCAGGTTTTGGGGAGTTAATGCCACTTGATAGCATTGTCGACAACATCATTCATCATTTTGTTGATGATTGAGAGTTGATTAATGTGCTGTAATTGGCCTGATTGGATCTGTCCTGCTTTTCGTGGACAGGACATACATGGGTCATCAACTTGGCACTTCTGGCAGAAGATAGTCGCAATCGCTTGCGCCTTGTTTTTGCACTAACATGCTTGGCTCCACCATCATTTAGGATGGGGTTGTTCGTAGAGCCTCCTCCTCTCATTTAGTTGTTTAATGGTCCACCACCATTCACAACTGGGTGTGGCAGGACTGCAGAGCTTTGATTTGATCCATTGGTTGTGGGATCACTGAGCTCTTTCCACAGCTTGCTTCTTCCGCTGCTCAGCGTGCACATAGTCCTGTGTTATAGCTTCACCAGGTTGGCACCTCATTTTTAAGTGTGCCTGGTGTTGATCCTGACCTGCTCTCCTACACTCCTCGGGTTAATCCCCTGGCTTGATGTTAATGGTAGAACGAAGGATATGCCAGACCGTGAGGTTACAGATTGGGATACAATTCTGCTGCTGCTGATAGTCCACCGTGCCTCATGGATGCCCAGTTTTGAGCTGCTAGATCTGTTCTGAGTCTATCACATTTAGCACGGTGATTCCCCATTTGGGAAAGCAGGCGTGACACTGCTGGGGAAGGGGGAGTTAAAATTTTTACTGTGGGTTGGGAGACAGGGTCAAATAATCATCATCAGTGTAGGGGATGATGGGAAGGGGTGAACTGTGAACTTTGTACAGTTTTGGGGAGAAGGTCATATTCCAAAGGTAAGTTTTTTTGGGGGTGGAAAGAGCAGATATTTAATTTACTTGTTATTGCGGGTTGCGAAAGGGGCGTTGGAATGTTATTCAGCACATTTTGAGGGCGTATCTCTTTTAAAATTTAAATTTACCAGCAGGGCTGTCTGTCCTTTAAAAATGGCGCCAGCGCCTGCACATAAACAGTTGATGCATTGCCGGCGTCTGACAGCCCGCCCTCTCCATGTGATTGGAGGGGGTGATGGCGGGCTGACCCAGGTATTTAAATGAGCCACCACGCCGGGAGCAGCAGTGAGCTCTTAAAATCCAGCAGTGTGACTCTCCAGGGTGGCTGTCACTGATCTGTATGCCAGCTGCAGGACGAGCATGGGGTTTGGTGGACACCAAATGCCAGTGACGCAGAAGATCACCATGACTCTCCATTTTTACACCTCTGGATTTTTCCAGGGATCTCCATGAGGGTCACCAATCTCTCCATGGAGGAAGCCATGTATGCACATGCCAGAGGCATGCAAACACTCAAGGCCTGATGGACTCCTCCATCATCCGCGCGTGGTTGCGTATAGCCTCTGGAAGCTCTGCCAGATGTTCCCTTACCTCTCGCTGCAGTTATGGCTGCAGCATTTGCCATGTTGCTGACAACTCCAGAGGCATGTCATCAACCTGGGGCTCAGCATCGGCCTGGCCTCCCACAGTCCTCCCACTGTCAGTGGTTTCAACTGTAACAGCCTCCGTCAGCTGCTCGGGCATGTCTGTGCTGCGCTCACCAGGTTGTGTGCCCGAATCACCGCATGAACAGATACCCACCGACATTAGAATATCTGCACTGGTGGAGGGTGTAGGTGAATGCTATGACGGTGTACCCTCTGAAGATCCCTCCTCCTCCTCAGAGGTGGGCGGCTGGTCCCTGGTCTCTCCAGCTGTCTGCGCTTCATCATGACCCTGGCCTGCATGAGGAAATAGATAGATTGAAGTTTTAAGGACTTCCCATCCCAACTATCCCTGCTGTGGAGCTCCACGTGTCCAGTGGTGGACACATGGGCACTATGCCTTGTGTGTGCCAGATGCACCCTTGAGCCCCTCACCCTCTTGGGTGGGCACCTGCTTCGCCATTTCCAAGGCCTCCTCTTTGGGGATGAGGATGTGTAGGTTTCCCTCTGCTGGTCTTGATCCTTTCCTTTGTGTTATGAGCTGTCTTCTCTTGCAAGCACGAAAATTAACACTCTTCGTTTCCCCATGGAGACAAGCACGATGCCTATGCCGGTGTCAGCCCTGCTGTTCATGATGGGAGCATACCAATGCCTCCTGCATGCTGCCATTGTCGAGGGACCTTGTGGGAGTCAGCATTCACAGATGGGTGCCTCTCACCGAGATGCAGCCATGCCTTTGAGAGGATATGCTGCTGCCTGACCCCGTTGCCACCGACTGAGTGGTCACTCCCTCTCCACCAAGCACACCCTCTCGGCTTGCCAGATGCAAGCTCCAAATGGAAACAAGGTATGGAGTACTCACCTTGGCAGACCGAATAAGATCATGAATGTGCTTGCGGTACTGAATCCAAATTCTGGAGGTGACCCACGACTGCTGACATCCGCTGTGATCTTCATCCAGGTTTACTCAGTCAGGCAGGCTGGCCTCCTCCTCCGACCCTTAAGAAGAGGACCTCCCACCTTGCCCTGGCAGCCAGAGGAGAGCCTGCAGGGAGGCAAACCTGAACTGTGGGGCCACCCAGGGACTTCCATCTGCCTTTATGGCTGCAGCTTCCATTTAGTTTCCTAATCACAAGGCAGGCAGGCTGGTAGAAGCTCCTGGTGGGCAGAGACTCCTTGATCACAAGGCAGGCAGGCCAAGGCTGCTTGAAGACCATCAGCAGTGAATGCAGGGCTGGCAACCCTATAAATATGACGCCAGCACCTGCTGCTTCATCACCTGACAGCACCTCTGCCGCCTTGCTTCCCACCAAGCAGTGTAGGTGGATGGCCTCCCAGAGTTAATTGGCTGGCCGCCATAAGATTGTGTGTGGCTAGCCGCTAAACACCTGAATGAAAGCAGCACCTGCTTCTGGTCCCAAACGTCGCCTTGCCTCAAAATTCAGCCCATGTAAACTTGGCACCTTGTAATTGTACCTCACTGCTAGTCGTGGTTCTGTTTTGCATCTTCCAGCTCCTCAGCTTGTGCTGTTGAGCATTTTGTCCTGCTCTAATTACACCCTACTCTCTACTGAAGGCAATAATTGGTCTTGACTACTGGGGCAGAATTTTATCATAAAAGACCCGCACGCAGTGGGGAGGCTGGTTGTCAGGCAGGAACCCGTTTGTCATTGCCGTGGATCTTCAACGCAGCCATGGCATTAACGTCTTGCTTCCTTGTTTCCCGACCAATCAGAAAGGGTGGGGTGACCTGCTGAAGGGGTCAGAGGAAGGGCTTCTAGTTAAAGGGACCCCATCATGGGTCAGAATGACTGTGCATTGATTGCTGGGGCTTCAGCAACCATAGGAATGTGAGGAGACCTGGGAAAGCTACCCCTGGGTCTCGAATTCTTACCTGGAGGTCCTGCTGTGGGACCTGAGGGACTGAATTGAGGTGATGCTCACCAAGGACATGAGGAAGAGGCCAGCCTCTCCAAACAAGCAGGAATGATGAAAGTGGCCGAGGAAATGAGGAGCAGTAGGATAGTTCTCTGAACCTGGACATCGTCCACCCAGAAGTTCAAGGACCTCAGGAGGACAGTAAAGGTGAGTGGGATAACACCTACATCAGGTGCCAAGCCTCCACACTCTGACTTCCCTAGCATTCTCCTGCACAACATTCCTGACACCAACACACCTTGCACTTCCACTTATTCAGCTCTCTCCAGGCACCTCCTCACATCCCATCTGAATAACCAACACTCACAGTCACCCTCATCTTTGTGCCATCTCACACCCCACCTCACAATTACCCTCCACAAATGTTGTCCTCCCCTCCTCTCCATACAATCCATTTCTCACATTCTCACACTTACAACTCTGCTTTTTCTCCTCAAAGAAGAGAGTGCCGAGCTCCACGGAGGGGCAGAAAACTGGGGCAGGGAGGGAGGGTGGGGGGAGACCTCCCATGATAGCCACTTTAACAGCTACTGGCAAAGCATGCCCACCTGATCCATTGGGAAGGCGGGCTTGTTCCTGAGGCACTGGTGCTCACACATGTTGAGAGAGCTGATCCTCTGCCTGTAGAGTCTGTGTTGGCGATTTTCCTTCCTTCAAGCTGGATCTCTGAGTCCATTTCCTCTGTCCTGTGGAGCGGCATGTGGCTGAGGAGAAGGCAGCTGGTGTTACACCTGCTGCTCCTTATTGTATTGATGTTGCTGCTTCTCTTGTTCCCCATCAAAGGTAGAGTTTCATATGCTGCTCCCATGCCGTGATGAAGGCCGACAGCAGGGAAGTGCTGATCAAGGTGAGTGTAGTGCAAAAAAGGTGAACTGACTTCCCAGAAGTAAGAAGACATTCTCAGAAGATGTGCTGTGAGCATCAGCCTCTTACATAGGCAGAGCTGCAACTATTCAGTTTCACTGTTTTCCAGGCTGTCAGTTTCATTGAAGAAGCACTCCCCACTGTGTTTTCACCTGGTTGACCCTGGTGAGTTCCACACAGCTTGGGAAAGTGGTGCATTGGCTGTTAAAAGTCAGAATGCTGGGCTAAATCCTCTGTTAGTTGCCTCTTTGAATATCTTAATTACTTACCCAACAGGTCCATGGGAATTCCCTGCTCGCCTGCAAACTGACCTGGGTTAAACCCAAAATGGGCAAGATCATGTCATGTTCCTGACGCGACATCACTTTTCGGGACTTTAACCCTCTGCCTCTACCTGAACCTGCCTTCCCTCGGTAGTTATAATTCTGCCCTTGGTGTACAATGACATGGCAATTCAACTCATGACAAAATAAACAATTTATTTTTTTTAAGCTTATCAGAATTATTTAGTTAACAACTCATGAGTTTCTCATTATAATGGATTGTATTATATTTCATATTTACAATCCCCTTTTGGCAGCTTGACCAATGTACTGCTTTGGGAGGGGGAGGAGAGCAAACCTATAGAGGTCAATGATCTAAAAAACATACTTGGTGGCCATCTACATTTGCACAGCCTCAGAAGTGTCATTTCAGGAAGCTTGTGAATTTAAGTGCAATGTTTTCACAATTTAAAAATAAAAATAAAATAATAGGCAAAACTCTCCATTAAAACTAAGTGAAAAATAGTTCAAATATTCCATCCTATACAAAATACATTTACAAACAGCAAAAACTGATGCTTCTCGATTCAGAGATTATCTGTCAAGATTGAAATATTTAAGCATACAATGAAAAGGACTGTGTCACTACCATTTCCTTGCAATTTGTGCAATGTTTAAAAGTCATAAACTTTGCAGGTGCAGTATCCAAGCCTGCTGCTGTCAAATAAATCATCTTGTCAACATAAATGCTTTATGTACTTTTTGGAAAAATAATTAAAAGTAATGTAATTATACATTTCCTCAGTCAGTTACTGTCCACAGTTCCATGCCTTTCAGTCACATGGAGGTAATGACTATATTTTACTTACACACACACGATAGATTCCTCCGATGTCAAACTAAACTCAGAGTTTCAGTAGCAATTTAAAAACCTTTTAACAATGTTATTTGCAATGATTTTTATGGTTTACTAAGAAGATACTGCAGCTGCTTTTCAGGTACAGCAGTCAGAATATAAAAGAGTGGTCCTGCTGTCAGTTACTGCTTGAGTTGCTTCCTTCACAATACTTTGGCTACTGTTTGATTAGCTTGTTCTGAAGTTCTCCCCCAAATTTGGGTCTGGCAAAGCACATGCTTTGTAGGGGGAGGCAGTGGCGTAGTGGTATTGTCACTGGATTAATAACCCAGAAACCCAGGGTATTGCTCTGGGGACATGAGTTCAAATCCCACCACAGCAGAAGATGAAATTTGAATTCAATTAATAAATCTGGAATTAAAAAGCTAGTCTAATGATGGCCATGAAACCATTATCGATTGTTGTAAAAATCCATCTGATTCACTAATGTCCTGTAGGGAAGGAAATCGGCTGTCCTTACTTGGTCTGGCCTACATGTGACAGCAATGTGGTTGACTCTTACATACCCTCTGAAATGTATCTAACTGCTACTCAATTGTATCTAACTGCTACGAAGTCAATAAAAAGGAATGAAACTGGACAGACTACCCGCATCAACCTAGGCACTGGAAATGACAACAGCAAACCCAGCCCAGTCGACCCTGCAAAGTCCTCCTTACGAACATCTGGGGGCTTGTGCCAAAGTTGGGAGAGCTGTCCCACAGACTAGTCAAGCAATAGCCCGACATAGTTATACTCACGGAGTCATAGCTGACAGACAATGTCCCAGACTCTGGCATCACCATCCCCGGGTATGTCCTGTCCCACCAGCAGGACAGACCCAGCAGAGGTGGCAGCACAGTGGTATACAGTAAGGAGGAAGTTGCCCTGGGAGTCCTCAACATCGACTCAGGACCCCATGAAGTCCCATGGCATCAGGTCAAACATGGACAAGGAAACCTCCTATTGATTACCAACTACTGCCCTCCCTCAGCTAATCAGTCAGTACTCCTCCATGTTGAACAGCACTTGAAGGAAGCACTGAGGGCAGCAAGGGCACAATATGTACTCTGGGTGGGGAACTTCAATGTCCTGCAGTGTGGAAAATTGCCCAGGTATGTCCTGTACACAAAAAGCAGGACAAGTCCAACCTGGCCAATTACTGCCCCTTCAGCCTACTCTTGATCATCAGTAAAGTGATGGAAGGTGTCATCAACAGTGCCATCAAGCGGCACTTGCTTAGCAATAACCTGCTCAGTGACACTCAGTTTGGGTTCCGACAGGGCCACTCAGCTCCTGACTTCATTACAGCCTTGGTTCAAGCATGACAAAAGAGCTGAACTCAAGAGGTGAGGTGAGAGTGACAGCCCTTGACATCAAGGCAGCATTTGACCGAGTATGGCATCAAGGAGCCCCAGAAAAACTGAGGTCAATGGGAATCAGGAGGAAAACCCTTTCCGCTGTTGGAGTCATACCTAGTGCAAAGGAAGATGGTTGTGGTTGTTGGAGGTCAATCATCTGAGCTCCAGGACATCACTGCAGGAGTTCTTCAGGGTAGTGTCCTCGGCCCAACTATCTTCAGCTGCTTCATCAATGGCCTTCCTTCAATCATAAGGTCAGAAGTGGGGATGTTCGCTGATGATTGCACAATGTTCAGCACCATTCGTGATTCCTCAGATCTTGAAGCAGTCCGTGTAGAAATGCAGCAAGACTTGGACAATATCCAGGCTTGGGCTGATAAGTGGCAAGTAACATTCGCGCCACACATGTTCCAGGCAATGACCATCTCCAACAAGAGAGAATCTAACCATCTCCCCTTGACATTCAACGGCATTACCATCGCTGAATCCCCCACTATCAACATCCTAGGGGCTACCATTGACCAGAAACTGAACTGGAGTAGCCATATAAATACCGTGGCTACAAGAGCAGGTCAGAGGCTAGGAATCCTGAGGCGTGTAACTCACCTCCTGACTCCCCAAAGCCTATCCACCAGCTACAAGGCACAAGTCAGGAGTGTGATGGAATACTCTCCACTTGACTGGATGGGTGCAGCTCCAACAACACTTAACACCATCCAGGACAAAGCAGCCCGCTTGATTGACACCTCATCTACAAACATTCACTCCCTCCACCACTGACGCACAGTGGCAGCAGTGTGTACTATCTACAAGATGCACTGCAGCAATGCACCAAGGCTGCTTAGACAGCACCTTCCAAACCCGCGATCTCTACCAACTAGAAGGACAAGGGCAGCACATGCATGGGAACACCACCACCTGCAAGTGCCCCTCCAAGTCACACACCATCCTGACTTGGAACTATATCACCGTTCCTTCACTGTCACTGGGTCAAAATCCTGAAACTCCCTTCCTAACAGCACTGTGGGTGTACATGGACTGCAGCGGTTCAAGAAGGCAGCTCATCACCACCTTCTCAAAGGCAATTAGAGATGGACAATAAATGCTGGCCTGGTCAGCGACACCCAAATCCCATGAATGAATGAAAAGAATGTGTTGTCAGCACATGGATGCAATATGTACCATGATGACATTGTAGGCATGTGCATCTCTGGACCTGATTTTTGGCAGGAAATGAAACAACAGCTGTGAAATTTGGATTTTTTTTTAAGTGGACCTGGATCATCTTGAGCTCTTGTGAGGAATGTCGTCTTTATATCAATGCATAATACAAGTGCTTTTTTGTGTATATAACCCTTCTGTTTGTCTCCATTATTTTTTTCCTATACCTAGCCTATTATTAAGTAAGATCAGAAATAAGAATGCAAAGGTTAGAACCATTTTCAGCAACACTGAAAAGGTAAAATGGAGACATACTGCAATCGGGCAAATGTAAAATGTTACTTTAAAAAAATAACAAGTTTTTAATGGACATTTAACAAGGCATTTTTTTAAAAATTCAAATCCCTCCAAGATTATGTTCAGGGACCACTTGGTGTTGCACATATTGTCTAATTTTGTGCCCCTTGAGGGTAAACTGAGAATGATTCTCAAATTGTACATCTTTCCACATTTAGATGAGATGGCAAGCTGAGGTGAACTGCCCTGTTAGATGGGCATAAACATTCCCAAGGCACTATTTAAAGAAGAGCAGTGGATTTGTCCTGGTGCCTTGGCCAATATTTATCCCTCAACCAACATCATCAGAACAGATTATTTAGTCATTTATCTCAATGTTGTTTGTGGAACCTTGTTATACACAAAGTGGCTGCCCACATTACAACAGTAACTTCAATTCAAAAGTATTAAATTTATTCTGAAGTACTTTGGGATGTTTGAAAGTCATGAAAGGTGGTATATAAATCCTTTTTTTTCTTTCTACCTTATTATGGATATGAAACATTGGCAGTTCCCAGAAGAATCTCCGCATCCTCTTTAAAGGAATGAATAACTTTGTAATCTGTAATGTGACATTATTGCACACACTGATTATACGAAGGGAATAGATTATAACTCCAGATACAATGGATATATTTGCGATTTACTAAAGGAAGAATGACTATCAAGAAACTTTATTCCTGAATATAACTAATTAAACATTTACTGGGATTAAGTATCAATATATATTAGTTAATGAGCCAGAATTGATGGCAAATACTTGAGTTTAATGGAAACCACTTTTTGAGCAGTAATGTACTTTATTGGTGTATATCACCAAGCTCCCATTCTAAACCATGCTGCTACAGAGACACAAACTTCCATTTGAAGGCTTTCTGCCAACCTTAGTACACCTCTGAGTAGATGATTTCAGAGTGGCAGAAGATGAAATATCCATTGCCAGTTTCTCCCACCCAATGAACCCTGCTTTTACAATTCACCTGAATTTAGTAGGGATGGTATATAATTCCTAGTGGCCAGAGCTCTTGTCTGAAGCACCAACCATGGGCAGTACAAGTGCCGAGATCTCCATTTCAAATGCTATTTAAAGGGATCCTCAGCTTCTCTCAGGTTTCAAAAGTATTTGCAGTCATTATTGTAGACACTGAACTATTAAGGGACTTCTGGCATTGCAGTTGTTTCTTCAGGGGAATCCCTCAATGAATGTCATTTAGGTGGATGAGGAGAAGCAGGAGGGGCATAGATGCATCTGGAGGGACAGCAAATAGAAGGGGGCAAGTTTGGAAGAATCCTTTCCTTCCTATTCAAAGGTGGATGAAGAATGCTTGGGGCTCGAGCTGCAGGAACACTGGGGGCCCTTCTGCATATCAATACAATAAAACACAAGCATGTAGCAAAATGCACAAACAAATAGTGACATAAGAAATAGGAGCATGAGTAGACCATATAGCCCAATGAGCCTACTCTGCCATTCTTAAGATCATGGCTGAAATTCTACATCAACTCTACTTTCCTGCCCTATCCCCATATCCAGTGATTCCCTTCGTGCTCAAAACTCTATCGATCTTAGCCTTGAATATACTCATTAATTGAGCCCCCACTGCCCTCGGGGATAGAGAATTCCAAAGATTCACAATCCTCTGAGTGAAGAAATTTCCCTTCATCTCGCTTCTAAATGACAAACCCCTTATCCTCATCACTACTTCTAGACTCTCCAGTCAGGGGAAACAGCCTCTTGTACCTTGTCAAGCCCTATAAGAATTTTAGACATTTCAATGAGTCTGCCTCTCGTTCGTCTAAACTCCACAGAATATAATCCGTCTAGTCTACTCAATCTCTTTTGATAGGATCACCCTCTCAATCCCAGGAATCAATCTAGTGTAGCTGCACCCTCTCTAAGGCAAGTATATCCTTCCTCAGGTAAGGAGACCAAAACCACAGAATTCCAGATATAGTTTCACCGCAACCCTATATAATCACAGCAAGAATTCCTTACTCTGATATTCCAATCCTTCGCAATAAAGGCTATAATACCATTTTGTTTCCTAATTACTTGCCATACCTGCATGTTAACTTTCTGTGATTCATGTTCAAGGACCCCCACATCCCTCTGAATTCCAACAATTACTAGTCTTTCATCTTGTAAAAAATATTCTGCCTTTCCATTCTTCCTTCCAAAATGGATAATTTCACACTTCCCCACATTATAGGCCATCTGCCACGATCTTGCTCAATCACCTAACTGGTCTTTGCAACCTCTTTATGCCTCTTCGCAGCTTACTTTCCTACCTAGATTTGTATCATCTTCAAACTTGGATATATTACACTTGATCCCCTCAACTAAGTCACTGATATAGATTGTAAATAGCTGAGGTCTGAGTGCTGATCACTGCAGCACTTCACTAGTTACACCCTGCCATCCCGAAAATGACCGGTTTATTCCTACCCTATGTTTTCCATCCATCAACCAATCCTCAATCCATGCTAATATATTGCCTCCAACCTCAAGAGCCCTAATTTTGTGTAACGATCTCTTGTGTGGCACCTTATCAAATGCCTTCTGAAAATCCAAATATACTACATCTACTAGTAGCCACTCCCCCTTATCAATCCTGCAAGTTACATCCTCAAAAAACTCTAATAGGTTTGTTACACACAATTTCCCTTTCATAAATCCATGTTGACTCTGCCGAAACGTCAAGTGATTTTCTAAGTGTCCTGTTATCAATTCCTTAATAATAGGTTTGAGCACTTTTCCTACTGCTGATGTCAGGCTAACTTAGTAGGGATGGGATATAATTCCTAGTGGCCAGAGCTCTTGCCTGAAGCACCAACCATGGGCAGTGCAAGTGCTGAGATCTCCATTTTAAATGCTATTTAAAGGGATCCTCAGATTCTCTCAGGTTTTAAAAGTATTTGCAGTCATTATTGTAGTCACTGAACCATAAAGGAACTTCTGGCATTGCAGTTGTTTCTTCAGGGGAATCCGTCGATGAATCTCATTTAGGTGGAATATAGCCTTGGCCTTCTGTCGGACCCCCGTTGCAATAAAAAGCCCTTGAGTGGCCATTAATCTGCCACTTATGGGCCTCAATTGGCTTGGAGCAGGCAGGCCATCCTTGGCCTTCCCCACCCTGCACTAAATTGGAAGACGTCAGGAAGGCCACTGAGTGCATCCGTCTCCCTGGCAACTGTCTGACTCTGAAGCAGACAGTGTGCAACTTTGATTTCATATTTGACTGCAAGATGAACTTCGACTACATGCCCACCACCTATTTCCATCTCTGTAACATCACCTGACTCTGCCCCTGCCTCATCTGCTGCTGAAACCCTCATCCATGTCTATGTTATCTCTAGACTTGTTGATTTCAATGCACTGCTGGCCAGGCTCCCATGTTCTCCCCTACGGAAACCTGAGGTCACCCAAAAACTCTGCTCTCCTTGGCTTAACTCACACCAAGTCCCATTCACCCATCACCCCTGTGCTCACTGATTACATTGGCACAGTTAAGCAATGTCTCAATTTTAAAATTCATATCCTTGCTTTCAAATCCCTCCTTGGTCTGGCCCCTCCCTATCTCTGCACTCTCCTCCAGCCCTACAACCCTCTGAGACATTTGCACTCCTCCAATTCTGGCCTCTTCAGCATCCTCGATTGAAATCCGAACACTTATTGGCGGCTCTGCCTTCAGCTGCCAAGGCCCGAAGCTCTGGAATTCCGTCCCTAAACTCTCCACCTCTCTTCCTCTCTTTTTGTCCAAGCTTTTTGACATCTGACCTAATAGCTCCTTTTATGGCTGTGTTTGATGACACTCCTGTGAACGTCTTGGGACATTTTACCACATTCAAGGTGCTATGTAAATACAAGTTGTGTTGTTGTTGGTTCCCCACAATTTCCAGTAAGTTCTTTGTGTCCATCTTCACTGCAGAATACACAAAGGGCTGGATTTTGTGTTTGAGTTGGGGCTCCCAGCGTGGGCCAAAAGCCAGCCTTTGCTTTTTCATGCCACCCACCCCCCCACCCCGAGCAATCCTCCAGTTTTCTTTTTAAATCTAAATTTCAGGAGCCCGGATCCCCATCCCTTTAAAGATGGGGACCCCGCCTCCAAGAGCTGCCAACCAATCAGAGGGCTGGAGGTCAGCAGTATCAGCAGCGCCACTGCCGGTACTACAGAGGCCTTGGTCCCAGGCACAGTGCTGGAAAGCCTGACCTCAGGTAAATGAGACAGGGTCGCCAGGGCCAGTCTGGAAGACCCGACAAGGGGGGAAGGGGGCAGGGGAATGGTCGTGCAGTGCAAGGGGAGGAGAGTCCCGGGGGGGTAAACAGGTTCCCAGCAGGGGTCCTCTGCGGGCCACAGATTGCCCAGGGAGGAGGGACCATCAACCCCCCCCAACAAGCCCACAGGGAGGGTGCCTCTGGTTACAAGTCATCCTCCCTCCCTGGTAAGATCCCAGCAGTGGTGGGAAGAGGCCCTTAATTGACTGTTAATCGGCCACTTAACGGTCTCAATTGGCCTCGGGGCAGGAAGACCATCGTCGGCCTATCCCTTCCCTGGGAAGATCGCCTAGCGATGGGGAGGCAATGGGCCCACCGCTCCCCCCGCAACCCCCTCCCGCCATCCATCATGATATTCCATGCCCCCTCCACCTCTGAACCTGCCTCAGGGGGCCACATAAAATCCTGGCCAAGGTGGGGGGGGGGGGGAGATTTTAACCGGGAAAAGTGAGTGGTTTTGAGAATGGGTGACTGGGTAAAAGGGCAGAAATTCATGGCACGCCAGGTAGCTGGCAGCAACCTGCCACCTTCTGCCTTTAACTTCAGTGCATTCGTCTGCATGCGAGAAACCACCTTGAAAGAGGCAGATTGCCCATTGTAATATGTAAAGTGTTCATTAAGAGCAGTTTTAACTTCTTGTTAGGCAAGGGAATCAAGGGTTATCAGGGGTAGATGGGAGTGTGGAATTTGAAACACAAACAGATCAGCCATGATCTTATTGAATGGCGGAGTAGGCTAAAGGGGCCGAATGGCCTACTTCTGCTCCAAATTCGTATGTTTGTATGGATTGGAACTTCAACCGTGTGTCGATGGGTTTTCTGGGCTCTGTGGAACTCGCCAGTGAAATCAAAGTGAGAGGACAGTGGTATTTGAAGGGGCTGAACAAATAACAAGGAGAAAATCCTTTAAGTACTGAAATCTCAGACCTGCTTCCTTGTCTAAGTGAAAGTCTTTTCCTCACAGGACTTGTTCCAAGAGCATGCTTTGGAGGTGAGTTCCACTACAGTGAAGGTCATTTCTACTACTTTGGAGTTATCTATACCTCCTATCAGTTAAACATAATTTCAGCATTGGTACCACCAATGCAGCTTTACCTTGGACCTCAGATGAGGAGGTGAAATGATTTATGACTTTAACCTCTTACAGGGACTAAACCAGATCAAGTGAACATCCCTATAAGTCTCCTTTAATTACATTCAGACCAGACAGATTCCTACAGACGCTTGTTTGGTTCTAAAGAACTGAACTAGTCTTCCCTCAAAGAAAGAAAACTAACAGAGAATATTACTAACTTTCAGATAGCCTATTTTTAAATAATTATAGCTAAGTCATAAATATCCCAGATATTATAAGGATCTGGGGAAACTCTCTTCAATAAGTCTCTCCCCGTTTAAGGAGACACAGAGAGGGAGTTCTTGTAGTTGTATACAGAATGCTACATGAGACAAATTATTAACTTTATTATGACCAGGTCAGCAGTGTGTCTAGGGGTCTTTTGCTATCTTTACCTGGTCTTATTGTAACAGGGTTTAATTTTAAACACACCATGTTTTGAGCTACTCCTTTGTGAATCCTTGTTCACAGTTTCCAATTATCAGGCAAATAACTGAGCACAAGTAGGCTTTCTTTGGTTTAAAGCAGAAAGAGGAAATGTATTAAAACCTTAAATGCAAACTTTAATATGGTGCACGCCTACGGATATATGATGTGCTCACGCTAGCATGCACATGCAATATAAATATGCAAAATATGGACAGAAAAGAACAGAAGAAAAGATAAGTGGAACAGTTTGAGGCAATATCTCATTACTGTTTCTCAAGCTAGCTGTAGTCCTTGATTGAAGTTATAGTCTTGCATTTCGTTGGGGCCCAGTAATCTTCTTAAACTTTGTTCATGCGGCAAACCTTTCTCTCTGAGTTTCATGTGTCTTCATTGGTTTCAGTTCCCTGAGAGATAGACAGGCAGGAGAGGAAATGTTCTCAGTCCCAGGAGAAGGTCTTTTCTTCATGATCACATGGCTTTGGCTTTGTTGGGCATTTCAAATTCAAAAAGCTCCCAGGGTGCTCAGCAGGTTAGTCATGTGATTAGATCCTTATATGTAACAGTCTGTTCAACATCCTTTGTTGGAAGTTCAAAGCCAAAAGCTCCAGCCAGCTAGACATGTGACTAGAACTGGTATGACCACTTCTGTGTATTGAAGAAGCTGCTGAGTCCCCATTGTTTCAACATTGTCTGTTACTATGTAATTATCCTTCCAGTCCGTGTTTGCAATTTTTAAGTTTTAACGTTCATGGGGCAAAATAACATGTGCCTCAGTCTTGGCAGGTGGGGGTTTGCCTGGCAACTTTTATATATTTATTCAAGAGTTGAACATGCAATACACTTTAAGTGGCTAAGTATACTACAATATCAAAGATTACTAAGAGATGTAAAATATAATGTTATTTATAAAATAGAATCCAAAAGTTTAACCTTGACAATGTTACAGCAAACTATATTAGAATATCCATCAAAATTTAAAGTAAACTTTTACCTTAAATTCCCCGAGTACCAAGGGAGGAATTCAATATTTCTGGTTTTTTGATTCAAAATTCTCATGCTTATACTGTTGCTAATCTATCATCTCATCTTTTAGAATGTAGGTGTTACTGTTTTGTGTGTGTTTTTCCTGCTTTTGAGATTGATATATGCTAATATCATTAGCTACCATTCCCACTTAATGTATTTGCTGGAAATTCTCTTCTCTTGAAGTTGTGAGCTTTTATCCGGTCGAAATGTTTATAATTGGATTTACTTGGCATGTGTTTTTGTAAGTACCATTTCATTTTGTAATTTACCATCTGTAATTGTCTTTTTATGGTACCTTGTACCAGTCTCTTGAGTCAGTCTATCTATATCACTATCAACTAATTAAGTTTATAGTTATTAGTGTCGACCTCACATAAGATGTCCCAGTGTGTTTCATCTTCAAATTCCATTGTAGCAGAGACCTTGGAATGGATTTTTTAACTTAAAAGGTGTTTCTGGTTCACATTCTATTGTAACAGGGATGTTTATGAATTTTTAACTTTGCTCTTAAAAGGGGAGTTCAGTGAGTTTTGAAAACTGACCATTTCTTCAATCTTTAATTATAAAAGGTATAATGCATTAATTATATCTAAATTCTGCTTAATTAAGTTTCTTATACCTATGTTTCATCACAGAGCAATGGCAACAGGAGCAGCAGCAGCCTTCTCCTCACCCTGCCGCCCCACACGAGAGAGGGAATCAGCACAGAGGTGCAGCTCGCAGAAGGTAATTCCTTCAATACAGGTTTTACAGGCAGAGGATCAGCTTCCTGGACTTGTCCGAGCAACAGTGCCTCAGGAGGCTCAGGGTTTAATGTCAGGTACTTGCAAGCTCCTAGAAGAAGACCTGCTGCCAAATGGACCAGGTGGGCACGCATTGTCAGTGGCTGTCAAAGTCACCACTGCCCTTAATATCTTTGCCTCTGGATCCTTCCAGGAATCAACAGGAGGTATTTGCAAAACCTCACAATCTGCTGCCCCCAAATGTATCTCACAGATGACTGATACCATGTTTGCCAGGGCTGGGACTTACATGCACTTCTCAACTGATGACGTCAGTCAAAATGAGTGGGTACTCGGCTTTGTCACTCTGGCTGACTTCCCACAGGTCCAGGGCATCATCAAGTGTGCACATGGGGCAATCAAGGCTCCCCCACATCACACTGGAGTCTTCATCAACTGCAAGGGCTTCTACTCCATCAATGTGCAGCTTGTGTGGAACCACAAAAGATCATTATGCATATGTGTGCATGCTAGGAAGCTGCCATGATGCTTTCATCTTTTGCCAGTCAAGCCTCCTTGAGCTTTGCACACCTTAAAGCAGAGTTAGCAGATGGCTCCTTGGAAACAAGGGTTACTCATTGAAGACATGGCTGATAACACCCATTAGAAGCCCAGATAATGATACCTAGGAGATACAATTGAAGCCACCTAACCACGAGAGCTGTCATTGAGCAAGAAATTGAGATGCTATAACGGTGTGCTTTAGGTGCCTAGACAGATCTGGAGGTGCCCTTCAGTATGCACCAGCCTGGGTCTCCAGAATTATAGTAGTGTGCTGCATCTTGCATAACAATACAATGAGGACTGGAGCTCCACAAGGAAGAAGTAGCTAAGCACACTGCCTCTTCGGGGCAGGAGGAGGAGGGACTTGATGTTAATAAAGCAAATGGGATCCTGGGCTTTATAATTAGAGGCATAGAGTACAAAAGCAAGGAAGTTATGGTGAACCTTTTTAAAACAGTGGTTCGGCCTCAACTGGAGTATTGTGTCAAATTCTGGCTACCACATTTTAGGAAGGATGTGAAGACATTAGAGAGGTTGCAGAGAGTATTTATGAGAATGGCTCCAGGGATGAGGAACTTCAGTTACATGGATGGATTTGAGGAGCTGCAGCTGTTCTTCTTGGAGAAGGGAAGATTGAGAGATTTGATAGAAGTGTTCAAAATCATGAGGGGTCTGCACAAAATCAGTAGGGACAAACTATTCCCATCGGTTGAAGGGTCAATCGGCAAAATAAGCAATGGCAATATGAAGAAAACCTTTTTCCGCATTGAGTGTTTAGGATCTGGAATGTGGTCTGAGAGTATGGTAGAGGCCGGATCAATTGAGGCTTTCAAAAGAGAATTGGATAATTATCTGAAGAGAAAAAAATTGCAGGACAATGGGGAAAAGGAAAGTGAGGGCAACTCTCTTCCAGAGACCAGATGAATGGCCTCCTTCTGTGCTCTAACCATTCCATGATTCTTTGATTCTATGTGGAGAGGCCACCAGCAGTAGAATACATGGCTGCCAGGCATGCCCTATTTCTGGCAAGCTTCAGTTAAGACTGAAGCAGTGAGTCCATGGATGAAATGCTGCTTGTGTTCATATGTTGTGTGACATCTTGCCATACCTGTTTACCAATTTGCCTTGGTACCCTCTGACTATGCAAGAGGAAGAGGACTTCCTTCCTCTCCTGAACTTGTTCCACCAACCTTTCCACATGTCTCTGAAAACCTAGGGCCTTGCTGAATTTTTTCTTGCTACTCCCAGAGATCTTTCTGCAACTCCACAACGTTGATTCCCCCTGCTTTGGCAACAAAAAAGGCCTCCCCTTTCAGCTGCTGCAGGCCTTTAACAACTAGCAGCAGCACTCAATTATTTTACCCCATTACCAATGAACTTCCAAAGGAAACACGTTTCAAACTGATATCTCACTTACCTCATGCAAATGAGGAATGACCCAGTAACTGGAACAGATCCTCTGCTGATTTTCTGAGCAGCCATCATCCACCTCTCAATTGTTTCTTGATAGAAGACCAAAAGCAACACCAGTAGATATTAGTGAAGGGTTGAATGCACTGATTAATTCTGGAATATTATTTTCAGAAGTAATACAGCGGTGATGGATGAAAATCATTTGTCAAGTAGTTAAGGTTAATGGATCAGTGTTTGTAAGCATGCATATGGGTGACATAAATGATAGCTAGCTGCCTGATTTGAGATGAATCCCTGTGTGTAATTGGAACAGATACTTTGGAAGTTTCAGTTTAAAACTGCAGAGTCGAGTTATTAAGCTGACAAATTGCATGTTTATGGATTAAAGGAGAGGTGAACAAATCAACACATTCATTCCACTGGCATAATGTGATTTTCTAATTATTTGTAACAGATGTATTTTAGTTTTACACAAGTATTTAATTTTTTTTAAATACAGCTTGCAGTGTGAAACTATCAAATGCTAATCATGCTCCAATACAGCTTTTACATGAAACCAGAGCATACTTTCCTGTATCTTTGGTTCCCATTAGCATACTCTGTATTATTCGATTCTGAGGCCAGGGCACTGATCATTAGGGTTAATGTTATCTCAGTTTTAGACTGTTTATTCAATTAGTGTTTAGATTACTGACTGTTCCTCATTTTTAAAAAATTCGTTCATGGGAAGTGGACGTCGCTGGCTAGGCCAGCGTTTATTGCCCATCCCTAATTGCCCTTGAGACTGTGGTGGTGAGCTGCCTTCTTGAACCACTGCAGTCCTTGGGGTGTAGGTACACCTACAGTGCTGTTGGGAAGGGTGTTCTAGGATTTTGACCCAGTCACAGTGAAGGAACGGTGATATAGTTCCAAGTCAGGATGGTGTGTGGTATGGAGGGGAACTTGCAGGTGGTCATGTTCCCATGCATGTGCTGCCTTTGTCCTTCTAGGTTGTAGAGGTCATTGTTTGGAAGGTGCTGTCGAAGGAGCCTTGGTGAGTTGCCGCAGTGCATCTTGTAGATGGTACACACTGCTGCCACTGTGCACCAGTAGTGGAGGGAGTGAATGTTGAAGGTGGTGAAAGAGGGTACCAATCAAACGGGCTTCTTTGTCCTGGATGGTGTTGAGCTTCTTGAGTGTTGTTGAAGCTGCACTCATTCAGGCAAGTGGAGAGTATTCCATCACACTCCTGACTTGTGCCTTGTAGATGGTGGACCGGCATTGGAGTGTTAGGAGGGAAGTTACTCAACGCAGAATTCCCAGCCTCTGACCTGTTCTTGGCGCCACAGTATTTATGTGGCTGGTGCATTTAGTTTCTGGTCATGGTTTCTGCATATTTTCCAGGTCTTGCTGCATCTGGACACAGGCTGCTTCAGTGTCTGAGGAGTTGTGAATGATGCTGAACATTGTGTAGTCATCAGCGACCATCCCCACTTCTGACCTTACGATGGAGGGATGGTCATTGATGAAGCAGTGAAGATGGTTGGGCCTAGGACTCTACCCTGAGGAACTCCTGCAGTGATGTCTGGGGACTGAGATGGTTCAATTCCAACAAACACAACCATCTTGCTTTGCACTAGGTATAACTCCAACCAGCGGAGTGTTTTCCCCGATTCCCATTGACTCCAGTTTCGCTCGGGCTGCTTGATGCCATACTCTGTCAAATGCTGTCTTGATGTCAAGGGCAGTCACTCTCACCTCACCTCTGGAGTTTAGCTCTTTTGTCCATGTTTGGACAAAGGCTGTAATGAGGTCAGGAGTTGAGTGGCTCTGGCGGAACCCAAACTGAGCGTTGAGCAGGTTATTGCTGAGCAAGTGCTGCTTGACAGCACTGTGAACAACCCTTTCTGTCACTTTGCTGATGATCAAGAGTAGACTGATAGGGTAGTAATTGGCCATATTGGATTTGTCCTGCTTTTTGTGTACAAGACATACTTGGGCAATTTTCCACATTGCCAGGTAGATGCCAGTGCTCTAGCTGTACTGGAACAGCTTGGCTAGGGGTGCGGCTAGTCCTGGAGCAAATGTCTTCAGTACTATTTCCGGAATGTTGTCAGGGCCCATAGCCTTGCAGTATCCAGTGCCTTCAGCCATTTCTTAATATCACATGGAGTGAATCGGATTGGCTGAAGACTGACATCTGCGATGCTGGGGATCTCAGGAGGAGGCCAAGATGGATCATCCACTCTGCACTTCTGGCCTAAGATGGTTGCAGATGCTTCAGCCCTGTCTTTTGCACTGATGTGCTGGGCTGTCCCATCATTGACGATGGCGATATTTGTGGTTATAAGCATAGGAACACTCAAAACAAAATTCTAAGGCCCCCAGCCCACTTCCGCTTTATAAGCTCAGTTTGCTTGTTCACATGTCTGGCAACCCAGATATGGTACGTCAGTCCTTCAGAAACTTTTAAAGAAATAGAAGAACAAAACAATGTATTTTACCTGCAGTGTACAGGAATCTATAATGCCAAAATCATTCACTATATGTCGGCAAAAATTGTCTTTTCAGCAGTAATGTAAGCTTTAAAAAGAAGTCTGCATGCAGTACAAACTTCTGATGATCTGTCAGAGTCCTGTGTTTTAACCCAGGTGTGCAGATGAAGAAATAAATGATGTTAGAAACAAAGCTGGAGAAAAGCCCTGATGCTGTGTTCCCCAGAACCACCTCCTATCAATCTGGAACCATTAAGCGGGCAACCATTTGGATCAGATTGTTTTTTTTTCTTTGATTGCACACAAGCAAAAGCCTTTTATTTATTCTTGAAAATTATTTTTGTTGGAATGACTTAAATGACTATTTAGGAATACTTGCAATATACTTAAAAACAATTTTCATCACGGTCATTGTGCTTTAATCAAATAAACCTGTCTTTTTTCACCTAAGTCTTTTTTTCATTTTTTTAAACTCCCTCTTATGCTCCATTATTCATGTTTGTGTTAATTCTGTGAAAGATTTGTGTGTGTAGGCAAAGTTAATAAGGCCAAGTTAATAATACTGTACATTACACTTCTGTGCAAAGTAGTTTTCATTTTGCAGCAAAGCAAAGTTTGTAGTAGTATATCTGCAGCCAAGTTCAGCATAAGTTCAGATTTCAAGTTCATTTGTGAGACTTCCTCCAGGACATAATCTCACACCCCCCTGCACTTCACAGAGGCTGCATAGAGTCATAGAGTTATACAGCACAGAAACAGGCCCTTCGGCCCATTGCAGTATAACTGCAACTGGTAGAAAGCCAAGTTTTTCAACTTGAAAACTTTAAATGTTCCGCATCCTTACATTTTTTTAATGCTAGTTACAAGCTAACTGGTCTACTGGATTTTAATTAATATTAAAAATATCACCAGAATTTAGGGGCAGTAGAACTTAGTGCATGCAGCCCAGTGCACTGATATTCCTCGGTTTGGAAAGCAGAATTCCATGTTGTTCGTTCATACTGCTTTGAAACATAAATCACTTGATGGATGAGTATCTAGATGAATAAGAAGTGTTTTGATGAGTTTTACCTCAAAACTAAATGTATCAGGAAAGTGCAAAGATTTTATTTTACTTCAATCAATTATTTTGAACAGGTGAAACTCAATCCATTCACCAATCATACATTGATCAAATAATTAGTTTTAATGACTGTGTCATTAGCTCAAGAGCTCTAATTCATGGTCTGCATTTTTAAAAGGGGTCAAGGTCCAGCTCGGAGGTGGGTGGGCCCACAATTTGGTGCTGCCAGCCTCCGTGCGTGTTCCCCACCATGATCCTGACCCCGAGCCATTTTGAAAGAGGCCGGCTTGGAGTCAGATCAGCTGCCCACCGGCAAGCGGCAGGTAGGAAATTTAGGTTAATCAGATATGATCAAGGGGCCTATTAAGGCCTTGTTCCCGTACTGACTGGGATTTCTTGTCGGCAATGCAGCCGTCCCAAATTGGCCTGCACCACATAGTGGGCTCAGGGTGGGAAGCAGGGGAGGGGACACAATGGATCAAGCGAGGGACCTCCCACCCCCCACACCCATAATGGCCGCCAGGCCACAGCTGCAGCCACTGGCCATCCCCTGGAGAGGTTGCCCCTCCAGCATCATGGCCAGGTAGCTGTGGCACGTGTTAAAAAAAAACTTACCTGCTCTTGTCCCTCGCTGTCTGTATCCGCAAATCGGCAGCTCCCACCTCGGGCAATCTGAGTGTTGGAGGGCTCGCAATTGGCCCTCCAGTGTCGGAGGCCCACCCGTTGTCCCTAATTGCCCACTCCTTAGCCTTTCATTGGCTGAAGTTTTGAA
Organism: Heterodontus francisci; assembly: GCF_036365525.1. Taxonomy (NCBI): domain Eukaryota; kingdom Metazoa; phylum Chordata; class Chondrichthyes; order Heterodontiformes; family Heterodontidae; genus Heterodontus; species Heterodontus francisci. The sequence goes on from NC_090389.1 coordinate 47,778,303, forward strand.
AATTGCACTGGGTGTGTCTAAAGCACGCCATGAGAATTTGGGACCTGAAACTAACCCCCATGTCCGGTTCGCAAACCTGGATTAAAAGTTCAGCCCCATATTTTGACATTCAGGGTATGAGAATGTGAATTCAGGAATTGCTCTTCATCTTGATCTCCCTTATGTAATTTCACAACTTTCTCAGGATAAGCTTGTAACAAACCTTTAAACAGTCATGCAGTCCTTAAAATTTTTTTAAATCATTATTTTAGGATGGGGGCAAGACTCAGAATAACATTATTAATGGTGAAAAGTCTGTTACTGTATTCTACCATTCTTGTTCACCTGTTTATTTACATTTACACTTTTCTTAAAATTAATGGCCTGAAGAAAATATTTCCATAAATCTTTACAAAATATGGACACAACCTGCTGGTAAATATAATATAAAAGTTAGGGTATCTGAAAAGTAGCAGAATCTCAACTGATCCATGGAAGTCCAGTTTCAGTGCTACTTGACTTGGGTACATCTGTGGCTGCAAATACATAGCCTTAATATGAGCGTTCATTAATCTACACAAACACAATTAAGTGATTCACATTGTACAGCTTTAACTATGTAACTTATTTTAGGAATCAGTTACAACAGTGGTTTAAACAGTAAACTTCATTATTATCCATTTGTAATAACCTCATTTTTTTCCCCAACAGGTCACATTTTGAAATTGATTTTGAGGAAGTGGCTTAGAGGAATTACTGAAGCAGATAATATGAAGGAGCTGAATTACCGTCAGTAGATACAGTCATTGATGCTGTCATTCTAAGTATATCCTGTTAATTCATTTACATCATATTGTTAGGCTCAATAATGGCACCAAACTAGTTACAATTTAATTAAGTACATTACAAACATCAACAGGAATAGACAGGAAAAAGAGGCAAATTTAGTAAATGTTAAATGTACTTATAATCATTTGTGAACAGTTTCTTTTGAAAGGATCTACTTCCGGGGAAGTCATGCTGTAAATTGTTTCAATAGAGAGTCCTTTGTAACAAGATCTCCATCATACATTTTTCTGACAATTTACAACAGAACTAATAACAAAAAAACATATTTGGCTTTTTGAAAATCTTAGGTGTAATATTCAATTTATCATATTTGGGTTTAGGCCAGATGCAGCTTTTTGATTTAAAAAAAATTCTCTTTTATCCCCAAATGTTGTGATTTTGTTGCTTTGAACTGTCATTTTTGATATACCATTAAGGTAAATTTTACGCAGAGGTCATTAAAAGTTATATTACAGAACCGACAACAAATGAAGTAGTTGGAAAATTCCGACAATGTATATTGTTATGATCGTTCTTCCTCTTATTTGACCGCAACAGGGTTTATTCCTTTTTAAACAGTGAGTGTTTTACATTTTACCTTTGTTGTGATCGTAAAAGAACCAATCGGGCAGGTTTTCTTGAGTTTTAACTCAAGAAGTGAGTTTATTATACTTAATAATCTAAACCTGATCTAAATAAAACCATATTATGCTACACATTCATACACACACTCACACAAGAATAACGCACACACAAATAGATTACAGGGTGATGAGGAATAGATCTGTAGTTGGATTAAAGTCCAGAACAAATATAAATTAATACACAGTCTGTGAGGTTGGGTGATTCCGTGGTCTTCCAGCTGAAGTTGTGTTCTTGAAGCCTTTGGCTGGTAGAAGTGCACTTTGTAGCTGGCCCACCTGGTTCAGTGTTTTCTTGGAGGCAGAATTGTAGGTGGCTTTCTTCCCCTGGTTTCTTTGGCTTGGATCTAGCAAGCAACATCTAGGCTTCGCATGCCCCACTAGGCCTTCTGGAGACAGAGAGAGAGAGAGAGAGGACAGTCCTTCTGGCTTCTGCACAGTCTGAGTCATTGGTTTGTCTCCTTTGTCCAAGGGAAACTCCCTGCTTTCACAGAGACTGTCTCAGTATATTCTCTGCTTCCTACTAACAAGATTCAAGTTTAGGAATTTCAATCTCTCCCCTTTGCCCTTTCAATGTTAATGTCCCAGGATGTCTTTGAATGTCTTGCTAATGAAAGTAATCTCAGGTAGTTCACTCAATGGAACAAGCCATTGTTTTGGGTACAGGCTCATCAGACATGTGTCTCCTCTTTGATGCCTTGGAATGTGCAAGGTATTCAAATGCAAATTGTGGTGGCCATCTTGGCTGCCAAAATTTTTTTAAGAAGTTAACTCGAGATTCCAGCTCTTTTTATTTATTTATTTAGAGATACAGCACTGAAACAGGCCCTTCGGCCCACCAAGTATCTGCCGACCATCAACCACCCATTTATATTAATCCTACACTAATCCCATATTCCTACCACATCCCCACCTGTCCCTTTATTCTCCTACCACCTACCTATACTAGGGGCAATTTATAATGGCCAATTTACAAGTCTTTGGCTGTGGGAGGAAACCGGAGCACCCGGTGAAAACCCACGCGGTCACAGGGAGAACTTGCAAACTCCACACAGGCAGTACCCAGAATTGAACCCGGGTTCAACTGCATTGCCCTCATCAACCGTCTCTGTTACCTCCTCAAAAACTCCCGCAAGTTAGTTAAGCATGATTTTCCCTTAAGAAATCCAGACTGGCTTTCCTTAATTAACCTGCATTTTTCTGTGTGACTATTAATTTTGTCCTGGATTATTTTTTTCTAGAAGTTTCCCCACCACCGAAGTTAAACTGACTGGCCTGTAGTTGCTGGGCTTATCTTTGCACCCTTTTTTAAACAAGGGTGTAATGTTTGCAATTCTCCAGTCCTCTGGCACCATGCCTGAGTCTAAGCAAGAATGAAAAATTATGGCCAGTGCCTCTGCGATTTCCACTCTCACTTCCCTCAGTATCCTTGGATGCATCTCATCTGGTCCTGGTGTTTTATTCACTTTAATTACAGACAGCCTATCTAATACATCCTCAATTTTAAATCCTTCTAGTGTCCGAACTACCTCCTGTTTCACCATTGTCTGGGTTACATCTTCTTCCTTGGTAAAGACAGATGCAAAGTATTCATTTAATACCTCAGCTATGCCCTCTGCCTCCATTTGTAAATCCCCTTTATGGTCCCTAATCGGCCGCACTCCTCCTTTTGCCACCCTTTTAGTATTTATATGTCTGTAGAAAACTTTGGGATTTCCTTTAATGCTAGCTGCCAGTCTCTTTTCATGCTCTCTCTTTGCTTCTCTTATGTGCCTTTTCACTTCCTGCTTCTCTTATTTGCTTTTTCATGTATCATGCTTTTCTGGCCCCACTGAAATCATTGGCAAGGTCTTTTTTTAAAACTATTTTCCAGAGTAGCCTGCAGTAGCCCCTCTTAAAACCATTGCTTCAGCCACTCAATGCTCAATTCTGCTAGCTGGAGCACATGCTTCACCTTGTGGAAGACCAAAATTGCAATGGAGTCCTAAATACAGTGTAGGATACAAATTTGCATAACTTAGGTGGGCTCAGACTTGTTTTTATTATTAGAACATTACAGCGCAGTACAGGCCCTTCGGCCCTCGATGTTGCGCCGACCTGTGAAACCATCTGACCGACACTATTCCATTTTCATCCATATGTCTATCCAATGACCACTTAAATGCCCTTAAAGTTGGCGAGTCTACTACTGTTGCAGGCAGGGCGTTCCACGCCCCTACTACTCTCTGAGTAAAGAAACTACCTCTAACATCTGTCCTATATCTATCACCCCTCAACTTAAAGCTATGTCCCCTCGTGTTTGCCATCACCATCCGAGGAAAAAGACTCTCACTATCCACCCGATCTAACCCTCTGATTATCTTATATGTCTCTATTAAGTCACCTCTCCTCCTCCTTCTCTCCAACGAAAACAACCTCAAGTCCCTCAGCCTTTCCTCGTAAGACCTTCCCTCCATACCAGGCAACATCCTAGTAAATCTCCTCTTTCCAAAGCTTCCACATCCTTCCTATAATGCGGTGACCAGAACTGCACGTAATACTCCAGGTGTGGTCTCACCAGAGTTTTGTACAGCTGCAGCATGACCTCGTGGCTCCGAAACTCGATCCTCCTACTAATAAAAGCTAACACACCATATGCCTTCTTAACAGCCCTATTAACCTGGGTAGCAACTTTCAGGGATTTATGTACCTGGACACCAAGATCTCTCTGTTCATCTACACTACCAAGAATCTTCCCATTAGCCCAGTACTCTGCATTCCTGTTACTCCTTCCAAAGTGAATCACCTCACACTTTTCCGCATTAAACTCCATTTGCCATCTCTCAGCCCAGCTCTGCAGCCTATCTATGTCCCTCTGTACCCTACAACATCCTTTAGCACTATCCACAACTCCACCGACCTTAGTGTCATCCGCAAATTTACTAACCCACCCTTCTACACCCTCTTCCAGGTCATTTATAAAAATGACAAACAGCAGTGGCCCCAAAACAGATCCTTGTGGTACACCACTAGTAACTAAACTCCAGGATGAACATTTGCCATCAACCATCACCCTCTGTCTTCTTTCAGCTAGCCAATTTCTGATCCAAAGTTCCAAATCACCTTCAACCCCATACTTCCGTATTTTCTGCAATAGCCTACCGTGGGGAACCTTATCAAACGCCTTACTGAAATCCATATACACCACATCCACTGCTTTACCCTCATCCACCTGTTTGGTCACCTTCTCGAAAAACTCAATAAGGTTTGTGAGGCACGACCTACCCTTCACAAAACCGTGCTGACTATCGCTAATGAACTTATTCTTTTCAAGATGATTATAAATCCTGTCTCTTATAACCTTTTCCAACATTTTACCCACAACCGAAGTAAGGCTCACAGGTCTATAATTACCAGGGCTGTCTCTACTCCCCTTCTTGAACAAGGGGACAACATTTGCTATCCTCCAGTCTTCCGGCACTATTCCTGTCGACAATGACGACATAAAGATCAAGGACAAAGGCTCTGCAATCTCCTCCCTGGCTTCCCAGAGAATCCTAGGATAAATCCCATCTGCCCAGGGGACTTATCTATTTTCACACTTTCCAAAATTGCTAACACCTCCTCCTTGTGAACCTCAATCCCATCTAGCCTAGTAGTCTGAATCTCAGTATTCTCCTCGACAACATTTTCTTTCTCTACTGTAAATACTGACGCAAAATATTCATTTAACGCTTCCCCTATCTCCTCTGATTCCACACACAACTTCCCACTACTATCCTTGATTGGCCCTAATCTAACTCGAGTCATTCTTTTATTCCTGATATACCTATAGAAAGCCTTAGGGTTTTCCTTGATCCTATCCGCCAATGACTTCTCGTGTCTTCTCCTTGCTCTTCGTAGCTCTCCCTTTAGATCCTTCCTGGCTAGCTTGTAACTCTCAAGCGCCCTAACTGAGCCTTCACGTCTCATCCTAACATAAGCCTTCTTCTTCCTCTTGACAAGCGCTTCAACTTTTTTAGTAAACTACGGCTCCCTCGCTCGACAACTTCCTCCCTGCCTGACAGGTACATACTTATCAAGGACACGCAGTAGCTGCTCCTTGAATAAGCTCCACATTTCGATTGTGCCCATCCCCTGCAGTTTCCTTCCCCATCCTACGCATCCTAAATCTTGCCTAATCGCATCATAATTTCCTTTCCCCCAGCTATAATTCTTGCCCTGCGGTATATACCTGTCCCTGCCCATCGCTAAGGTAAACCTAACTGAATTGTGATCACTATCACCAAAGTGCTCACCTACATCTAAATCTAACACCTGGCCGGGTTCATTACCCAGTACCAAATCCATTGTGGCATCGCCCCTGGTTGGCCTGTCTACATACTGTGTCAGAAAACCCTCCTGCACACACTGGACAAAAACTGACCCATCTAAAGTACTCGAACTATAGTATTTCCAGTCAATATTTGGAAAGTTAAAGTCCCCCATAACAACTACCCTGTTACTCTCGTCCCTGTCGAGAATCATCTTCGCTATCCTTTCCTCTACATCTCTGGAACTATTCGGAGGTCTATAGAAGACTCCCAACAGGGTGACCTCTCCTCTCCTGTTTCTAACCTCGGCCCATACTACCTCAGTAGACGAGTCCTCAAACGTCCTTTCTGCCGCTGTAATACTCTCCTTGATTAACAATGCCAACCCCACCCCCCCCCCCACTCTTTTACCATCTTCTCTTACTGAAACATCTAAATCCAGGAACCTGCAACATCCATTCCTGCCCCTGCTCTACGCATGTCTCCGAAATGGCCACTACATCGAGATCCCAGGTACCAACCCATGCTGCAAGCTCACCCACCTTATTCCGGATGCTCCTGGCGTTGAAGTAGACACACTTTAAACCAGGTTCTTGCTTGCCAGTGCCCTCTTGCATCCTTGTAACCTTATCCTTGACCTCACTACTCTCAACATCCTGCACACTGGAACTACAATTTAGGTTCCCATTCCCCTGCTGAATTAGTTTAAACCCCCCCGAAGAGCACTAGCAAATCTCCCTCCCAGGATATTGGTACCCCTCTGGTTCAGGTGAAGACCATCCTGTTTGTAGAGGTCCCACCTACCCCAGAAAGAGCCCCAATTATCCAGGAAACCAAAACCCTCCCTCCTACACCATCCCTGCAGCCACGTGTTCAACTCCTCTCTCTCCCTATTCCTCGCTTCGCTATCACGTGGCACGGGCAACAACCCAGAGATAACAACTCTGTTTGTTCTCGCTCTAAGCTTCCACCCTAGCTCCCTGAATTTCTGCCTTAAATCCCCATCTCTCTTTCTACCTATGTCGTTGGTGCCTATGTGGACCACGACTTGGGGCTGCTCCCCCTCCCCCTTAAGGATCCCAAAAACACGATCCGAGACATCACGAACCCTGGCACCTGGGAGGCAACACACCAACCGTGAGTCTCTCTCGTTCCCACAGAACCTCCTATCTGTTCCCCTAACTATGGAGTCCCCAATGACTAATGCTCTGCTCCTCTTCCCCCTTCCCTTCTGAGCAACAGGGACAGACTCTGTGCCAGAGTCTGTTTCCCAGTCTGTTCCAAAATCGTGGCGGGCCAAACATTGGCGGGAACGGGGAGGTAGCAGGGGTCGACAATGTGTCCATACACGACACCAGTGTCCATGGTAAAAATGTTGAGGTCCGTGGTCATTTTAACTATCTTGTTCCAAGGCTTTAAACCTGTGTTTTAAAATAACCTAGCTGCTAGATTATTTTGAAACACAAGTTTAAAGGCTTGCAGCAAGACATTTAAAATTACCAGGAGCAAAAGTAATGAGAAAGTATCAGGATCTTCGGGGCATCAAGCTCGGTCCTATGGCCGCGGGCCAGAATCCAGACTGCCAAAGGTTTGTATCTGGCCCAAAAATCCACCAATCAAAAGCACGAATGGTTTGCCTGTGCACAGACCTACGTTGAATAGGAGCATAGGGGAGGGGAGACTCTCTGAGACGACTGGTGCCATCAATCAGAGGGTGCTGACCAATGAGAGTGGGGCAGGGGGCAGTGCTGACGAAGCTGCGGAGAGAGGTCATTATTGGCCTGACTCTGTGGTCGGATGCTCCCGGTGCAGAGGAGCGCTTGCAGAGAGAGCTGGTTGAGACATCACCAGCCTACATAATTTTCTGTCCATGCAGTTAAATTGATGGCACTGGGGCCTGTGATTTCCTGGCAAGTGCTGCCTGCCCATGTCTGACCTGTAGAATCAACCCTTGTTGTGAGTAGGATAGGAGAGCACACGGGAAAGCAATGATAGAACTGGAAAGGGAAGACTTCTTTGAGCCAGAGCATGCTGTTTTTTTTTGACAGACAGTCTACGTTCTCAGCTCTCCACAGGCCCTGCTTTCTCTGAGTGTGGGGCTGGCACCAAGCTGCACTGTATTTCCACTCCTGGTGCATGGTGGGTAAAGGGATGGGGGGCGCACAGAAGGGGGGGGGGAACACAGAGGGAAGAGAGAGAGGGGAGAGAGATGGGCACAGAGCGGCGAGAGGTGGACACAGAGAGGGAGAGAGAGAGAGAGGAGAGAAAGAGATTCAAGATCGCTCCTGATAGATGGACATCTATCTGAATGCTCCGCATCATTGCATCAAGTGTGCGGGCCGACATTGACTACTTGTGTTTTGATGGCATTAGGTTGGCTATGCCCATTATATACAGATTAATTGCCCCTGTGTCCGTGGCTGAGTCAATAATTTTGTCAAATGTCCCTGGTGCAACATGTTTGTGCCTATCCCTGGCAGTAAGTCAGGCACCACAGTTGTTGGCTTGCTACTTTTCTATTCCTGCCTGCAAACCAAGATGAAAGTCACCCACCCCCTCCACACACCATTATCTTCTTCTGTTAATAAGTATTTCCACAATCCACAATTTTTATTTCTTCACAAACTGATCAATCTTGCTGGTGCATGATTCCAGAGATACCAGCAACCCTCTAAGGCCTCCTCCAAGTAGCTGTACTTTGTGTATAAGCCAAGTTATTGCGTTTCAGCAGAGTATTCACATGGGGTGTCATCACAATCAAATCGAATATTTTCCACTCCCCACCCACATTGCAGGAGGGGTCACTGGATAGCAATCACAAGTGGGAACATTTGCTGATTTATTTTTCTTTCCCTTCCTAGCCTAAGGATGTTGAGGTTGAAAGACTGTCCCACTGCTACCTGGGCTGAGATGGGTTAACTCATTACAGGCCAGAAATTAAAACTGAGATCTTACTGCTGTATAGTGGCTCAGTGCCACTCAGGATGGTGCACTTGTTCACTGGGCCACATAGCAAGTCACTGAGGGAGCTTACAAAGTATTTTGTTTTCACCAACAGTGGCCTAGATTTTGTTTTGCATGGCAGTAACTGGTCATCAGTGCCAGTAAATTCACCTAGATGTTCGACATCTATCACAAACCACTAAATTAAATTATGCTAACTGTTTAGCCAGCAGTGTTCTGGCAGTGTGGCTCCTAAATGGTAACTGGGTGTTGGATTGCATGACTATAACTGGCATGACTCCAAAATGCATTCAGCCCACAGCTGAAGCCTTGTTTCCAATAAGAACAACTGCCATTTGGGAGAGGAGTTTTTTTTTTAAATGTGGAGTTGAGGCCAATCCCAACACTTCTTATCTCTATCTATGTTTTTAAAGTGGGAAATGAGCCAGCAATTCCCCCACATCACTCCCAATAACCCTATTCCACCCCTTCAGATCACCATCAGAGCTGGGAGGAAAGTCATTTTGCTGTTAGCACCATCTAAAAATCGTTCAGGAGTAAGTGGCATTCACCACCCTGAGCAGAACACAGGCCAAGAAATTTAAGAACTATTGCTGTAAGATTACTTAGTGTTTAATTTTTTTTTGCAATGCAGATGCAAATCTTTGCAGCCTTGTAAAGTGATAATCATGTTCATCAGTTTCTGATTAGGCCTTGATAATTATCTGATGTAATTTCTAAAGTGCACCCAGAATTCATATCTTGCCTCTGGAAGTATAAAGTGCTTCTAGGAAACTTAGTTCTAGTCCACTGCGTATAAGCTGTATTCAGAGCCAAAAAAGCATTCACTCACTAAATATTTACTGGAAAGAAATTATAAATACGAAGGCCTGCACAAGTACGTTTCAGAAAGCCAGCTTATATTTTAGCCCACGCTAATTCCTGCTGATTGATCTGTAAAGACTCAGTCATTATGTTAAAAATTGTAACTCAGTAAAATTTGAACCAGTAATTATAATATACACTTGTTTTTAATTAACATTATTATACAGTCTAGTTAACTTTCAGAAGTAATTTAGGAGTTGTCTCTAAAGTCTCAGTCTTACTTCAGACCTATAAATGTACATGTTGGTTTGATACTTGCTCTCTTTCCTGTTTAAGGAAAATTGAGTTAGTCCTCGAAATAGCAAGGTGAGCACCTTCTGCATTGTTGGCAAAGGTTTTTTTGTGAGAATCTGCCCAAAAAATGTCAAGATTTATTTTGTAAACTCCGATGAAAGAGGTGACCACCCACCGCATGAATTCATTTCTTAGGAAGTGGAGTGAGGACTTCTCGGAAGAAACACTTCTTATTGATTTATCCACAGACAACTTTTTGTTAAGAGTGTGTACCATCACTTTCTCTGTTTTCTAATTGTTTGTTTTCTATGTTCATTATTGCATCAATAATATTGCACAAAACCTTTCAAGCTCAAAGATTCCTCCAATCACTTGTAGCAAAATTGTTTTACCGAAAGATAGCCGAGTTTCTTGCACACTTCACTACAACCCTGAAAATGACAGTTATAACATGAACACATTTACAAATTCAACAATTCGGACAGAAATTTAAACATAAAGACTGTTGCCCATCCTTCCTTCAAATCGCTCTGGCAATGCCTCCACTCCCAACTCACACATTCCACCAGGCTTCATCTGTAACTTCAGCCATATATATATCCCCACTTGCAGAGAGCACAAGGTTCACATTCCTGTACTTTATGGCCCACCTGAGGCACCTAAATGAGCAATGTATACATAAGGGACCCATGTATCTCACTTTGCAGCCCCATCCTGGACATTCCTGCTCCTTCCGAGCATCAGCATTCATCAAGCTCTGCCTGCTCCCTCGCAGGGCCACAATGAATACCTGAACTTCAGCTCTGTTTCATTTACTCCCTTGTATGTCTGCCTGGAATGAAAAAATGGTACCAAAACCCAAGTCAAAAATGTGGTGGACTCAGGAGCTGGGCATTGTTTAACATGTATAATAATAAGTAGATTCCGTTTATTCATGCCATGTCATGTTGAAAATGTACCAAAACACCTCACAATTAATTACTCTTTGAGTATAATGCAGGCAACAGCCATTCTGCTTCAACAATATTAGAAAAGTGCCTATGAGTTGGATGATGAGTTAATATTTTTTAGTGGTACTGGTTGAAAGAATAATATTGGCTAAAAAGCAAGACTACTTCTCATTGTTCTTCAAACAGTGTCACGGGATCTTTAACATCTACTTGGAATGTGAAGATGGGGACTTGATTTAGTGTCTTATCCATAAGTCGTGACCTCTATCGCATGATCAGAAGATATTTATGGATAGGAACGCCATTTTAATTCCTCCATCCAGAAAGACACTACTTTCCCCTCATTTTTGCATCTAATTGTTTCTGAAATATTTTCAAAGTTTTCTCCTCCAACACTACCTGGAGGACCATTCTCTGTGAAGAACTACCTGATATCAGTCCTAAAATGATCTTTTACTAGTTTCAGCCTGTGTCCCTTTGTTTAATTTAAAATAGCATTCTGGATTAATCTTTTCCATACAATTTGCCATCTATATGCCTTTATGAGATTGATCTTAGATGCCTCCTTTACAGGATGAAAAGCCCAAGTATCTTCAGTCTTTCCTCGGACATTAGTAATTAACCTCGCAGCTCTTCTCACTGCACTGTCTCCAATGTTTAAATGTTTCAGTTGTTTTCAGTAACCAGAACACACTACACAATATTGTCTGACCAAAGCATAGGACAGTTTGATTCCTCTAACTTGCAATCTATAGTTTTGGCCATGTATTTCAAAATATACTGGACTTGTTAATTGCTACCCTGCACTGGTAGGACATGTTACGGGTTAAATTGGATAGTCCCCGAAGATGGGTGCGGGGATTGCGATGTGCGATTAACTCATGCCATTGATTGAAATCCAGGAGCACTCCATCAGCTGTCTGCTGATTACCATGTATGCTGTATGCAGCCAGCACTAACCTTGCTGTTCATTGGCTGCACGCCTCAATGGAGGGTGCGGGGGGGTGGGGTGGGTTGGGGTGCAAAATTGGAACTTTCTAACACCACTTAAAGCTAGCCTGCATTTCTTAAAGGGAGGTGCATTGTGGCTGGAGCAGGTGCTGGGAGTAGTGCAGGAAATGAAACTGATCTGGGAACAGGTGGGAACTGGCACAGAATGGGAGAGGGCTCCAAGGTTTTTAGATGCTGCACTCTAGGTCTTGATGGAGGAGGTGGAAATGTGGAGAGAGGTCTGTTACCTCAGGAGGCCAGGAAGCCCTCGAGACACACAGTCAAAAAACAGAAGGAACAGGTAGTTATGGAATCGGTGCCAGGAGTCTAGCCCCAAGGACAGTGTCATAAGAAGGTCAATGGCCTCACGAGTGGTCAAGGTCAGTGAATGCGTCTTCAAATGCCACATCCTACCAACTGCACCACGAGCCTCAGATACCCCTCAATTCACCACACCCCCATCACTCACCACTAACGGTCTCAACAATCATGACTCATACCAGACATTCATAGCTTCACTGCACCCTCACACACTTAGCGCTGCTGTAAACTGCACAACCACATTTCACAGCTTGCATGTTGTTATGACCAGGTGAGAAAGATGTCTAGGGGTCCCTCTCAGCCTTCACCTGGTCTTACCGTAACAGGGTTTAATTTTTAAGACACCGTGTTTTAGCTTCCCCTTGGTGAATTCTTGTCCACTGCTTTCCAATTATAAGGCAAAGAAACCGGCACAAATAGGTTTTCTTAGGTTTAAAGAAGAAAGGTTGAAATTTATTAAACTTGAACTTAAACTCTAATTTGGATACATGACACGCCCACGCTAGTATGCATACGCGATGCACACATGCAAATAGAGACAGAAAAGAGCAGAAGAAAAATAAAGTGGAAAAGTTTGAAGCAATATCTGGGGAAGTTTTTTGTGTTACGGTTCTTTGAGCTCACTGTAGAGTCCTTGATTATAGGTAGATCTTGCTTTTCGTTGGGACGCAGTATTCTTCTTAAACCTTGTTCGCTGTAGGAGACTTTTCTCTCTTGGGGTTCATGTGTCTTCAGTGGATTCAGAGGCTTGTGAGAAAGAGATGGGAACAGACAGGAGAGAGATCTTCTCAGTGCAGGAGCAAACAGTCTTTCTGTTCAAACTCTATGTGGTTAGCTCAAAAAACCCTGGAACAGCTAGTTAGTCATGTGACCAGCTGGTCCAACCAGTCCTGGCCCCTGTGGATTGCATCACCCCAGCAGGCCCTGGAATGTGCTTCCCCACCCCTCACTGTCTGGTGATCAACATCCATTGTGAGTTGAATGTGTCCGGGAATGGTCCTTTGTCTACACAAGCACCGTCTGTTAGTATGCAAATGTCTTTTTTCAGCCACGGTTGATCAGTTCAACAAGTCATTTCCTCGGTCCAGCAACAGTTAAAAATCAATGCTCATATGACAAAACCAGATCAAGTACTAACAACTATTTGTTGACTACAAAATCACAATTATATTAAATTTAAGCATTGAGTATAAAGTTGATAGGAACAGCTAGACAGTGTTATGTAACAATTGTAATAACACGTAATTAGCAGTTAATTAACAAACTGAATAACCGGTTTTCAAGGCAATTCATTGCATCTCTGTAATTCAGCCTTAACCAGATTGCCGATGTCAAATTATAGTTGAAATCAGTGTGAGGCTGATATAAATTAATTTAGGATTAAACTCTTCTGTTAGCTGAGAAGTTAACATCATTAGAAAACCAAACTATTGAATAGATTAGAGTTTATGTCCTATGATTAGCGATATTTCCAGATCTTATACAACCTTGACCTTCTGAGTAGTGTTGATCTTCAGCAGTGTTAGCTTCTGGAATGTCAAGTTGGTGAGCCCCTTCAGTGGTGGATTTATCTGCTGCATTTAGATCCTCTGTTCTGGTTGAATCCACCATATACATGTGACTGTATCAAAGCTGGCTGGCGTAACCCTCACTTTCCTTGCTTTCAGATAATTTATTCAGTTAAGTGACATGCATCTCTGCCTGTATCTGGTTAGTGTAGCCATACAATTTGTCTTGTATAACATTTTACTATCTGTCCTGAATATACTTTGTACTTGTAAAGATACGTCTGTACATCTGCTGGGTAAAGATTATTATAAAAAAGACTAGAGCAAACAAAGACAGTCTTCTAACTAATGGAGAGAATCTTAGAGAATGTAACAAATACAAAGGGAACCTGCCACAAGGTTGGCTGAGCGCCTTCTTATAAACCCTAACTTCAAAGAAAAGCCCCTTTCAAAACCATCTCTTTTGGTGTCCATCATTTCTAACAGTCACAAAGGTTCTGGAAGATATCAAACTTAATGAGGCATGGATACCGAGAGGTAGGATGTGCACGTGGTGAAACACTGGGCACAAGTGCACTGCAGCCGGGAAGTGGGGCAAGGGTAATGAAGGTACCTGCTCATCAGAGGATGAGATCATACACAAGTTGGGCTGTAAAGAACTCAGATGAGCACTTCAATGGGGTGGGTTGCAGAAGAAGGGTGATGGGTATGCATAATGAAATGCTTGGTGCATTGGCAGGCTGCCAGAAAGCCTATGTGCAATGCCAAGCACCATGGAGGAGTCCAGCACCAACTTTACACAGAATTTTTGGCAGCACTTAGAGCCGATCCTTTCCAGCATGGAAGTGGTGGCCAACTCCATTAGCACACTTGTGGACCCAACTATGATGCAGTGCCTGAAGACTGACGTTTCAACTTCCGTTGCAACACAAGCAGAAGCCACCCAATGTCTGGGTACTGCAATGAAAGCTCAGACCTCTGTCATTCAGCATGTTCCTATGTAAGCTCAGACTGCCCTCAGGCAAGCTCAGCTTATTGCCATGCAAGCTCAGACTGCTGCCACTATCATTGCGGACACTCGCTTTGATAGGGCTTGCAGGGTCTCATAGCAGTCCAGAAATTTGTCCTCCAATAGGATTGCAGAGGCAGAGGGGGAGTGGCAGTGACTCCTTGGAAAAGGAACCTGCTGTCCTCTCCCAGGATGAAAGCATTTATCCTCCAACTGCTTCCACTCTGTCAGTACCCTTGCTGTTGCCTCTCAGCCAGCCAGCCCACCCAGAGTACTGTCACCCATGGTAAGATGGTGCAGTCCGCAGCCCAGCTTTACTTGAGGTCTTCCTCCAAGGCCATCAGCACTCTTTGCTACTGAAAGTAGGCAGTCTTCCACGAGTCATGCTGGAGCTAATGGGGTACCACTGCGTGGAAGCGCCATAACAGGATGGGTTAAAAATTGATAAAGAGAAGGCATTAGATAGGATAGCTATACTTAAAGTTGATAAGTCACCAGGACTGGATCAAATTCTTCCAAGGATACTGAGGGAAGTAAGGGTGGAAATTGTGCAGGCGCTGGCCATGATCATCCAATCCTCCTGAGGTGGTGTCAGAGGACTGGAGAATTGCAAATGTTACAATCTAGTTCAAAAAGGATGTAAGGATAAACCCAACAACTACAGGCCAGTCCGTTTAACCTCAGTGGTGGGCAAGTTTTGAGAAATGATAATTTGGGACAAACGTAGCAGCCACTTGGACAAATGCGGAATAATTAAGGAAAGCCAACATGGATTTGCTAAGATAAAAGAAAAATACTGCAGATGCTGGAAATCTGAAATAAAAATAGAAATTGCTGGAAATCCTCAGCAGGTCAGGCAGCATCTGTGGAGAGAGAAGCAGAGTTAACATTTCAGGTCTGTGACCTTTCATCAGAACAGAACAGTTTCACAGCTAACTGGTGCTGACATTGGGAACAGCAGTTTCCCAACTTCGGACATATTTGGGATTTTCTGGTGGCTTCCAATTTTTTTTTAAAACCCTAAACCTGTGCAAAGTTCAGAAACCGATGTCAACACATGCCAGCTGTGAAACTGACGGCGTGACTTTATTTTTAAAAAATAACCAACCACAAGGCTGCTGTGCTGAGCGCTCCCATTCTCTGTAACTGTCAGAGAGCAAGACAGAGAGCGACAGAGAAAGAGAGAGGGGGGAACAGAGAGAGGGGGGGAACAGACAGACAGAGAGAGAGGGGAAGAACAGAGAGACAGAGAGGGGGGGACCTAAGAGGCAGAGAGAAGAGGGGACAGAGAGGCGGTGGGGGGGGGGGGGGGGGGATTCTGAGAGACAGAGTGGGGGGGGGAACAGACAGACAGAGAGAGGGGGAGGGGAAATGGAGAGACAGCAGCAAATGGCAGATTTTAGTGAGGTCGTCCTTACTGAAGTACAAACATCTCACACACTGTTTCTCACTGAGGTTCAATATTGCTCCTTGAACACCCTGAGTGGATGTGGCTTCCTGCTGCATACCCTTCCCTCCCGTTCCTCCCTCCTCTAGCAGCTCGTTCTGTTCTGCGTGGCGTCTGTTCATTCTCCCTATTGTGCTGCATTCGAAGGCGAATGCCTACTACAGCACCCATATTGGCAGCAACTGGTTTGTGCAGCCTTGAAGTACGGACAGATTCTTTCAGCTCCTGCCACACCACTCCACGTAGACTTTTGCAACTTGAAACAACTCCAGAAAGCACCAAACACTTGTACAATTGTAGAAATGGCCAGTAGAAATCAATCAACAACTAACCTGAATGTAGTTGGAAGGGGTCATCCACAGTGCTGTCAAGCGGCACTTGCTCAGCAATAACCTGCTCACTGACACTCAGTTTGGGTTCCGCCAGGGCCAGTCGGCTCCTGACCTCATTACAGCCTTTGTCCAAACAGGGACAAAAGAACTGAACTTCAGAAGTGAGGTGAGAGTGACTGCCCTTGACATCAAGGCATCATTTGACCGAGTCTGGCATCAAGGAGCCCTAGCAAAACTGGAGTCAATGGGAATCAGGGGGAAAACTCTCCGCTGGTTGGAGTCACACCGAGTGCAAAGGAGGATGGTTGTGTTGTTGGAGGTCAGTCATCTCAGTCCCATGACATCAGTGCAGGAATTCCTCAGGGTAGTGTCCTAGGCCTATCTTCAGCTGCTTCATCAATGACCTTCCCTCCATCATAAGGTCAGAAGTGGGGATGTTCGGTGATGATTGCACAATGTTCAGCACCATTCATGACTCCTCTGAAGCAGCCCGTCTCCAGATGCAGCAAGACCTGGAGATGGTCTTGGGCTGATAAGTGGCATTCGCGCCGCACAAGTGCCAGGCAATGACCATCACAAACAAGAGAGAATTTAACCATCTCCCCTTGATGTTCAATGGCATTATCATCGCTGAATCCCCCACTATCAACATCCTGGAGGTTACCATTGACCAGAAACTGAACTGGGCCAGCCACATAAATACTCTGGCTATAAGAGCAGGTCAGAGGCCGGGAATTCTGCTGCGAGTAACTCACCTCCTGACTCCCCAATGCCTGACCACCATCTACAAGTGTGTACCATCTACAAGATGCAGTGGATCAACTCACCAAATCTCCTTTGACAGCACCTTCCAAACCTGTGACCTCGTCCACCTAGAAGGACAAGGGCAGCAGATGCATGGGAACACCACCACCTGCAGGTTTCCCTCTAAGCCACACACCATCCTGACTTGGAACTATATCGCCGTCCCTTCACTGTCACTGGGTCAAAATCCTGGAACTCCCTTCCTAACAGCACTGTGGGTGTACCTACACCCCAAGGACCACAGCGGTTCAAGAAGGCAGCTCACCACCACCTTCTCAAGGACAATTAGGGATGGGCAATAAATGCTGCCCTAGCCAGTGATGCCCACATCCCATGAATTAATATATTTTTTTAAATTGTCACAAAGGAATCTTAACAGGGATAAGGAGTTTGACTCATCCACACCTGCAATCTTCTTCCACAGCTGTGGAGTTCATGGTCTTATTATGTCTACACTTGTTAAAGGTTAAAGACTTAGAGAAGTAAAAGTAGAAACACAACAAAATTGCAAAACAAATTAGGAATATAAAATCATTTTTCCAAATTTGCTGATTTGTCAGATTTATTTATCAAGTATTCATTGTTTAATATTCAGTACACTTTCTATATATGTTTTATAAGATACACAATAAAAGATAATAACATTTTAAGGCTGATCTAGAGTAAGTATATGACAATATGTAAGTAAACAAGAGGTCTACCTTCAGAAAAACAGCCAAACCCCTTTTTTCTTTAGGAGATAGGTGAGCTGCCTGTCAATTTTCATCATAAAGACATTGGGTTGAATTTTGTTTTAAAAAGTGACGCCCGCCACATGGGCTGCACGCCGCCATGATCTTTAAATATTTAAATATGCAGGGTCCCCCCCCCCCCCAATCACATGGCATGGGCGACTTCAGCAACGCCATGAACGGTGTCAGCTGTCTCTGCGCAGGTGCTGGCACCATTTTTAAAGGGCTGCCAGCCCTGCTCAGAGAATGCAGAGTTGCCTCCATTCCCCACCCCCCACTACACTGAAAATAAATGTTTCCCCCCCCCCCCCTTTCCCCCCACTACACTAACATTGCAGAGTGGACCCCTTCTCCCCACAACTGCACAAAGTGCAGAGTTCACCCCTTTCCCCACCCCCACACTAAGAATGCAGACTTGACCCCCTTCCCACCCCCCCTCCGCCATTCGAACTACACTAAAATGCTGGGTTCCCTCCTTCACCACCTCAGTGGCGCCAGCTTTCCCTGGACGGGAAAGTGAAGGCGCGTGAATGCTGTCCATTGCCCAGAAGATCTGAAACTGCCAGTAAGATCGCTGTGGGTTAGATTTTAATGCATGCAACCACCCTACTTAAATATTAAAGCCGGATCCTGTCGCCGAGCGGTGGTGGGGGCCGTCACGGAGCCTCGCTGCCACCGGGAAGATTGGGCCCAGCAATCCTGGTATCAGGCTCCATGGCGGGCTGCTGCCGCTCTGATCTTCCAACCCACCCCCTGTCACAGAGCCCGACGTTGGGAGCTGAACAAATTTCAGCCCATTATGTATACATGATCAGCTGATGTGTACCAACTACATGTAACATTGTAATGAAAAATACATAAGCTATTTCCTTCTCCAAATAAAACGCCATATTCTTTCATAAAGGTAATGCCTCTTCAATATTATTATTGTGAAAATAATTTGTATTACTGCTCCATCAAATCTTATGTGTGTAAATTTGTCTACAATAGAGTTATGTAGTTTGGTTTGGAATAAATTCTGTTGAAATATCATGGTGAACAACGACAATAAGAGATTCAGTTTTTAATTCTAACAACCAATACAATTGTCTCTCTCTTCCTCTGAATTCACTGTACAATGCATATTTTACATTTCATTGATTTTCCAATGTATTAGTGAGGCCCTTATTGGAATGCTGACTCTGGTGAGGAAGGTTGCATCTAAAGTCTCACTGCATGGGCTGCTTTACAAGCATTTATATTGCCAGGTAGCATGGGGCCAGGAAGGTAAGTTGAATGGTTAGCTGTTTAGTAGTTATGGGTTCAAGGAACCAGGGGGTGGGTAATATGGATGAGATCAAATATGGGGAGACAGGAGAGAAACTCAACACATATGAACAAGTTTAGTTACAAGATATGGGCCAGATTTTCAGTGGGTTTCCTTGGCTTTGAAGTTGGCTGGAAAATCAGCTCTCAGTATTTAGCTGGCATTACTCTAAAGTTATCAACCAGCAGACATGCAAGACAAGTTGAGACTACTCAGTTTTTCTCCGTTTCCCATTGGGTTGTCTGCAGCCACTGAACTTTGCTTTGTGCTTCTTCCTTCTACAACAATGACTAAGATTTTAATGTGCGTAGAAAAGTACAAACAATTTCTAGTTCGCTCTGCTGCACTAAATTGATAACTGCTGCACTGTTATTGGAACCTATTCTCTAATGAAGCAAAGTTGTTTCTGTGGTTCCATGGATATTGAATAGACACTCATTAGCATAAATTTCATCCTCCATCTGTAGCATAAAGAGAAAGAAAAATATGTTAAAACACATCAGTTTAAAAGCATTTCAGGCTTTGATTTTGGGTTCCTTGAGGCTCTTTAAAATTTAAGGTATCACCTGGAACACTCACCCAAACATTTTGAACAACAAAATCTAATATTTTTCCAAAACTTTATAAAGGCATGATTTTTTTTATTCTTTTCAAAAATAGGTTATTAAGGCATCACACCAACATATGATGGAGCATCCCAATTATTTGGAATTTATTTTAAAAAGTAATCCTAGCAACATCAGCAACAAAACTTATCAATGAAATCCCAAACAGCAACTTTTTAGCACAGATTCCTCCACCTTGTTGGTCAATTAAATAACTGAACTATTATGGCTTAATTATGGCTTATAGATCCTTGTAAAAGGTTTGCCTTGGAGACCCATTGTTTGATAAACAATATCCCTTGTGAATGCCTTTGTAATCCATTATCAAACTGTGATCGTACAGTTTTAGGATGTATTGCAAGAACCATTGAGTCGAAAATAAGAGCATGGTGGGGGGGAGCAGAGGAGGAATTCATTCACGTAGTGTCGCTTCTAGCAGACAGAGCTGCAGGCCGCTACCTGTGCAGCATCCTTCATTGATATCACAGAAGAACGCTGCAAAGCAGCATGCCTGCCCTGGTGAATTGACCTCGTCCATTATCTTTAGGTCACCACAAGTCTTTGGAATATACTTGGAATACTGTGTCCTATTTTGGTCCCCAAACATGGCAAAGGATATTGAGGAAAACTGCAATGGCTACTTAACTGAGAACTAACTAAAAAAAATAGTGACATGGTGAATGTTTATGTGAAGTCCTGCTTTAATAAATAACATAATATTGCCTCAGATTATACTCAGCAGTTCTAATTTTGTTTACACCAATCAAAATACCTTTAGTATTTAAAAAATTCCCTTGTAATTTTAGCATTAAAAATTTTGACAAAATAACAACCTGTGGGGAATTTTAACCCAACCGGCCACCAGGAGTGGGGTGCGGTTGCATTTAAAATGGAGATAACAGCCTTACCACTCCATTCCTGCTGGAAACCGCTAGCCATCATTTTAACTGCTCAGCACAGTTCAGTGACTAATGCACTCTTCAAATGCAGGAAGGAGCCTCATATATTTTGGTTAATCAGCGCCCTACTACGTCAATGGGACAGTGATTGGATTTTAACTTGTGTCTGAGATCTGGACCAGTGAGTCCATTTTGTGTTTGAGCTGCCTCAACCTGCGTGCACCTCAGCGGGAGTTAAAATCAACCCTATTATATCAATATAAATGTCTGTATATTTATAATTTGTTTTGAGCAGGCACCAGATCTATAATGTCGAATTGTCTTTTTATTTGTCCTGTATAATATTTACAGTCTGAAACTAATAAGTACTTGTGATTAAGCAATCTGTACTGCAGGACATATATTGTATGAGAAGCAGCTAAAATTAGAAATTTTAATTTAATTATAAAATTGCTGGTCCAGTGACATACTAATCTTCCTGGCTGAACATTACTGACTCGAATACAATTTGAACCACAATATAGTAAATGTTCTGTCAAGTTCATCTATGTATTAAAAAAGGTCAGACAGTTGTAACCTACTAACTGTAGCATTCTGTGCACCTTGATGAAATGCAATATTGTTTCATGGATTGAAGTTCTCAATGTCACCTGCATAGTGCACTGTGTCCCTTTGAAAACAATATTTAGGAATAGAATCTATTTTGAAAGACCTACCCGCCTTCTCACCATATCTCTCAAACCTTTAAAATTATAAGGACACACTGCATAAGCTTGGCTTGTATTCCGTTAAGTTTAGAAGGCTCTGGGGTGATTTAATTGCAGTGTTAAAAATGGATGAAATAGCAAGTTGGGCATCTAAGTTTCTAGTTGACACTGTTAAGTGGCACAGTACATTATATAGCTGGGAGCAGGAAGTGGAAAAGGATACAAAGTACTCACTTAACAAGTCTGCCACTTCCTTTATGTCAATTATAGTCTTGCTTGCATCCATCTTTAAATGGTCGGCATTCCCCTATACCACAATCATTTTCATTATACATTTATAAAAAATTGTTGCTGTTATGTTTTACGTCCCATGCACATTTTTATTCATACTCCCTTTTTGTACCTCACGACTTTATTTGTGTTCATTTGTTGCTTTTTATAACGCTCCCAGTCTGCTGTATTTCCACTTTCCATTGCATTTGTGTAAGCCTTTTTTTCAGCCTGATACTGTCCCTTGCCTCACTTGTTGACCATAGTTGCTTAACTACACAAGTGGAGCCTTTGCCTTTGAGAGGTTTTTATTGGTTTTGTTTAGTACCAAAATACTCACCTGAGTACTTCCCAGTATTTGTCTGTAGGTTTACCCATTAAAAGTTCAACCCTGTTTACCATTCTTAATTTATTTCTCATCCCTTCAAAGTTTGCCACCTAAATTTAAATCTTAGGCTGAATTTTATCACTGCACACGCTCCGCGGCAGTGCACTGAGAGAGCGGTGGGTGGCCTTCTGACATGGAAGTGCCGCCGCGATATTACGCACGGAGGCTGCTTTAAATAAAGGAGGCGGAGTGGCCACCCCCAATGACGTAGAGGGGCGGCTGCTGTGTCCCCGGCAACTGCGTTCCAAAGGCACGCGAGGTACGATCGGCAGCCATAAAATCGGCATGGGACGGCCGCCACCAGCATGTAAGTGTATTTACATATAATTTAGGTTAATTTAAATATGTATATGAAGGCCCCACCCGGGGGGGCTGCATCGAGGTCCCCCTGCCGCAGGTGATATGAGGCAGGCCTGCTCAATGTCAGGGGTCAAGGCGGGCCTCTCCCCGCAGACTTTTATAGGCCCCCACTGCGACCCACGGCACCGAGGCGCTGGTAAAACTCAGTCCTTAGTTTGTGACTGTCAAACCTAATATCAAATTCAATCATATTATAGTCATTATTTGCCAGATATTCCCTTAACGTCAGATTGTCAACTTATTTTGGTGCGTTGCTCATTATTAAATGCAATATGGCCTGTTCCCATGTCAGTTCAAAAACACATTGGCTTGGAATTTGTGGTAAGAATAACAGTGAGACTATCAGCGCTCACTGTAATTAAGGCGTTGTTATGACTAAGTGCAAAAGGTGTCTAGGGGTCTGTTACTGTCTTCACCTGGTCTTATTGTAACAGTGCTTACTTTTAAACACACTGTGTTTTGAGCTCCCCCTTTGTGAATCCTTGTTCACAGCTTTCCAATTACAAGACAAAGAAACCAATTCACACAGGTTTTCTGAGGTTTAAAGCAGGAAGATGAAATTTTATTAAAACTTAAACTCTAATATGGTTAACGCCTACATATATATATGACACACCCATGCTAGCATGCACAAGCGATGCACACTTGCAAATAGGAACAGAAAAGAGAGGAAAATATAGTAGAGAGGGGTTTGAGGCAATATCAGAACAGTTTCTTGTTTAGTGTGCTTCGAGCTCACATGATTGTAGGTAGTCTTGCTGTTCGTTGGGGCCCAGAGTTCTTCTTACACCTTGTTCACGTAGGAGACTTTTCTCTCTTTGAGGTTCACGTGTTTTCACACAATTCAGTTCCGTGGGAAAGAGATGGAGGTAGGCAGGACTGGAGACGAGGTTCTTTTCCAACCAGGAACATATGGCTTTCTGAGTTCAAATCCCTTGTTCGAAGTTCAATTCTCAAAAGCCAGCTAGTCATGTGACTAAAACTGGTCTGACCACTTCTGTGTTTGTGGATTCTGTTATCTTAACAGTCAACCTGAAATGCTAGCTCTCCCCCCACCCCCACCACCTTCAATGTCTGGTAATCAAAAGTCCATTGTTGGTTGAATGGGTCAGGGCATGGTCCTTTGTCCCTTGGTCCAACTCTGCTAGTTACTATGCAAATGTATGTCCAGTCAGGGGCTTGCAATTTTAAGTTTTAATGTTCATGTGGCGAAATAATGTGTGCCTCAGTCTTGGTAAGGGGGGCTTGCCTGACACCCTAAATCGGATAGTAACTTCCAGAGTCCGCGCATATGCAGTTAAACACAAAAATCAGGAAGCTACTTTCCAAGCTACCCTCCTCCTCCTCAAGCTTCGCTACACCGGTACCTCACCAAGAGACTCGGCATTCATATGCACGCAACAGTGTGAAGTTAGGGTACAGACCCACTGGATATCTATTAAAGCACACAAAAAAGTTAGAGCTTGTCCGTTCAACTGTAAATGAATTTTAACCATGTGTTAAGTCTTAATAACAATCTCTCTGGCACTGAAAATTAACTTTTATAAGTGTGGAATCTCATTCCTTCAGATTTAATTACTGTTGGAGATTATAAAAGAAACATTTTGTTTTATTTTTTTCTTCATCTCCTAGCTCTCACTCTTAATCTCACCTTTTTTTGCCCCTCATTACATCACTTTCTAACCATGATTTTACACTGAATTAAATATCCCAATTTATACTTCCTGGTTTAGATGATGTGGGGGCTAAATTGGATAGCCCACAAAAACAGGCGCAGGGATTGTGATATGCAATTATCCCTCGTCCAATCAATGTAAGGCATGCAACGTAGTATCTACATGCTGCCTGTCATTAGCATGATTGCAACATGCAGCCAGCGCTAATCAAGCTATTGATTGACTCCTTGCATCAACAATGGGCCAAAATCGATACTTGCTAGCACTAATTAAAGCTATCCTGCACCTCTTAAAGGGGAGGCGCACTGTGGCTAAAGCAGATGCTGGGAGTCCTGTGTGAGCCAAATCTGACCTGGGAAAGTCAGAAGAATGGTGGCACATAGGAGAGTGCGTGCACTCATGTTTCCCAATGCTGCACTGGAGGTCTTGTGGAGGAGGTGGAAAGGAGAACAGATGTCCGCAGGGGTCCAGGAGGCTCTCCAGACACAGGGTGGAAAGGTAGTGGGAGCAAACAGCCATGGTGGTCAGTGCCAGGAGTTTAGCCCCAAGGACCTGGAGGCAGGGCTACAAGGAGTTTAATGACCTTATACGAATGGTCAAGGTCAGTAAATGCTATATTCTACCAATTTCACCAGTAACCTCATGCCTCTGCTCAATGCACCACACTGCCAACACTTATCTATCAACAATCTCTATCAATCTAGACTCATACCAACATGCAAATGTTTCAGTGCCCTCACACACTTAGCACTACTGCAAGCCTCACATCCACATCTCACAGATTACACACACTGCCAGCTATTCAACCATGACAACCACATCAGCCAAACATATTGCACGACACTCACTAACACACTTCCCTCTCTCTTGCAGAAGGAGTTGGTGCACAACCGAAGGCAGCAGAAGCTAACAGGAAGGAAAGAGGCACGATGCATGTCCTCACCCGAATGGAAGTGATGCTGCTGGTCATTATGGTAAAGGAAATTTAAGAGCCTGTGTCCAGAAGCAGGGCTGCATTTATTGAAGATAACAGTATACTCGCACCTAATCCTCCTCCTCGCATTCCACTTCCCCCTCATCGCACAATCTCTTCTGACTTACAAGCTGCAGACCGTGCAAGCATGCACCTATTCTTTCCCACCATCCCCTCACTACAACCTTACACGTGTGCCTTTCTCCCTTCAAATACCCAAGAACTGTAATCTGACTACGAAGCAGTGGAAAAGGAAGAACTGGAAGAGCAGGAAGACAGTGATGAGGAAGACAGCATCACTTTATTTCACACTCGCAGCCACCAGCTCAGATACTGACACTATGCGTATCTTACAGGATAGACAGGAGGTGGCATCTGCAAGTGGTGAGACACTGGGAACAAGAGTGCTGTAGCCAGGGCAGGTGGCAAGAATAGCACAGGTGCCAGCTTGCCGGAGAGCGAGGTCACACACTAATTCTGCTGCAGAGGACTCCGATGAGGACCTCGATTGGCCAAGTTACAAAAGAAGGCTGATGGGTGTACACATCAAAGTACTTGATGCATTGGGAGGCCTGCCAGAAAGCTTGTGTACATTATCAAGGAGCATGGAGGACTCTGGCACCAATCCGGCACAGGGCTTTTCACGTAGGAGCACTAGACAGGCAAAGGCACACGGAAGTCTGTCACTAAGGGAATGCACAAGAATGATTAGTTTAAGTTTTATGAAATATAGCAAGATTTCATTTATAAATACTAGTTCCAATGTTTTTGTGTTGGCTTGTATTTTTACATTGTGGCCAAAAGGACTATATGACGGTCAGTGATAGTGGGAAGGTAAGGAGTGTGATATTGTTGGTGAATGGGGAATTAGGGTTGAATTGACTGGTTTACAGCCTGGGCATAAAAAGACTTTCTAGATTTCCACCTCCCTTCCACATCAGCCTCCTCCTCGCCCTCATGCACCTCAGGTTCTGGTGGCAAGGTTGTGCAGGATGCAAGATACCACCATGAAACTTGAGACCCGCTCAGCCGAGTACTGCAGGCTCTCCAGAACAATCCAGGTAGCGGAATTGTTGCTTCCTTAAGTAAATGGTCTGTTCTATCACATTTCTTGTGGCAGCATGGCTCTCATTGAACATATGCTGTCCACGTGTGAATGGGTTGCCATGTTATCAGTGGATAGCTCTTGCTGCTCAGTAGCCACTCTTTCGTTTGCCGTGGTAGCTGAAATATAGTTGGCACAGTAGATTACTGCAGAATCATGACTGCTGCCAGAATACTGGGCACTGACCTGCATGATTTCTGCCTATGGTCACACACCAGCCAGATATTGAGGGAGTGGTATTCCTTTCGGTTCTGGTATAGGGCTGAGATGACATGTGGTGCCTGCAAAGCCATGTGGCTGCAGTCAATGGCAGCCTGCACAAGGGGAAAACCTGCAAACCCTCATGCTTGCTCCAGCTGCTTTTCTCTGGCAAGAGTTAATGAAATGAAGTTATCGTTCTTTGAATAGACATCCTGAGTGACCTCCCTTATGCAACAGTGGATGGGGAACTGCGAGATGTTGCTAATATCTCCAGCACCAGCCTGGAAGGAACCAGACACATAGAGGTTCATTGCCATAGTCACCTTCACAGCCAATGGCAATGTGGGCCTTTCACTGCTCTGAGATTGGAGTTGTGGCTGCAACAGGTAGCAGATGTCATTGAAGAGTTCCTTTGTGAAGCACTGACATCTCGAGCATTGGCTGTTGCTGAGGTTCAGGTAGGAAGATTGCTCCTGAACTCCCTGGGTGGATATGGCCCCCTGCTGAGAGTCCCTCAAATGCTCCTCTTGCAGCAGCTTGTCCTGCTCTCCATAACATCTGCTCATTCTCGCTGTCACGTTCTATTCCAAAGGGATGGTGTACTAGTGCAGTTATATCTGGAAGCAACTGGTTTGTGCAAAAGTCTTGAAGTCAGCAAAAAGTACTTCAGCACCTGCCACACTACACCCTGGAGACTTCTGAAACTTGAAACAACTATGGATAACACCAAAACCATGTAGAATTGTAGCAACAACCAGAAGAAATCAACCAGCAACTAATCTGTAATTAGTTGATGATCCCTTTAAATAACAATTGTGGGAGTGGGGTCCTTACTGCTGCTTAATGTGTGTTCAGCTGTGTGAGCTGAAGAGTGAGTGTTGGCTGGAACACTGAGCTCCAAAGTGATTGCACTGACATTGAATCAGCGTTCACATCATGATCTGCCTGCTCTGCATACTTCCAAGGGATATTAACTGCACGCTGTACCAAGATGGCATTTGGCGCACTTTGCATTAGAAGTGTGCGCACGTGTCGCAGATGCCATTTTGGGAACCCTTGTAGCGCCTGAGCTCAATTTCTTACCCTGTGTCACACAGTAAAGATTCTTCAATCTGATTGGTTGAGGAGACTCGCTATTGCTTACCCTGTTCGCACAGGTTCCAGATCTCCTGTTTCAACTCTCTAATCATGGCAAATCACAGTATAAAACCCACAGAAAGACTGTGCATAAATGTAAGCGCAATGATTGACAGTTGTTGCTCGTTCTCCGCTGACTGCAAAATACAGACCATTGTTCTAGCACATTGTCCATGGATACATTTTCGAAATTAATTGTCTTTCCGACTTGAAGTATTTTGCTTGTTTCAGTATATATGAAAACTAAAATCTCTCATAATAACCACTGTCACAAATTTTAATTCCCTCCCTACACCGCCACCCCCGCTGCCTGTACTTGACGGTTGGGAGAGGGTCAGGAGTGGTGGGGGGGGGGGGTTAATTTGGTAAATATGTGAAACTCAACCCCAGCTTGCCACAAACATGCCTACTTTCAGTTCAACCATGGTGGGATTGGGGATGTCAGAGTAACCCTCTCTGGACAGAAGGGGGGTTCAGTGATTATAATACTTAAATGAGGCCCCATTCCTCAAAGTGTGGGAGTGATTTGAATTTAAGGGCTGTGGGCTGGGTTTCCCAGGGCTCAGGATACCTGGTTGCTGAAGGAGGCGGGACTGCCAGATCTTTTAGGCCAAGAGAAGCTGGAATGGTTCCATCCACCCTCACCCCCACCCCCGGCCCCTCAAACAAATCTGCTGCAATCCGCCTCCCCTCCTGTGATCAGCCAACCCCCTTCCCCACAATCATCCCTCCCCACAATTATGCTTCGCTCCCTCCATGATCTCTGCTTTCCCATGATCGACAGAACATCCTCCCTTACGATCTCTCTCTTCCTCCTCGCTGCTGTGCTCTGAGCCCATCTTCCACCTGACCAACCCCCCACTCTTTTTTTCGCTCAGCAGCCAGCCAGCCTTCCAATCCAGTCAGCTGCCATCCAGGAAATGGTGTTAAAAAAATGTTAACAAGATCCTGCTGTTAAATTTGGCAGAACCTCCACCTTCTCCGTATTTCTGTGTTTCTTGGCCGCAGCCAAGCGCAACCCCCGCCCCTCCCCATAAATATAGCGGCCATTGCTTTTGCTACATGCTTCCCTGATCTCTCCACCTCATCCAACAAGGCATCCAGTGCAGCAACAGAGAACCTTGAACCCTGCTATCTCCCCTGATGTGCCATAATTCACTCTTCTTCCTGCTCAGACTCTCTTCCACAAACAGTTCCTGCACCTCTACCTGCTCCAGCCAGAAAGCACCTTCCTTTTAAGAGACAGATGCAGGCTGACTTGAAGTAGTGCAGACTAGGCTTAAGTGGTGCTAGCCTTAGACAAACTTGGGGCCCCAAGTCAACAGCATGTTTAGGAGTTTTTCCTGCCTTTTTCATGGTTTTTGGGAATTCCAAAGAAGCAAATGTTGCATCACCCCGATTATCATCCAGTTTAGTGGATGCATTTTGATCCCACTTATAGGGGGAAATCTTATGCTATCTCCTGCCAAAATTAAGTCCGGGGCGGGAAGGCCTGTGAACGACGGCCCTGTTGCTGGATGGGAAGCATGGCACAAAAAACTGTGCAGGCTGCTTTCTGGTGGGGGGGAGGGGACCATTGTTAAAAGGTGTGAACGAGGGACCTGGCATCGGGAAGGGGGTCCGCTGAGAACTGCCCCACTGACCTTGCTACTGATCACGCCCCACCCCCCCACCAAACAAACGATCTCCGCACTGAGATCCCTCCCGCCCTGACCTACCTGCGACCTGGGTCCAGCGACGTTCCTGGGCCTCGGGTATGTGCTCCACTAGCAGCAGCCACCGCCTCCGCATGGGCACTGCTCAGTGAAAGAGCTTAGTTTAATTTTTAGTTTAGTTTAGAGATACAGCACTGAAACAGGCCCTTCGGCCCATCGAGTCTGTGCCGACCAACAACTACCCATTTATACTAATGCTACACTAATCCCATATTCCTACCACATCCCCACCTGTCCCTATATTTCCCTACCACCTACCTACACTAGGTGCAATTGCTAATGGCCAATTTACCTATCAATCTGTAAGTCTTTGGCATGTGAGAGGAAACCGGAGCACCCGGAGGAAACCCACGCAAACACAGGGAGAACTTGCTAACTCCACACAGGCAGTACCCAGAATTGAACCCGGGTCGCTGGAGCTGTGAGGCTGCGGTGCTAACCACTGCGCCACTGTGCCGCCCTCTGAATGGCCAGCAGCTCTCGAAGGGCAGGACTTCATCACCGGAGTCCTTGATCCCATGGAAGGCCTGCTGCTGTCCACTTAAGTGCCTAATTGGTACTACATTCAACAGGCAGCCCACGCAGGGTTCTCACTGTTGCTTTTTCTGGACATCGAGACCTCCCCGTTGCCAGCATAAAATCCTGGCCACAGTATTAGGCTAATGGATCTAACTTGTTATAATTGTTTCATTTTTATTGACATAGCTCTTGAGTTAATTTATATGGTGTTTCACCCATGTGTTTGCATTGCAAAATTCCCAAAATTCTATTTGCATGTCTTTGGTCTGCATGTGTTCAGTGAGCTTTTGAAGTTCTGTGAGTCGCAGTTTATTGTTAGTTAAAGCTACTTTCTGCTTAGGGTCTGGCTCCACCCTCAGTGTCTCACCTGTGAATTTATTTGTATTTTGATAAGCACTGAATGACAGGCAGCATTGGTGTGCGGCAGGATCTTATGGCATATTTATATATGAGGATTCAATGTTCAACTCACTGCTAAATTAATGACGAAAGATTTTTATCCTTGCTGAGAGTCTATTCTCAGTGGTGTCATGTTTGGAGATCGTGGTCTAGATTTTTCAATTAGATTATTTTAACCCATTTAACATAAACATGTATCCCCACTGAATCTATTAGTTCTCATTATTGACCTTCTGTACCTACCCCAACATGGCTGCCTTCAGTCATGGCAGATTCTAAATGCTTGCTCCTTTTAAATTCTTTAAACTCAGTAGCTTTTTTCCTCAAGGAACGCACAAAGTTACTATGCAGGTGCAGCAGGCTATTAGGAAGGCAAATAGCATGTTGGCCTTTATTGCAAGGGGATTGGAGTACAGGAATAAAGAAATCTTACTAAAATTGTACAGGGCTTTGGTGAGACCACACCTGGAATACTGTGAGCAGTTTTGGTCTCCACATTTAAGAAAGGATATACTTGTACCAGCGGCGGTGCAGTGAAGATTTATAGATTGCTCCCTGGGATGAGGGAGTTGTCCCATGATGGGAGACTGAGTAAATTGGGCCTATATTCTCTGGAGTTGAGAAGAATGAAAGACGATCTAATTTAGACATAAAAGATTCTGAAAGGGCTGGACAGGGTAGAAGCTGAGAGATTGTTTCCGCTGGTCAGGGAATCGAGAACGCGGGGGCACAGTCTCATAAGGGTCCGATCATTCAGGAATGAGATCAGGAGAAATTACGACACTAAAAGGCCTGTGAATCTTTGGAATTCTCTACTCCAGAGGGTTGTGCATGCTCCATTGCTGAATACATTTAAGGCTCTGATGGACAGAATTTTGGTCTTGCAGGGAATCAAGGGGTATGGGAAGTGGGCAGGAAAGTGGAATTGAAGCCCAAGATCAGCCAACATCGTATTGAATGGCAGAGCAGCCTCGATGGGCCATATCGTCTACTCCTGCTCTATTTCTTGTGTTCTTCCAAATGACAGAAAAACTGATGGGCTGAACTTTGCCAGCCCATTAGATATGGGCTGGGAGGCAGGAGGAGCTGTAAAAAATGGAGGTGGAAAGCCTCAGGAGGGAAGCTCGATGTTTTCACATTGCAACCAGATATTACAAAAGGCAGGCAGGGGGTATTTGGGGAGGAGGTCGCACTGCAGCCAGGCAGGAAGGTAATTAAGCCTGTTACACAGGCCGTTAACAGCAATTTTACCAGGTTTTCCTAATTTTTCGACGGGTGCACGGGACCAGTGAAGCTTCAGAGCCTCACCAGCCATAATGAGGATGAAGCTTAGCAGGAGGTCAGTGTTGGCTGCAATCCGCAGCCGGTTGGATGGCAGAAGTAGCAATTGGGAGCAAGGACTAACTTGCTTAACGCTGACGGGGCATTTCACTTGAGGGCCTTCTTGCACTTGGCACCTGTATGAACAGAGCATGGGATGTGGGAACTGCCGTGGGCCTCATTCACTCAGGCTTTAAGACCTCCAGTGAGGAGGAGCATCAGAGAGGGAGAGATCTGCAGCCACAAGCAGCGGGGCAGCAGCAATCAGAGGGGCACCAGGATCATGAGCAGGGAGGAGGAGGGTGCAGAGGATCATGCAACTAACCACTTGCATGCAGACAATACCCCTCCAGAGAGGGTCTACCAGTGGAGGGTCAACTTCCAACAAATGTTGGAGCAGCAGTGTTGCCGGAGCCTGTGTCCCCCCCACCACCCCCCCCCCCCCCCGCCCCGCCCCAGGGAGACCGTTCCCAAGCCAGGTGCAACAGGATGAAGACCCTGAGAGATGGCAGGCAAGGCGCAATGAGAGATGCACATGGGAGGCTTGAGCAGCACTAATTCAGACAGGTATCATAGCCTTCCTTAAACACCTTGTCAATCCAATTCTGAAGACCTGTTGTCGTTTCTCAAGTGCCCTTACCATTTTTCTGGAGCCGTCAGCACATGAGGCAGCAGCACGAGAAAGGCCTCAACCTCACTTGGTGTGCTCCTTCCCAATACACCCTTTGTGGGAGCCAGTAAACTGTTAATGGCCCAGTAGTGTTTAAAGAAATAAAGGATTCATTCAGTGGTGCAAAATTTCACAATTCATTCAGACAAGTACACATCAAGGTGACATCTAACATAAGGATCTAACCCCCTGCAACCCAAATGCAGCTAGACGGACTTTTTCACACGCTTTCGGGAGCTGCTGCACGGTGCTGATCTTTCCGCTCTGTTGCTTTCGATGACCGTGGTGGTCACTGTCCAGCTGCCCGAGGCCTGGAGGACCCTGGCATATTGAGGGTCCCCTCCAAAGATGCAGGATCCCCCTCTGTCTCCGTGGCTTCATGAGGCACTGATGTCACCATCAGAGGAGCTGAGGAGGCACTGTCCATGCCAGGAGTGCCCCGAGAGGAGCTCCCAAATGCTGCAGGCAGCCTCTCTGCCACCCTTTCATGGCATACATGGCCCTCCCTGTCCACCTGTGGAGTTGAGGACCTGGTGATGGCTTCAGACGTCTCATCCCTCTCTCACCCAGCCATTGCTCTACAGAGCTCATGCAGGTCTGTGTGCATCTCTGGCATTCACTGAGTGGTCTGCTGGATAATGCTCTCCATAATGGTCGCCAGACTCTCGATAGAGGAAGCCATGCGCACACACGCTGGAGTCATGGCGGCACTCATGGCCTGGATGAACTCCATCATTCGTGCATGGATGCGCATAGCTGCTGGAAGCTCTGCCAGATGTTCCTGCACTTCACGCTGTAGCTCCAGACTTGAGGAAGACTCCAGGCGCATATCATCAGCCTGAAGCTGAGCCTTGCTATGCCCTCCCACAGTCCTCCAAGTGTGAAGGACATCAGCTGTCAATGCTTCCGTTAGCTGCTTGGGTGCATCTGTGCTGTGCTCACCAGAATGTGACCCCCTTTACTAATCATGTGTTACTACCCACCGACATAACAGTATCTGCGCTGGTGGAGGATGCGGGAGAATGATGTCATGGTGCACCCTCTGTGGTCTCCTCCTCCTCTCGCTCAGAGGTAGGGACCTGTTGCTCAGGCTTGGTGGCTGGCCGGTCTTGCCTATGACCTGTAAGAGAGATAAGGGCAATGAACTTGCCAACATGTCCTTCTAACTACTCATCATCTGGAGCTCTATGTGAGCAGTGGTGCACACATAGGCACAATGCTTTGTGCTCAGAGGTTCTCTTTCATCCATCCATTAGACCACTCACTCTCTTGGGGCTCCACACCCATCTCACTATCTGCAATAGCCTCCATTCCAGCTCCAGTGCCTCTTCCTCCACGGAAGCAAGGATGGAGGCCTGCTTGGTCTGCCGTGCCGGTCTTCTCCTGCTGTCCTAGAGTACCAGCAGCCTTGGCGCCTACAGGAGTACCTCCAGAGGGGCATCACTGAATT